>NC_024795.2:2319554-2635724 GCF_000309985.2 Brassica rapa | reverse complement strand
TATGTATTCATGAACATTTTAATATTAAGATGATTATGATCTATAAAAAGAATAACAAAACATACACAATAAAAGTTAATATCACCTTAAATGTTAAGTAAGCTAAAACATTTTTAAATACTCTTTAACTGATATATTTATGTTTTTTTGGTTACTAACATGTCCGGAGAGAGAGAGAGAGAGAGAGAGAGAGAGAGAGAGAGAGAGAGAGAGAGAGAGAGAGAGAGAGAGAGAGAGAGAGAGAGAGAGAGAGAGAGAGAGAGAGAACCAGTTGATTATATATTAAAGGAAAAACTAATATTAAAAAGAAATAGTTGCAATCAATAACCAAATGAAAGAGAGAACCAGTTGCAAACTTGCAATCAATAACCAAATGAAATAGAGATATAGGTATCCTTTGACAAAAAAAAAAAAACATTCGAGTATCCAACCGAAAATCAATAAAACTCATGAAAGTAAAAGTTCTCTAATATGCCATGATAGCGCTGACCAGATAGCAAAAAGCTAGCATCAGGTAAGTGTAATGCATCAAACTAATCGAACGCATAGCTTGTAGCAGAGGAATTCCGATCCTGGCAATCAAATAGCCTTTCAGATCAAACGACTCGCTCATATGATAGAAACAAACGAGAACGCTGTAGTTGATGACAACCCAAAGCCTTTCCAGGTTCATAAGCCATGGTCTGTTATAGATCGCCTTAGATGCAGCTGCAGAGAGCTGCATTGAGAAAAGGCAGAAGCAGAGAATGACAGACATAAAGTAGCTTTTTGCTTGTCCCCATGTACCCCTTAGTGCGGCCACAATAACACAAACACCGCATAAGACGAAGAGAATCTGCTCTGACGCTGTCAAACGCAAGAGGACGTAGCTGTCATCCACGCTAAAGTCTGAGATGGTGTATAGCAGCACAACCCTCAGGAAGTGGAATAAGGAGATATAAAATGCTACTCGCATACGGAACACACCATAGGAAACCACCAATAGAAAGTTTGGGTTATCTGAAATTGACAGACAAGATTGTCAGATGAACAATACATCATATAACAACATTGAAAACAGTAAAATCAAAACTCTCTTACTTGCATCATATTCAGCTATTTTCAGCTTCAAGGTACTGGCGACTAGCCCAATTAGAATCAGTACAGCAGCTGCAAACAGTTTGCTATGGAGAACCATTGTCCACAGTGAACACTGAGGAAGACTTGGTATTCCAACGCCACATAAACCCTTGTTTCCAGAGACGCTGTTAAAAATAGGCATTAATTACCAGCTGTAGATATAAACTGAGCATGAACAACACAAAGAAAGAGGAAAACATACTCTAATATACCCCCACGATATAAAATTGAATATAGCTCATTCGGGAACCATCCAGTGAACTGGTTTTTACTCAGATTCAACAGCTCTAGTCTTGCTGAAGATATCTTTGAATGTATTGTTCCACTAAGATGGTTGTCTGACAGGTCCCTGCAATCAAGACTTTTTTAAGAACTTTCTATTATCATACAAGAAAAAATGATTGAATACTCACAGTTTAACCAGGTTCGTATTTACTAGACTCGAAATTTCACCAATCAGACAATTGGAACTCAAGTTCCTAACAAAAGCAAGAATAATACTGAGTGAATTTTGTGGCTTTTAAATCAGAATCACTAAATACATCAATATCACTCACAGGGAATTCAAGTTTTGCAATAGCGTAATCATTCCACTGATATATCCTTTGAGTCCTTTGTCTGCAAGGTCACTATACAACAAAACAAATTTTAGACGTGAAGTGTTATTGATCAAAAATTATGTTCCCAACTCACATTTCGTAGATTACGAAGCCTTCACCAATTGGATTAGTGATACATGTCACTCCTTCCCAGCTGGAAGGAGTACATGGATCTGACTCCCAGCCAAGTCTTTCTGGTATAGCTAGGGATCTTTTGAGTGACACCATAGCCTCAACTGCAAAAGAGTGAAAATAGTTACCATTGATACTGTTCAATGTATTCTTCATGCATAAAAAGAAAACAAACCTTCGTTTGGTAGTGTGGTAAGAACGCTGTATACAGAGACATTCAAAGTTTTATATATTAGAAGCTGAATTTCATCAAACCAATGGAAGTAAAGATTAATAATCTTCATCAAACAAAGCTGAACATTCGAAGTTACATTAATGCAGATTCTCGTAATCCGATTATCATTCTCCTTCTCGATCTAAACGACTTGCTGATTATCATTCTCGATTACTAATCCATTACTTATCTCCTTCTCGATCTAAAAACAGTATAGCTACGATTATAAAACTATAGCTAGCGGAGAACAGAATCTGCAATTACTCAATGCTTATGGTGATGCGTTACGAGAATCGCTTTCATCTACACAGTTTACTCCTAATCGATTCAATGGATAGTAGTTTCCTCTATACTAATCGTTTATTGTAGAATAATTGATCTCAGGTTACTTAGGTTTCAAGTATGTCTTAGATCTAAGACATACTTGAAACCTAAGTAACCTGAGATCAATTATTCTACAAGTGGTATCAGAGCTTCCGGGTTATTAAGGCTACTCAGGTTTTGAGAGAGAGAGACGAAGATATATCTGATACCTGTTCGATGGTAACATCAAAGGAACGGGTGGAGATAGATCGTTTCGATGGTGATGGTGATTTTGCTCTATGGAAAGTGAGGATGCTTGCTCACTTTGGAGTACTTGGATTGAAAGCTATACTCACGGACGAAAAGCTTTTAAAAGAGGGTCCAGACCCCAAGGATGAGCCCGAGTCTGCTATGAAGGACACGGGAAAGGGGCTTGCTGGAATAGTTGAACCAACACCTGCAGTTGACCCTGCGAAGTTTGAAAAGTCAGAAAAAGCTAAGGACCTGATTGTGCTGAATGTTGGGAATAAAGTCTTAAGGAAAATACAAAATTGCGAGACTGCTGCTGCAATGTGGAGTACACTGAACAACTTGTACACAGAGACTTCTCTACCCAACAGGATTTATCTACAGCTCAGGTTCTACACTTTCAAGATGGCTGACTCAAAGTCCATCGATGAGAATGTGGATGACTTTCTAAAGTTAGTTGCAGACTTAAACAATCTGCAAGTTGAGGTTTCTGAGGAAGTTCAAGCCATTTTACTACTAAGCTCATTGCCAGAAAAATACGATCAACTCAAGGAAACTCTTAAGTATGGGAGAGATACGCTAAGCTTAAATGAGGTGACAGGGGCTGCCAGATCCAAAGAAAGGGAGTTGATCGAAAGTGGTAAATACACCAGGTCAGGTGGAGAAGGTTTGATGGTTGATAGAGGAAGGTCAGACCAGAGATCAGGGAAAAACAGTGGCAAAGGCTACAAAGGAAGGTCTAAGAGCCGACATGGAAGGTCAAAATCTCGGCCTAAAACCAATAAGAACAACAAGGGGTGTTTTATTTGCGGAAAAGAGGGCCATTGGAAGCGTGAGTGCCCTGATAAAAAGCCATACAAACCGCAAGACTCAGCTAACATAGCAGAGGAGCCACTGATCCTAACGGTCAGTACCCAAGACACAAAGGATGAATGGGTTATGGATTCTGGTTGCTCATTTCACATTACACCCGACAAAAGTTTCTTATTCGACCTGGAAGAGTTTAAAGGAGGAAAAGTATTAATGGCCAACAACACTCACTGCAATATCCAAGGAATCGGGAAGATTAAGATTTTAAATCCCGATGGCTCAAGTGTGATCCTCACAGGCGTACGCTATATGCCTGGAATGAGCAGAAATTTAATTTCTTATGGTATGTTGGAAACAGCGGGTTGTCACTACATAGGCAAGGATCTTATGGTTAATTTCTACAAGGATAATCAGAGGGTTCTTTCAGGAAAATACTTTCAGGGCTTGTATTATCTACAAGGAACAGTTCTGCGTGGAGAGATTAATGTTTCTAAAGCTGAAAAGAATATGACTAATGTTTGGCATTCACGCCTCGGTCATATGAGTCTTAATAATATGTCTGAACTTGTCAGAAAGGGATATATCACTGACAAGGACGTTAAGACTCTGGATTTCTGTGAACACTGCATTATTGGAAAGTCACATAAGCAAAGCTTCCCTAAAGCTAAGCATGTGACCAATGGAATTCTGGATTATATTCATTCTGATTTATGGGGCTCTCCTTCTACACCAGATAGTCTTGCTGGACATAAATATTTTGTTACTTTTATTGATGATTTTTCAAAGAAAGTTTGGATGTATTTCTTGAAGACTAAAGATGAGGTATTCTCTAAGTTCAGAGAATGGAAAACAGAAGTTGAGAAGAAAACCGAGAAAAAGATCAAATGTTTGAGGACTGATAATGGGTTGGAGTTCTGTAATAGGCAGTTTGATGATTACTGCAAGCAGTCTAGAATTAAAAGACATAGAACCTGCACTTACACCCCCCAACAGAATGGGGTGTCAGAGAGGATGAACAGGACTATTATGGACAAAGTAAGATGCATGCTAGCCGAATCTGGCTTGGACCAAAGCTTCTGGGCAGAGGCTGCGTCTACTGCAATCTACTTGATTAACAGGTCACCAAATTCTACCCTGGATTTCAAACTACCTGAAGAAGTTTGGTCAGGTGTTAAACCTGACTTGGGACATCTTAGGACATTTGGATGTTCGGCTTATGTCCATATAACAGAGGAAAAGACAGGTCCTCGAGCTCTTAAGGGAGTTTTCGTTGGTTATCCCATGGGCACTAAGGGTTATCGAGTTTGGATGCCACAAGAAGGGAGATGCAGAACGAGCAGGAATGTGATATTCAATGAAGATGAGCTATACAAACACACAGTCGAAAAGGAGAGTGTTACTAAAGATAAACAAGTGAATCATGAGAGTAAGGGAAAGAAGAAAGTTTCCTTCAGTGATGACTTGATCAGGGGACCTTCTCCTGACCCTGAAGTCGAAGGTACCCATGATCAAGGTGGAGATAAGTCATCAGACAGCTCTAATAGCTCAAGTTCTAGCAGCGACGATGAACTGGATCACGGTGAACCTAATGACAAGGATGAAGATGGAGGACCAGACAGCTATATCCTGGCACGAGACAGAGAAAGGAGGCAAAATGTAAGGCCACCGTCTAGATATGAAGATGGTAACTTTGTAGCTTACGCGCTCAATGTTATCAGCGATCTGGAGGTTGAAGAACCCAGATCATATACCGAAGCAATGAGAAGTCGGAAAAGAAAACTGTGGAGACAAGCCGCTGAGGAAGAGATGGAGTCCCACAGAAAGAACAGGACATGGGATCTCATTGACAAGCCAGCTAAGGCTAAACTAATAGGATGCAGATGGCTGTTTAAGCTCAAGCCTGGCATCCCAGGCGTCGAAGATGAATGCCATAAGGGCAGGCTAGTGGCCAAAGGATATTCTCAGAGAGAAGGGGTTGATTACAACGAGATATTCTCTCCAGTTGTAAAGCACGTCTCCATCAGACTTATGCTCAGCATTGTGGTGAACCTAGACCTAGAACTAGAACAGATGGATGTTAAAACTGCGTTCTTACATGGAAGCTTGGAAGAAAGAATCCTAATGGAACAGCCTGAGGGATTTATAAAGCCAGGAACAGAGAACAAAGTGTGCCTGCTAAGAAAGTCTCTGTATGGTTTGAAGCAATCTCCAAGGAGATGGAACCACCGGTTCAATAGTTTCATGAAGGATCAGTTATTTGAGCGCTGCAGTAAAGACCTGTGTGTCTACATGAGGGACGTTCAAACCGACAAAGCCATCTATCTACTTCTATATGTCGATGACATGTTGATCGCCTCAGGAAACAAGAAGGTCATTAAAGATCTAAAGGAAAAGCTGAGCGGGGAATTTGGAAATGAAAGATATGGGAAAGGCCTCCAGAATCTTAGGCATGGACATCATACGAGATCGAGAAAAAGGAACATTAATCCTATCTCAAAGGAATTACATTGAGAAAGTACTAAAGACTTTTGTAATGCAGGATGCCAAGGCCGTGATCACTCCCACTGCATCTCACTTCAAGCTGAGAAGTCTAACAGATGATGAGTGGAAGGAGGAGGCATCCCACATGGGAAGAGTTCCCTATGCTAGTGCCGTAGGAAGTCTAATGTATGCTATGGTGGGCTCTAGACCGGACCTAGGTTTTGCGGTAGGATACGTATGTCGATTCATGAGCAAACCAGGAAGAGAACACTGGAAAGCAGTCCAATGGGTTCTAAGGTACCTAAAAGGAGCTAAGGACTCTAGCCTAACATTCAAGAAGCACTCAACCTTAACAGTAGAAGGGTTTTCAGACTCAGATTATGCTACAGACATGGATAGACGACGCTCAGTTACAGGTTATGCATTCAAGTTTGGAGGCAATACAGTCTCATGGAAATCGTGTCTACAATCTGTTGTGGCACTATCTACTACAGAAGCCGAGTACATGGCTATGAATGAGGCAGCTAAAGAAGCAATGTGGCTAAAAGAAATATGCGCAGAGTTGGGATTCAAGCAACAAGGTATTAATCTCTACTGTGATTCTCAAAGTGCTCTAGCCCTAGCAAGAAATCCAGTTAATCACGAGAAGACTAAGCATATAGCCACTAAGTTCAATTTCATACGAGACCTAGTGGAAGCAGGGGACATTCTACTAAACAAGATTCACACTAATCTAAACCCTGCGGATTTCCTAACAAAAACCGTACCTGGCCAGAAGTTCCAGCTTTGCTGTGAACTTTTGAACGTCCTCTGATCGGACAGGTAGGGCACCAGGTAACTCCAATGTCATGATTCCATCCTCGCATCCCACAAATAGCAAACTCAGTTAGTGGTGATGTAAAAAGATAATCAAAAGGACAACATAAAGAACCGTGAAGAAGGAAAGGAGTTACCTGGAGCAGAAACAGAATCGAGAAGAGATCTCGGTTCAGGTGGAGGATATGCTAACATCGAACAGTCACGGGTTCGATGCAAGCGGAGACTTGAGACAGAGTTGAGTAACATCAAATGTTCAAGTAATCACATGGACGTGAGACACCACAATGACAGTAAAACCTATATCAAGCGAGAAGAGATACATGTGAGTAACGACCTAGAGAACGTTATGAGAAGAACGAGTATTTCTTACGGCTTATCAAAGATCAATGAAGTATGTTAAGGCCTCGGTGTAAAGCCTGAACCCAGTTGACTCTTCACAGAGTTGAATCGGCCCTACAACACCACAAGGAGTCAAATCTGCGAAGATTAAAACATATGAAAGGCAATGGTCCAGGGAAAGGTTCTTACTTGAGCTCATGAGAGTGGTGGAGAGTGATGATGACACTCACGGCGGAGCAACATGCATATCGGAGTAGGTGAAACGCTCACCGGAAGAGACATGCA
Organism: Brassica rapa; assembly: GCF_000309985.2. Taxonomy (NCBI): domain Eukaryota; kingdom Viridiplantae; phylum Streptophyta; class Magnoliopsida; order Brassicales; family Brassicaceae; genus Brassica; species Brassica rapa. Next base: position 2,628,374 of record NC_024795.2, on the reverse strand, counting down.
ACAAAGAGAAAGGTTAGCTAAGCGCTAAGTATAAGGTCTTCCCTTCCTTGCAGATGATCCTAGTCTCTTCAACAATAAGAGAGAGATTAGATGTACCTGAGGTTGGAAAGAAGGAGAAGCGACACCGTCTTGGTGAAGCTGGTCAGATCTCCCGCAGCGGAGCTCGGTGGAGCTTCAAGTACTCACGACGACAAGGGATCGAGAGGAAACAGCGAGAGAGAGAGAGAGAGACAGAGACGCTAGAAAGAGAGTGAGGAAGTCGAAATGATTTTTTCATTTTCGGACAAAGAGACAGCTAGGGTTGCTGACAAAGGAGTCGCGAGCCGGGTCTTGGGCTTCACCCAAAACGGTGGAGATTTGTTGAGTTTTGGGCTTCAGCAAATGGAGATGGCCCAGCTGCAACACCTATCAAGTGGGCCAAGTCTTACGCAGGCCCACTCCAGTGCTTGTACCTTGTCACACACATCGTATATATTGTATGATTAGTGTGTTGATTAGGTTAAGCAGCAATAAGGAAACAGAGAACGTTTACGGCAAGAAGAATCAAGTCAATCAGTCAATAAGCAAGAGGAAGGAGACAACAATACAAGATACATAGCTTAGGCCTAAGTCTATTATGTAAGGGCTTTGTTGTATTCTCTAGCTTGGAGTATTTGGTTCTTTGTAAACAAACTATCTAGCACACACTGATTTGGTAGTGCTAGAGTCTCTTTGATCTAGTGAAGTTTGGGAGCTGAAGTTCTCCCACGAGACGTACCGTGCCGAGGGCCGGGAACTCGTTAAATTGATTGTGTCATTACTTTACTTTCAGTTTAAACCTAGATCTAAGACATACTTGAAACCTAAGTAACCTGAGATCAATTATTCTACATTTATTCTGCAAATCCATGGTCAAACAACGATAATGGCGATACGTTACGAGAATCGGTTCCGTCTACACAGTTTATTCCTAATCGATTCGATGGATAGTACTTTCCTCTACGCTAATCGTTTATTCTGCAAATCCATGGTCAAACAACGATAATCGTGATACGTTCCCAATCAACTCCGCCTAGACACAGTAGTTTCTCCATTACTAATCGACTCCGAGTTTCCGATTCAAGTTTTGGATAACATACCTGTTCGTCTCAGAAGCGGTAGAGCTAGAGGAAGACATACTCGGCGAAGCTAGAGCGATGCTGATCAGAAGAAAGAGTAGCGAGAGAGAAGAGAAGTAGAGCAGCTTCATTTTGGAGAGTTTGTTAAAACGAATAAACAAGAGAGCTCGTAGTATATATATAGTGAACACTGGTAAAAGAAGAAGGAAGAAGGAAGAAGGTGACGGTTAGTGACAGTTAGGAGGGACCCACTTGATGTGGGGTCCAATTGACTCAATAAAAGTTATAAATTAGATTTTTACGGCTTGCTCTCTGTTACGAAAAAGTTTTTTGAAATTGCACAATTTGACCCACAAGTCTTGGGTTCGATTACCTCACTAACCCCTATAACTTTTACATTTATTTTTTCATTTCTTGCAATAAGTACTACTCAGGGAAAATAAAAAAATATCTTTTTGGGTTCAAAAAAAAAAACTATTCAATTAACTAAGATTTTTCTTTTTGGTCCAAAAAAAAAACAATTCAATTAACTAAGATTTTCATTTTAATAAGATTTTCAAACGTACATATTGTATTTGATATTTTGATGTATCTTAATTGGCATGCTTTTTTTTTGCCAACTATAATTATTTTATTAATGATCAAGGATTACAAAATGTTTAAGAAAGGATGGACAAGTATGGTATAATTGGCATGCTTTTCTATGAACTTTTTAATCTCCTTGTTTTTTTTGTAACACAATTTCTATGAACTTAATCAACCGGTACATTCAACATGCTAAACCACATCCTCTTCCTCTTCAGATTCGTTTTGGTTGGCCTCGCAAGGAAACAATTAAGAGAAAATAGAGTTTATGTATATATATATATGACATTTAAATAGAATTCTATATATATTATTTTGTGGCAATCACAAATGAAGAATAATCAGTTATATAAAGTTTTTTTAAGTTATAATTTGTGAATGCCTTTAATAATTTAAATTATCCTCTAGCAAAACTAGTTGTTAACTTGAAAATGATGCTCTTAAAAGTTAGACAATCGTCGGAATGTTAGACAAAGGATTATGGGGGTGGGGGATTTAACATCACACGGATTATGGATTATGGTAGGTTTAACAACACACAAACAATTTTATTCTCTCCGAGGAAAACTTTAAATCCTGACCGTCAATAATATTTCCCAACAGAGGATCCGAAACGTCCATCCTAGCTTTTTTCTGTTGCAGATTTATTTCTCGAAATTATCCAAAAACAAAATATGGACCGTACGATCAGTATCGCGTCGAGATCGGACGGTATCAATCATCCATCCTTTTTTTAATTTGGAATATATGTGTCTTAACTGAAAAAACCTTACTCCCATACGAAACCCTAGCTCTCTCCGTTTCTCACGGTTAAAAAAGAAACCAAAATTGCCTTTTATTTTCCGCGAAATTGAACGAATAATTTGGGGAAAAAACAAGTTTTGATCGATTAGGGATCCGATTCGCAGTCCGATTCACCGAAGCCCTAATTTTGATTTCGCGATTGTGGCGATTACAAAGGTCGATTTCGTCAGATGAAGTGATGCAGGTAAAGTGTGCAGATTTTCTCCTTTCGTTGGTGAATTCGCTTGATTCTCGAGAAAATTGTTTGGATTTGAATGCATGATCGGGTTTTTTTTTCTTTTTTTGGGGGAAACTTGTATGTTCTTCGTTTTATCTATTTTGGGTAATTTTGTGATTCTGGGTTTCGTGTTGATGTTACAGATCTGAAGATGTGTCGTGATGGCATTTGAGACCTTGGGATTTTGATTCTGGTTTTTTTTTTTCGTTTCGAGCTGTATTTCATGGAAGATAGTCTAGGGAGCTCTAATGGAGTGGGAGTTCCGAAGAAATCGAGGTCGTTGGATCTCAAGACGCTTTATAAGTCTAGCATTAGCAACGATTCTGTGAGTAAGAGCTTAAAGAGGAAAAGTAGTCCTGGGAATGATGGTGGTAAGCAGGACAAGAGGATCAGGAAAGTTGTTTCTCTAAGTAGCTTTAAGAAAGTGGGTAGCGAAGACGATAAGTTAGTTGATAATGCATGTAATGGCACCACGGTTTTGGACAGCTTGGAGGACTCCAGTGTGGGGTTGTGTGATAGTAATGGGCTTGGTTTGGCTGGTAGTATGATCTATGTGCCTAGACGTAGAAGAGATTTTGTGGGGAGGAGTAGGTTTGAGAATGGGCTTGTGCAGAAGTCTGCTGGTGAATCTGGTAGTCAGGAGGAGCTGCTTGATAAGCTCCTCAAGGAAGCTGGTGAAGAATCTAGTGTTCAGGAGGATCAGATCTCTAAAGCCGAAGAGGAGGACTGTGGCAAAGAGATAAAAGAATCTAATTCAGTAGCTCAGCTGCAGTTGGAAAACGTGCATTCTGATCCGCTTCCAGTGAAGGATGACCAGCTTGTTGTTAAGCAAAAGCCCTGTAATAGCAGAAAAAGGAAGTCCTCAGCATCAAGCAGACGTGCGGGGAACAACGAGGCGAAGTCTTCATCCGGTAGAATATCCAAGGTATCACAAGAAGATGACGAGGAGAATCTTGAAGCTAATGCAGCTAGAATGCTGTCTTCGCGTTTTGATCCGAACTGCACTCAGTTTCCTTCGAATCCTGTTACTCCTGGTTCACCGTCTGCCAGTAGATTGAACCCGTTATCTTCTGGTAAGAATTCAGCTGCTCCTCAGTCTGAGTTGTTTAGTTCCAAATCTGTCTCAGACGATCCTGATGATAGATCGTTGCGACCAAGGAGACAGCTCGATGGGAAGAGTAAAGTTCGGAGAAGGCGACACTTTTATGAAATATCATATTCAGATGTGGATTCACACTGGTTGTTAAACAAACAAATAAAAGTTCTGTGGCCTTTGGATGAGAATTGGTATCATGGCTTTGTGGATGGTTACAATGGAGACAAGAATCTGCATCATGTAAAATATGATGATCGCGACGAAGAGTGGATCAGTTTACAGGGTGAAAGATTCAAAATCCTGTTGTTCCCTTCTGAAGTTCCTGGAAAAAATCTAAGGAAAGGGAGCAGTTCAGAATCCAAATCTACTCCAAAAATAAAAGGGAATGATAAATCCAGTAAAGACGACGAGAAGCAGAAGGTAAAGCTAGAAGATGATTGCTGCATGGGCGACATGGAGTCAGAACCGATCATAAAATGGTTGGCTAGGTCTATGCATCGGGACAAGTCTTCCACTCTTAAGGCTGTAAGAAGATGGAAAAAATCAGAAATAATGACATCTGGTGAACCTCTGAAAATGAATGGGGATGTTGTTAGGGACACTAGAGGTCAGTACACAGATAGATCTGCTAGTTCTCTTCCATCATGTGGACCGAGTGTGAATGAGTCCTTCTTGGAAGGCTCTGGTTTCTGTAAGAGTAGCATATATCCTCTTGTCTATTATAGGAGACGACTTCATACATCAAAAAAAGGAATCTACAAGGGGTCAGGTGACAATAGTGTTGAGCAGCTACATGTCTCAAAATATCCGGATCCTGATGTTGAATTTTTGCCTTTCGAAGATTCTGGGCCTCTGGAGATTTACTGTCCGTGGAATGACAGAGTGCCAGTTGAGTTGTCCCTTAGCCTACAGGTTGTTTCGTTGATGAACTACTTTTTTTTGGCGGATCTTGACCGGCTTTCACGTGTAGCTCTTTTGCTTCGTCATGGTACACTTGTGATTTTGTGGCCACGGGTTTGTTTGGAAATGATTTTCTTGAATAACCAAGATGGGTTAAGGTATCTAATTTTTGAAGGCTGCATAATGGAAGCTGTTCAGTTGATTTTCCATATCTTGACGGTAGTGGATCATTCTAATAAGCAAGGAGTACAAGGAGCGGATGCTGATTTGAAGTCGCCAATTTTCTCAATTGGTCTCCAAGTTTCTTTCGTCCCAGGCTTGCAAAGGCAGTTTGCATTTCAGTTCTACAGTTTCCATGAAGTGAAAGATTTGAAGTGGTCATACTTAGAACATAATTTCAGGAGGCATTCTTTGCTGGTTAAGCAAGTGTCAACTTCCGAATGTACACCCGATAACATGAAGGCCATGCAGAAGGTACCATGATGGTTTAATGCATGGTTCTGGTAAATTGTTTCGTTTATTGTGTATCTCACACACTTGTTTGTTTTATTTGAACATCAGGTTATGCAGAAGAGATCTAGGCATGGAATCAGCTCAGGATTTGTTTCTAGAAGATCGTCATCCGTTGAAGCCTTGCCCATATCTGCTTGCTACAAGAAGCAAAGCACGCCCCCATTTGCACTCCATTTTGCTTCCCGACCACCTACACTGTTCCTCAATTTACACCTGCAAATGGTGAGAGAGTTGGGTCAAGATTCAGCCGAACACCTAGGAACTGAACGTAATTTAGTAACGGATGGAGGTTGTGATCTGGCAGATAGCGGACCAACTACCACTTCTTCCAGAGGACAGGAAGCGCAAGAGTCAGGAGACCTTCATGCACAATCTCAAAGGCAGCATCTAGGGTTTAATTCTGAAAACGGGATGTCATGCAGCTCTTCTGTTGTCAGACATAAGCACGAAACCAGGTCTAACGTTGCGATGAATGGCATTAATATTCAAGTTCCAGTATCTGATCATTCTGAAGATGGTGCTCTGCAGTCACGTAATCTTGCCTCGAATATTCAAGGTAGCACCTCAAGTCCCAAGGCCACTGCCCCAAGAAGTATGTGGCAACGAAGCAAAAGTTCTTTAAATGGCCATCTCTCACATGGTTGGTCGGATTCAAAGGGAGAGTTTCTGCACTCTAATTTGGGAAGTGGACCTAAGAAGAGACGTACCCAGGTGTCATATTCTTTACCTTCTGGGGGTTCAGATTCAAGAAACAAAGGTTCCCTGCACAAGGGGCTTCCGAACAAAAGAATTAGAAGGTCTGCTGCTGATGCTTCCGTACGTCGTCAGAAAGATTTGGAGTCTAGTTTCTGTGATGCCAATGTGTTAGTCACTCTTGGAGACAGAGGGTGGAGAGAATATGGAGCTCAGATTTTCCTCGAGCCGTTTGATAAAAACGAATGGAAACTTGCCGTCAAAATATCAGGGGCAACAAAATACTCACACAGGGCACATCAATTTCTGCAGCCTGGGTCGACAAACAGGTTTACACATGCTATGATGTGGAAAGGAGGAAAAGATTGGACCCTAGAATTCCCTGATAGGGGCCAGTGGTTTCTTTTCAAAGAGATGCATGAAGAGTGCTACAATAGAAATACCAGGGCTGCTTTAGTTAGAAATATTCCTATTCCTGGAATCCGTATGATAGAAGCAGATAGTTCTGATGGAACAGAAGCTGAGTTTATCCGCAGTTGTTCTAAATATTACAGGCAGACTGAAACTGATGTTGAGATGGCATTGGATCCTTTACGTGTTTTGTATGACATGGACAGCGATGATGAGCAGTGCCTTGCGAGATTTCGTGAGTGTTCGGATGCTGAGAATAGTGCTTCTTGTGAGATCAGTGAGGACATGTTTGAGAAGGCGATGGACATGTTAGAGAAGGCTTCATATGTAAAGCAGCGTGATCACTTTACCTCAATCGAAATTCAAGAACTGATGGCTGGTGTTGGATCCTTGGAAGCAATGGAAACAACAATATATGAGCATTGGAGAACAAAGAGGCAGAGGAAGGGAATGCCACTAGTCAGGCATCTCCAGGTATGATCTCTAATGCCTTTCCATCTTTTTTTCTTTCAAAACCTGCATTGCTAGGTGCTCTATAGATATTTATGTACTTGGGTGAAATGCAGATTTTTGGACAGTAGGGCTAGTTGTTTTATGTACTACGTAGTTTGTAGATTACTCTCAATTGTTGGTTCAACAATGATGTAGTTACTCTGCTGTAACATGTTTCTGCAAGAACACTTGCGCCTTATATAAACACATGCTTTTGTACATCTTCATTTCAGCCACCTCTGTGGGAAAAGTATCAACGAGAGGTTAAAAAGTGGGAGTTGGTTATGAGCAAAGCAAACACTCCAAACTCGAATGGGTCGTCACAGATGAAAGAATCACCTGGTGAGAAGCCAGCTATGTTTGCTTTCTGTTTTAAGCCTAGAGGTTTGGAAGTCAAGCACAGGGGAACAAAACACCGGTCACATCAGAAGAAACTATCGGTTTATGCTCATCAACATAGTACTGCTTTGGGAAATTATGATGCCTATAATTCATCTGGTAACTTTCTTTTACCTGCTTTCTTTTCTAAAAACCTATATGGACTCTGCTGGTTCTTCTCTATATGACTTGTCTTTCATTTATTTAGCAGGAAGAAGAGGCGTTGGTCTCGCCTCTGGAGATGAGAGGTTTGTATATTCAAACCACCACAACTACGAGCATTCGGAGGAATTTCCGAGTCATCCACGGACGTATTCTCCACGTGACCTAGGCATGGGATATTTCTCGAGCGGTGGAAATGGATGTCACCAAAACAAGTCTCAGAGAATCAACGGGAAGAGGAACATGAGTGAACGATGGAATGCAAGAGGCTATTATGAATCTCCCGGTTCCAATCTTGTTTGTGTTGACGCGGAAGAGTTACATAGTAGTAGTAGTAGGGATACTGATGAGTACAAACTGCGAGAAGCAGCTGGTGCTGCAAGGAGGGCATGGGCTATAGCCAAGGTCAAGCGAGAAAGAGCAGAGAGATTGAGGTACAAAGCAGATCTAGCCATCCAGAAAGCTGCAGCTGCTCTCATGTTTGCAGACGGTAGCATGGGGAGACGGCATTGCAACGTAAATAAATCATTTTAAAAAAATAAATTAAATTCTGCAACTGTTGCTGTGTTTAGTTTTTTTGATCAGTTAGGGAACAAGGTTTGAATTGAGTATCATGTTGCTATTGTAGCGTATAACAAGACGAATCAATATCTTGTGTTATTTAGAAAGATCAAAATCAGAATTTAAGTAAGATGGATGGTCTTGAAGCATACGATTTTATTCATGGCATATGTTAAACCGATAAGTGTGTAAATAAAATAAGCAGGGTGTTTTCTCTTGATATGTTATTATAGAACACTAATAATTTTATTTCTTATTCCAATCTAAAATAAGAATGTGTAGATCATTTGTGTCTGTTTGGTAAATCAAATGAACAAAACAAAACAAACATTACTTGCGTTTTAAGGCGGATCTACCCTAATGGTTTAAGAGTTATATAAGCTCGTTTTGGTTATCTACATGAAATGAGAGAGAGAGAGAGACTTCAACGGCGGGAAAGCTTTAAGACAGCAGTTTTTCAGGAGAATGTCTCCTTTCTTTTGCTGGCTCCTTCTCTATTTTTGCCATCTCTGTAACCTGAGAGAGACAGAGATCATCTTCTTGTCACCTCCATTCTTTTTTCCCTGGCTGTTTCATCTTTATTTCTTCTGTAAGGTTTCTCTCTTCTCTTCTTTTTAGGTTTTGCAATACCTTATAGCACAAGGAATTCAAAAACCTCAAGATTCTAGTCTTTTGTAAGCGTTTGTATCCAACAGAGGAAACTATTAGGAAGAATTTTGATTCTGTGTAACGTAATGAGTTTTCAGAAACAACAATCTTGCAACTTTTTATCTCATATGAAACTTTTTTTTTTGGTGATCTTCTCATATGAAACTTTCAAGATTGAAACATGCACCAGAGAATAACGTTAAAATGCTTTTGGCTTAAGATGGTGTTTTTTCCCTCTGTTCTTTCTCAGGTGATTTGGTAATGATGGCATTGCTCTTTGATAGGATTTCTCATTTGAGATAATTGATTTTCTTGATAAGAGTGGGAAGTTTTTTGCCAACAATGGGGAGCAAGATGAAGGAAGACGAGCGAACTGAAAAGGCTATCAGGAGTTTGCTGAAGCTTCCCGAGAACCGAAGATGCATCAACTGCAACAGTCTGGTATGTTGGCCAGTAACCATCTTTAATTCTTCTATTTTTAATAGGTCATATAAAAACATAACGTGCTTATCAAGTCAACTATTAATGGCTCAATGTAGTTGGTTATGTAATTAAGCTTTTGGACAATCTGAGTCTTGCAGGGTCCACAATATGTCTGCTCAACGTTCTGGACTTTTGTCTGCATCAACTGCAGCGGAATCCAGTAAGTCTATTCTCTGAGTTTCCTCATTTGAACTTGAAAAGTCTTGTTCTGTATCATGTGTGTAAGACCTCTTTTTCTCATTGTGTATATGTCTAGTCGAGAGTTTACTCATCGAGTGAAATCTATATCAATGGCCAAGTTCACGGCAGAAGAAGTTAGTGCACTCCGTGCAGGAGGAAACGAGGTTTGTGTAAACGTTGAACCATTGTTACTTTTATCTGGTCAATACTTTGTAAACTTATGTTTTACTTTGTTTCATTGCAGCGAGCCAGACAAGTTTATTTTAAAGAATGGGATACTCAGCGTGATGCTTACCCTGATGCCAGGTTCATGGACATTTTATTAAATCTCAGACTGAGTTAAAACACTAAGAGGAGTAACAGAACATTATAGTTAAACCTCATTTTTAACTTTCTTATTGTTCAGTAATATCTTCAAGCTCAGGGACTTTATCAGAAGTGTCTATGTGGATAAAAGATACAGTACTGAGAGCAATGACAAGATCTCACAGCAAAAACCGGTACATTGCTTTTCTTAGATGCTTCACTATTTTTTTTGTCAACTACCCATACAATCAGGTCAAGTCGAACCGCCTCTATCAGACCCGGTCTGATCTACATGGGAAAAAATGACTTCTCGGTTCCTAGCCTCCTTTGCTAGGGAATCTGCACAATTATTTTCTCAACTTAGCCAAATCTGAAGCTAATTATGGGACAGTGTACTGTATGCTCCAGTGTTGAGGATGTGTGCTCTTTACACAGTTTTCAATTTTTAATACAATTTTTTTTTTTCTGTTTCCACTCAGGCAGTGACTGAGGATTACAAGGAAAGCAAGAAGGCCAGTGCAAACTTCTTGGGATCTAGAAGCTTTCACTCTGTTGATAAACCTGAAATAAAGAGTGGAAACAGATCTCTTAAGTATTATTTTGAAGACAAGGAACCTAAACAACAACAACAACAACTTGTTACACATAACCCAAAGTCTAGAGCCTTACCAAAGAGTCCTATCCGCTTTGAGATTGTTGACGATAGGTACAGAGACGATGGAAGTGTTAAGAGATACGATGCACGTAGAGAGACCAGAGGAAGCTCCAAATCACTAGACCTCTCTAACAACAAGGAAACTTCCGGTTTGCCCATTGTACGCCATGCAAGTGAACTCATAGGAGAGAATCATCCTCGTTTGCGCGTAGAAAAGATTGTCAAAGTTGAGAAAAAGAAGGATCCAGTGAACAATCAGGTAAAGTGTACTAATCTACAAACTCATGTTGTGTATACAGTGAAGATGTGAACCTTTTCTTTTATGTTTTGTAGTTGGCTGCATCATCTAGTAAAATGGAGAGTCCTGGAAGTTTAATTGATGATGTACCTTCTCAAAAGGCCATTGAGGGTCCAGCTCCTAACTCTTTGGAAGCTTTGTTGTTTGGATACTCTGATCCTTCTGAGGACAATCATCCTGCAGCTAACCTTGAGACCCCGGCGATGCCAAGAACACAAGACAGTGTTACCTCTGTTGTCACAGCACCTACAATCTCGCACGCCGGTTCTTTAGAGCTAGCTCTTCTACCTGATGCTGCTGATAACTTAAGTATAAAAGATATGGCTACAACAAGTGCAGCTGAAAATAACCAGGTTGGTGTCTGAGATAGTTTTTAAACACGCATTTACAAAGAATCAAAAGTAAAAGATTATTATGCTAAATGTTTTGTTCATGTGCTAACACAGGTGGAGTCATCTACACTACCTAAGGAACCATCAGATACCTCTATGGAACAATCAACACTAGCTATCACAAATTATGCTTATGGAGATCATCAAGAAGAGACAAAATCTAGTGTAAGAAGTGCACTTCCTGAGGTAACAAGCACTTTTCTTTTAGTTTATATTGGATTTACTCTTTTGGTGTCTACAGTCATAAGAGTCTTAACCATTGGCAGGACCTTTTCTCTGGAGGCTTCTCATTTGCCTCTCCGCATGATGTTCATGCTCAACATCATGGCATGGGATATGGCATGCAATATTATCAATATCCTATGGTATTTTATTTGGCATAATTGATAAATTTGGATCCGATTAATAGATTTTGAGCTGATCTTACATGTGATATCCTTTTCTTGGTAGGCTACTGGAGCCTTTCCATACACGGCAAAACCATCATCAAATCCCTTTGATGTCAGTTATGATGATACATGTCCAAACCAAACACCACAAGTATGAAACCTACTTCATTAACATCATCACAACATTGATGTCTCAAGATGCCGCCACTATCACTAAAATTCCCCCATGTTTTAATGTGTCTTTTTCAGTATCCTTCAATGGAATACACACACGGAGGAGGCTTGCCTCTTGTGTCAGTTCCAAGAGGTGCTTCAGATTCATCAAGCATGGCTGCAGATTCGTTTGGACTAATGATGGCCTCTCAGTCTCCTTTTTACGCACCAGGTTTGTCTCCAACTTCTCCATCTCTTGCATCCAATCTTCTCCCTGGTGAGACAAAATTTCTGTATTGCAACAAGTGTTTTCATGTTTTAATTGAAGTCTATTCTAACGCTTGTGTCATGGGGTATTAGGTGCATACGCAGGGCAGCAACCACATGAAAACATGCCCCCATCTTTCAGGTAAATAACATTGTACTTCTTAGTTTTCTTATATATCACTTTATGGCAAAAAAAATAAAATTGGTTTTGTGTGCAGAAGGCAAGAGATGAATAGCATGGGTAATGCAGAAGCTACTTACAACGGTGCACACTCATATCATCAAGCAAACTTTAATGGATATCCTTCTGTAAACCCAAATGCTTATGTTTCTAGAGGAAATCCCTTTGACTGAGAAAGCGTAACGTCTGAGTTGATTGGGAGCATTTTAATGGAAACTGAATGAGATATAACCGTTACGATTTGACTCACAAAAGCTTGAATGCTACAATACTCTTTCAAAACTATCCATTAATTGCTTATTGGTCAAATGTATATTTAATGTGGGAAATTTTTACTTGTAATCGTTCAAAAGATTATATATATTATGGAATTTATCGATAAAACTTGTTCCAATGCTCATAATAATTTATAACCATTAAACTAAGATAACTAAATATCACAAATTCATAAGAACAATATTTTGATGTATAGATTATATAATTAGTAAACGTAATTTTTTGTTGGTTATGTTGCATATATATTGTTTTGTAAATAAAAATAATAATTTCGATAGAACCAAGAGAAATTGCATGGAACACCAAAAAAAATCCAAAATTCACTCACTAACCAAAATAACACTCTTTCACGGTTTCACCTCTTTTCTCTTCCTATCTCACTCTACTTTCTTTCTAAAACAAATTTCTCTTTTTTTTTTTTGCTATTTCACAAATAAGAGCCAAACATGTCCGGTTAGTTTGAGACCAAGATTGATTGTCTGGTTTACTACACTAAGTGCGTGTGTAAGAAAATTAAAAAAAAAAATTTATTCAGAAAATTTTCAACTCTCCAACAACTCTCTCACGTTTTTATTCTTGTAACCCTCCGATTTTGTTTAAGTTTCGCTAAAAGGTACTTGCGAATTTTCAATCACAGACTTCCTTCTTCTTCTACGCAAAAAAGGAATTCTTAATTATCGTTCTGAATCCGTGATTCACACCGACGCCGTTAACCATCGTCGCCCTTCTCTCTCTTTCCCTCTCTGAGCTTAGATCTGAGCTTCTGGTCTCATTCGTACCGGATCGGATCATTCAAATCTGATCTTGCTCAAATCGGGTATCTGGGGATCAAAATTACGATCTTTGAGAAAAAAGTTCCTTCCTTTAGCTTTTTTTTTTTAAGTTTTAATTTTTAGGATTGGCATCATCCAAATCTAATCAATCTCAGTATTGTTTCTTCATTAGTTCTTTGATTGTTGCAGTTACTGATTCTGATCATTTCGGATTTGTAGATTTTGAAGGCAAACACAGTGGGAAGTTTTGTTAGGATTTGATCTGGTAATCCTCCAAGCATGGCTGCTCCTGTGCCTCCAGGGGAAATTAGACCCAACAACCAGCGAAACTCCGGGCCACCAAGTTACTTCCCTGGCTCTCAAGGGAACGCTAATGCTTTAGCTGACAATATGCAGAACTTGAGCATGAATCGTCCACCTGGTTCAGGCCCTAGACCACCTCCTCCTTTTGGTCAGTCACCGCAACCTTTCCCACAGGGAGCTCCTTCTTATGGAGCTCCGCAGCGAGGGCCTTCTCCTATGGCTAGGCCTGGTCCTCCTCATGCTGGAATGGGGAGGCCTAGTGGTCCTCCTCCTGGAGCACAGCCAAGTGGGTTTCCGTCTAATGTACCTTTGGGCAGACCCACTGGTCCACCTTCTAGTCAGCCACCGTTTGGCTCTAGACCGTCAATGCCTGGAGGACCAGTGGCCCAGCCGGGGGTCTCTTCTAGTGGGTTTCCAGCTTTTGGTCCATCAGGTCCTCCTCCAGGGGCACGCCCAATGGGATTTGGTTCACCTCCTCCACCTGTTGGATCATCTGGCATGTCTATGCCTCCTCCCTCAGGCATGCTTGGTGGTCCAGTCAGTAACGGACCGCCCCAGGTGGCTGGTTCAGGGGGATTTCAGAGGGGTCCCCAGTTCCCTGGCGCTGCTGTTTCTACTCCACAGGCACCCTATGCTCAGCCTCCTGCATCACCTTTTACTCGGCCTCCTCCGCAGCCACTTGGTGCACATCCTCTGTCTGGATATTCACCATTAAGTACCTCTGTGGCTCCTTCAATGCCCCCACCACCAGCAACCTTTCCTGGAGCTCCTTATGGCAGGCCAGCGGTATCAGGCTCGCCTTACGGTCCACCATCAGGACAGGTATGGCAGTATAAGTTTATGGTATACGTTCTTGTTATGTAACTTTTGTGAATGTGTAAATTGATGGAAACACGTTAAATGTAATTTATTTCAGACGGTTATTATACTAGTTTACTGTGAAAGAGTTGGAGTGGCATAGTAGCTTGTGGCTCTCTAATTTCAACTTAAGCAAAATCTTTTCACTTGATGTATTTCCTTTGCGGTGGCAGAACTCTGATGGTCTTCAAATTTATATGTTGGTAGGTCGCTCCACCTCCTCTAGGCTTTCCTGGCCAAATGCAACCACCAAGATATGGCGGCATGGGACCTTTGCCAAATCAGTCGATGACCACCATACCCTCTGCCATGGGTCAACCTGGCGCCCCTGTTCCTGGGCCCTCAAGGATAGATCCTAATCAAATCCCAAGGCCAGGTTCAAGCTCCAGCCCAGTTGTGTTTGAAACTCGCCATAGTAATCAGGCTAATCCTCCCCCGGTGAGTTTTCAATTCAGACATTAGTCTGAGATTGTCATATCTTTAGTATGTGTGTTTTGTTAAACTGTTTTATCTTTCCCCTGAATTTCTCTTATATTCTTTTGAAGCCTGCTACTAGTGATTATATAGTTAGAGACACCGGAAATTGTAGTCCCCGTTACATGAGGTGCACAATCAATCAGGTAACAACGAAGCATTATCTTTTTGATGGTAGAATGTGTTTCCGTTGCTGTTCATTATTCCTGTGAACTTGATACATTTTTCCTTTTTTCTTGTAATAGATCCCATGTACTGTTGATCTTTTATCTACATCTGGAATGCAACTGGCGTTGATGGTCCAACCGCTGGCGCTTCCTCATCCATCTGAAGAGCCTATACAAGTAAGCCTTGTCTGACCAAACAAAGCGTTCGGTTTTAATGCGTTTCCTATTTGTACATGCATCATTACAGTTCATTGTTACGCCTATACTTTTGTGTGTTTGAAACATAAGTTTTCTTTTACATCTTTGAAAGAATCAATTCCTTGTAGCGCTAACCTATTCTGTGGTGCAGGTGGTGGACTTTGGTGAGGGTGGACCTGTTCGTTGTTCGCGCTGTAAGGGATACATAAATCCTTTCATGAGGTTCGTTGACCAAGGAAGGAAGTTCACCTGTAATTTCTGCGGTAAGTGTTACTGTTTTCATTTACTGCAAGCCACGCAATCTATAGTTATAGCGAGGCAACTGCAATTGCATGTATCACTTAACATTTTTGTCATCACCTTCCTGGTTTGAAAGATTTATTCTGTGAACCTGAATTAAACATATTGTGGGAGATAACGATATGATTTTATTTAAGAGAGACTCTCTATATTAGTTTTTGTCATAATCGTTTGGGATTCTGATGATGTGGGGTGCTTCGTGATCCATTTCCTCATCAACTTTCTTTTGCACAGGATACACTGATGAGACACCCCGTGACTATCACTGTAA
The DNA here is from genome assembly GCF_000309985.2 of Brassica rapa. Classification (NCBI taxonomy): domain Eukaryota; kingdom Viridiplantae; phylum Streptophyta; class Magnoliopsida; order Brassicales; family Brassicaceae; genus Brassica; species Brassica rapa. The sequence goes on along the minus strand of NC_024795.2, from coordinate 2,612,893 downwards.
TCTGGGTCCAGATGGTAGACGTAGGGATGCTGATGACAGACCTGAGCTGTGTAGGGGAACGGTCGAGTTTGTTGCAACAAAAGAATACATGGTTAGCCTGTGAAACTTTCTGGTTATAAATGTAGAATTCCGTGGTTTGTTTCCTAAGATGTCAGATTGTTTTATAATTTACCTTACTTTTGATAGTTTGTTGTGTCCTCTGGCTTTGTGCTTTCCTATAAAATAGAACCTATTAGGTAGAAAATTATATTTCTTCATATTTACTTTCATGTTGATCTAGTGAAGCACCACCTAAATTACCTATCTAGCTAAGATAATTGTATTAACGTCCTTTTGGGCGAAGATAATGGATGTAAATTAATATTGTTATCTTTTCTAATAGGTGCGAGACCCAATGCCAGCAGTGTACTTTTTCCTTATTGATGTCTCAATGAACGCGATACAGACAGGTGCTACTGCTGCTGCTTGCAGTGCAATCCAGCAAGTCCTTTCAGACCTGCCTGTAAGTTTCCAACATTCTATAGTAGTTGAATATTTGATGCAGAACAGTCAACAATATCTGTTCTCGACATATATTTGGTTTACATGTGCCTAAAGATTACTAAGTTGATGGTATTGTTAATAACTGCCATTTTATTAATAGTTTGTATTTGCTATTTTAATCACGCTCCTTTGCATACTAAGGCGTATTGAATCATTTACGAAGTAAATTCTGCTGCATATCTGTTAACGTGTGTACTTCATGTGTAATGAGACTGTGAACTTTTGTTAGAGTATGGCTATGTTAGCAGACATTTAAAAAAAAAAAATCTGTATGTGTTTGCAGGAAGGTCCTAGGACATTTGTCGGCATTGCTACATTCGACTCAACAATCCACTTTTATAATTTGAAACGTGCACTGCAGCAGGTGAATTGTTGCACTAGTCTTTTATTCTTTTGTAATTGTTGGTGGAAAAAAATACATCTGTTCTCTTAGGATGATAACTATCACTCATCATAATTACTACATGTAATTCTCTTAGGTCACTGGGCTACAGGCTCAAAAGTTGTATTGTCTATCCGTTGCTTCACTTGAGAGTCTTCATTGTCACGATAAATCCTATATATTATATTATGATGCCATAAAATCTATTGCCATTTAAGAGTTGAACACTGCATTCCTTTGATGTTATTGTTTCTGGAGTGTGTGCTATCTCTTTTCTTCCTGGAATCTTTGTACTACTAGACAACTGATTACCACTGCCTGTGAATTTGATGGCCCCTGTTTATGCGCAGCCGTTGATGCTCATTGTCCCTGATGTGCAAGATGTTTATACACCTTTGGAAACAGATATCATTGTTCAGCTATCTGAAGTAAGTTTTGGGCCACTTATATTCTATTTGTGTTATATAAGCTGTGTGCTATTCTTGAGATTGGTTATCCTAATTTCCTTCCCATTTTTTGTAATTGATTTATTCTGTTTGAATTCAGTGCCGTGAACACCTAGAGCTTTTGCTGGATAGTATCCCAACGATGTTTCAGGAAAGTAAGACTCCTGAATCTGCTTTTGCTGCAGCAGTTAAGGTATGGAATTTCTTAAGATGCTTGTGCTTTACCTGCTTTAATTGGTGGTAGTACAAGTAGAGGCTCGATATATTTGTTAGCCTCCTCGACTTTTGTTTGCCGTTTAGTAAGCATTTAGCCTTGTCAATTAGTTTAGAGGTGGCTGAAAAGAATATAAGTTAAATATATGGCCTAAAGCAATTAATGAAGTGACATTTCAAGTTAACTGGCCAGTGTTATCAAGCTTGCATGCTTTTTGGTGTTGCAATCATCTCTAGTGAACCAATGTTTCTTTCTTTTTCTGGGAGCAATATTGAGGATAATATCTACTCAACACTTCATTTTCTCGTAGGCTGCTTTCTTGGCAATGAAGAGCAAAGGAGGGAAGCTTATGGTGTTTCAATCAGGTATGCTGCGTAGTACTTACTTTATTTGGTTACTTTATATGTTAGGTTTACTGATGCATGTCCTCCAGTTACATACAATCCATCTATGCACATTAAAAAATCATATATTTGTTAGAAGCACCAACTCTCACTTCTAATAATATTACCCTACTGCTCAGAACCTCTATCATTTAACTAATATGTTTGCCATTGTCTCCATAGTTTTGTGTTCTGTTGGTGTTGGAGCACTTTCTTCTAGAGAGGCAGAAGGGAGAGCTAATATGTCTGCCAATGAAAAGGTAAACGTGCTTTGCTTAAGAGGTTGTTGTATTTCATTGCAAAATATTAAAGCGCTCTGTAATTTGGATTTCAGGAGGCCCATAAGTTATTACAGCCAGCAGACAAAACTCTGAAGACCATGGCTATCGAATTTGCTGAATACCAGGTATGCCAATACCGAGTAGGATGGATGTTTAACTGAATATGTTTCCATCTGCTTATCACTAATATACGATGTATCATTCTTGTTCATTTCAATATTTTGTTCCTATCTAAGCCATTCAGCAATGCCGCAGGTCTGTGTAGATTTATTTATCACAAGTCAGGCTTACGTTGACATGGCCTCAATATCCGTCATTCCAACAACTACTGGAGGACAGGTATATTTTTTGATATTTCCTTGTCCTTGCTGATTTTGTAACAAGTTCTGATTCATTTGTACATGACCTGCCTTTGCTTTCCTAATGTTAGTTGTAGCATAGTTCAATAGCAATTCGAATGCACTTTTCTTTTGAATCATGTCCAATATATTTCCGTGGCAATTTTGTAATACTAACTGAATTAGTCTGCGAAAATCTTGCTTAGTTGATGCATTTCTCATGGCGATAATTTAACATTTCCCTTGTAACGATTTTCTACAGGTGTATTGTTATTACCCTTTCTCAGCTCTCTCAGATCCTCCCAAGCTTTACAACGATCTTAAATGGAATATTACTAGGCCGCAGGGTTTTGAGGCTGTCATGCGAGTCAGATGCAGCCAGGTATATTTTTGTGGCAGTGACTTCTCTTCATGCATTACTCTGTATACTCCAGTTCAAGCCTCTGTAAAACCATCGTTTCTAATAATTGTAGGGTGTTCAAGTGCACGAATATTCAGGGAATTTCTGCAAACGCATTCCAACCGACATTGATCTTCCAGCGGTGGGTGGATCCTCCTTACTTTTCTCACCAACTAGTTTCTGGATAGTATTGTGTGCATCTGCTGATTTTGTGTCAATATTATTGAAAACATATTTCTGCATTACTCTCTGTGCATTTTGCTGCAAGTTTACAAGGAGGTGCCCTGTGGTATAAACTCCTTTTACTCTAGAGTTCTAACAAACCTCGATTTTGCCAATGCAGATTGACTGTGACAAAGCGATAATGGTGACATTAAAGCATGATGACAAACTACAAGATGGAGCTGAATGTTCTTTCCAGGTATAATTTTTTATACATGTGTTTTGTATAACTGATGGTACTCTGTCTTATTTAAGATGATGTTATTCAATGTTCGTCTTCTCTTCCTTTCAGTGCGCCCTTCTGTATACTACCATATATGGAGAAAGAAGAATTAGGGTTACCACTCTATCACTCCCCTGTACGAACCTTCTCAGTAATTTATTTCGCGCAGCTGATTTGGATTCTCAATTTGCTTGTATGCTGAAACAAGGTAGGTCACTTTTTTCAGTGCTGATTCTACTGCTAGCCAGTGTTGTCACTATAAGCTAATATCTGTGTTTGGTTTCTTTTTTATGCAGCGGCTAATGAAATCCCTACAAAGGCACTTCCATTGGTAAAGGAGCAAGCAATCAATAGTTGCACTAATGCACTCTATGCCTATCGTAAATTCTGTGCCACAGTTACATCGTCTGGACAACTTATTCTTCCTGAAGCGCTCAAGCTTTTGCCATTATATACTCTCGGTATTTTCTTGTGACATTTGCCTACTTAAAGCTTTTCAGGATCTTCTTCTAGATTTTAATTTGATGCTGTTTCCTTTGAAATGGTTTTTTTTCTTTAGCATTGACCAAAAGTGTGGGTTTAAGGACAGACGGGAGGATTGATGATCGATCATTCTGGATCAACTATGTGTCTTCTATATCTACTCCTTTGGCAGTCCCACTGGTTTATCCCAGAATGATTTCTGTCCACGACCTTGATGCAAAGGTATGATGCGGCTACATTTGGTTAATATCAATCTCAAGCCTTAATTTGCACTTTGTGAAACTTTTGACTTTTCAATCTATCAGGACGATGAAGGATCAGTCCTTCCTCCTTCAATCCCATTGTCAAGTGAACACATTAGCAATGAGGGAGTCTATTTTCTTGAGAATGGTGAAGATGGTCTACTCTATGTTGCTGAATCAGTGGACTCTGGTATACTGCAGAAACTTTTCGGTGTTCCTTCAGTGGCTGAAATTCCAAGCCAGGTAATCTCAACTTCATTAGCGCATGATATTGTAGGATGATTAACGTGCAACAAAGTTTGAAACTTTTTCTGGTATTTTGAAAATCCTACTAAGCAAAAAAAGCTTGTCTTTTCTTTACAGTATGTGCTGCAGCAATATGATAATCAGCTATCAAAGAAGTTCAATGATGTGGTAAATGAAATAAGGAAGCAAAGATGTTCTTACCTAAGGTATCAGTAACTATTTTTTTTTCCCTTAACTGAGCAGAAGATAACTGTGTCCTGTCTAATCCTTTCCAACTTGTTTTATGTTTTCTCTACGCAGCATCAAATTGTGCAAGAAAGGAGATCCATCAGGTTAGTGATTCTGGTTTGATAGAATTTCAGTTGCTCCATGCACCTAGAAGAGGCTACATGTTATTATTTTTCCTGTTTGCGACAGAATCAGTCTTACGCTAATAGTAACAGCGTAGCTCCTGCCTACAGCTAGTACCAATGTCTAGTTTCATAGACTTTTACATAAGCACCTGAGCATTTCCAATTTTGGAGTTATCTAATATCTCTTTAGCAAATGACTTGTGTATGCATAGGGAAGACATTTCTATACGTAATCATGCTTCCATATTGCTTACTCGGCAGTGTTGATTTAACAAAACCTCATCCTCAATGGTCTTTTCAGGAATGCTGTTTCTGTCACATATGGTAGAGGACAGGACAGCAAGCGGCCCATCATATGTGGAGTTTCTTGTTCAAGTCCATCGCCAAATCCAGCTCAAGATGAACTGATCATCTGTTTTCTAGGACTCCTTACAAAAGTCTCTCTCAATGTCCTCTGCTTACAGGAGAAAAGCGTAGAAGAACGGTAAAAAAACATTGATCTGGCTACTTGAGAAGTATTGAAAGTGAAGAGAGGGCATAGACTACTACATGAGAAGTTTCACTTCAATTTGAAAGTGTGTTTAGATAATAGTCTCCACTTTTTTCGTAAGAATTATATAAAAGAGTTTTTATCCAATCCATTTTGGTTGTCACTTTGTGTGGGTGTTTTATTTAAGCTCGAACTAAGAATTTTTTTTTCTTCTGATAAAGCTTGTTGTTATTGGATGTTGTCGAAGGGACAAAATAAAAATTTAATATACAGTGCCGCGTAAATTATAAGAATAACCATTAGTTTCTTTATTTTGTTTTCTTCGCCATTGTTATCATCTTAACCTTTCAGAGTATTTTTTTTCTAATATAAATTGACGTTTAGGGTAAGGTTTTAGGGAGAATTGTTTTGACTTTTGATCATTATATAGTTTTTTTTTGAGAATTTATCATTTGTAAAAGCAAATTAATTAAAAAGGTTCACAACGATTTAAATAAGGAGAAACAAAAGCAAGATAATGCGTATAGACCAAATGAAAGGAAACATAAGACTAGAAATAACTACGTATATAGCGATTTCAAAAGTCAAAACTATAGTTAAGATAAGTAATGATCATATGAACTTTGTTGCACACAGATGCAATCTGAAATCTGAAATAATACGAGTTCAGGGACGTCAACCCAAAAAAAAAGTATAAAGTTCATCTTATAATAGATTGATAACTGAACTGGACATATACAATCTGAATTTGCTTCTTGTTATATATATGAAAAAGACGACAAATATATTAACGTACTTTCGAGATGTATGTGGGAAGTGAGAATTGTAATATATTTGTTATTTATATTAGTTAGAAAATATATAAATTATCGTTTTCTCGGAGAGCATCAAGCTGTTCAACATGTGCACCATCTGCCATCAGAATCGTGCTTCCTCGTCTCCCGAACTTCTTCTCTGCATCCATCAAAGTTATACAAATTTAATAATCACAATCCAACAATTGTAGTGTTGTGTTTAATATAAATCTACACATATTGATATAAGTAAATGATTATAGTTGGAAAGCATAACCGGACGGACGGTCGCTTTTTATAATCTCCATATAAGTATATTTTTAAAATATAGAGATAATAATTAAAATAAGTAGTGAAAGAGTAAACTGACCAGCTAAGTCGAAGAGAAGTTGGATAGAATCAGGTAACATGACAAGTCTGCCATTGTTGTTGTTATCGTGATTAGGAGGATGTCCATGGATTATCACTCTTATGGGAGCTCCTTCTCTTTTACGTTCTTCTGCTGCATTAAAATGTCCATGAATTATGATGATGATCTAACATACATATTTAAAAATGAGAAAAATGAAAAACTGTAATTCCAAATCTACAAATTAAGTTGTCTTCTTACTCTTTTCATTTTCATCTCCTGGGACCATAACTATCTCATCATTGTTACTCTGTGGTACTTCCTCTGTATGAACCGTTTCCTATGACAAAATTATATGGATTCATCTCAAAACCAATTGATAATCGTTACGTGAGCACTATGCATTTGTTGTAAGAAAATCAATGGTCCTTAAACCGATATATATGTAAAATGTAGAGTAATTTAACTCCCAAAACTTTTTGGTTAGCCAAAAAGATAAATGTAGAGTAACCTTGAGAAAAGAATTACCTGAGCATCTTCATTAGCTAATAAATCTCTAAGAAAGGGTATTTCTTTCTTCAAGTCATCATTTAAATCCTTGAGATACTACAAAAAAATTAAATCATTATCAATGTTATAATATAAGCACTAGTTGCTGATGTGTTTTAACTGTTTTAAGGTTAGTGGAGAGTTTGATGAACTTACAGTCATGAAATTGGTAATTATCATTTTGGAGTCTTCGATATCAGATTGAACCATTTCTTTGAACCTATGATGACCGATTCGAATAACCTGAGAAAGCCTCCTTGTCCTCACAGTGAAAGGCTGAGGAATGTTGAAGACAACTCCAATCTCTCCTGCCATATCCCCTGGACCTAACTTCGCCAATACCTTCATCACCATTTATAAAATCAATTCTTAATTCTCTATATCATTGTTGAGTGTAATTAAATGTGTTTTACTTTTAACTATAAGTAATGGTTTAGAGTTTTACCTGTTCACTTGCACCCTTGGATCTAATTATCTCCTGTGATTTCAAAATTTATTATATTTATCAACTGAAGTCAAGTTATATATATTTTGAGAATGTATATGACATAGATAACATACCACTCCTCCAGACACAAGTATGTAGAAATCCGTTGGAATCTCATTTTGTAATATCATCTCCATTTTAGGCGGGAAATACTCTGCTTTTATGTTAGAAACCTACAAAAACAAATAGGAACAATTAGTTAATGCCTTCTTTAACAAGGAACAAAAATAAAATGGACTTGTTGATGGATCACCATCTGAACGATGAGGCCATCAGGTAATCCTTTAAAAAGATAAGCATTCTCTATGACCGAGCGGAATAAATGCTCGTTAATGCTTGATCTTATGGCCTTAGGTAAGTCTTGGAGAACCTCTTCTTGTTTTAACTCAGCAGTCTTGAACTTGAGCTGCATATGTGCAAGCATCTGATCCCTCATCATATCCGGTAACTTATTCTTGCTTGTGTACCGCAATATATGATTGAATGCACTTCTCTGTCCAACAACATGAATACTTTGTTAACCGTGGCCGGTTTTGGTTACATCCGGATGAAACATTAGTCTTGGTTGGAGCTACTATATATAAGTCGCATGATCTCCAAATTGTTGACTTTAACTTAATAAGATTAATCTCAAAATGTTTATGGTTTCTTAAATCTCAGATACGGCTTTGTTCTTAAAGTAACTATAGCCATTTGGTTTTTAGTGAATGAAACCATGTAATGAAAGAGGTGATGATTGTAATGAAAGAATGTACCATGGTGAATGTACGAAGAGCGCCATGGACAACAAGATTGGTCATGTTACCGATGATATAAGCGGTGAGACCAATGTTGAAAAGCATGTAGAACATGTTGAACGTCTTCTCACGTGTATTAACCGCATGCAAATCGCCATAACCCACGGTGGTGAGTGTGACAATGGACCAGTACATTGAGTAAGTGTACCCTAGCCATATGCTTCTGTCCTTGAAATCCTCAACTTGAGATCCTATCCATGTATCTACAGGGCTTGGATAATGGTAGGCTATCCAGAATAAAATGCAACCCCCAATGTGTACCCAAAATATCGTTACCTAAAAATAAATTATGAAAAAAGATGGATAAAAAGCCAACCAAGTTCGAGACTAGCTAGTAACCAATCGCATATATGCCGGTATCGACTTATAACAAGTGTATGTGGATCACATGTCACGTGGAACTTACGCAAAGAAGCTTAATGACTCTGATCACGAAGTAGTTGAAAAGTGTGTCTTTCTCTAGCCTATAACAATAAAAAGAGATACATTTATATGACTTATGAAGAATATGTGTATTATAATGTTCAAAACATGTACATATGTGTCTAAAAAATATATACACCTTTTAAAGAGTTCGGCAACACGACGGAGACGCCAGAGGCGGAGCAAATTAAGGAAGCCAAAAGCTTGGCCTCGTCCGCTATTTCCGGTGACAGTTTTATAAATGAACTGAATCGGTAACGTTGATACTACGTCCATCACAAAAGCCAAGCTCTTCAAGTACCTGACAATGGCTTCACATATTCCATATTATTCTCAACCCTTAACTATATTAATATATACTCACGTCAAATAAATCATTACCAGGACGTGAGTATAATGAAGCTACTTATTTTTCCATGTAAGTTATAACTAGGTAGTCGTTAGAAACAATTTTTTTGGAAAAATCATACTAACGATCAAACATATGATTTAATTTTTATGAGATTTAAATGACAAAAATATATATTAATATACTGTGAAATAACTTAGGTATTACTATTATTGATTTATCTACCGTCTGGCGATGAGGTTGTAATCGTCGACGATGAGGTAAGTAGAAGTATCCAAGTAGGCAACAAAAAAAGTGAGGACGATATCGACGGCGAAGAAAAAGTCAACGACGAGATCAATGGTCAGAAAAGCTCCATCAGCAGCTTTCTCGAAAGCCAACTCAAAGATAGATGCCCACGCCGAGTACCCCACCAAGATCACCAAAAACAATTCCCACAACCTACCAATAAATATATATATTTCATTTTCTTTGTTTTATAATAATGTTTTAATGTTAGAAATGATGTATTCTTCTTCATACTATAGTGAAAATATTGTAAAGAACCTGTAACGACGATCATAAGGAAGAACGATGAAAGGCTTGGAAGAAGGATTGTTCTCGACGACTGTCCCAAACGCAGGCAAGAGACTGCTTGAAACCGACGTTATGTTCTTCACATCTTTGCTCGACCTTCTTCTGAATAGTAACGATAACGGCGATCTCTCTTCCGTCGTTCCTAACGGCGCCGTCGAAGCCCTTCCTCCTCTAAACAGCAAAGGTAACGGCGATCTCGCCTCTGAAGTCGTCGCGGACATACTTGTTTCCTTCTTCTTTTCTCTCCGTCACGCTTGGTTGCCTCTCTTGTCATTTATATTATCGTTTGTTTTTTTCCTTATTTAAATTATGAGAAGGTGGTGAGCGAGTTTCGTTGACTTTATTAACATTTTCCGTAATAATTTGTGGGGGAAATAGTTTTTCTAATCAAATTATATACTGTCACTACAAGTCTACAACATGTGTGTGTCCGTAATAAAGTTAGTAATAACATGATTTTATTCTGCAATACGTATACGTGCTAGTTTCTCGGGTTCCATACTAAATGTACCCACTCCAGATATACCCTTTGTTTTCCCGAAGGGCTCATCGGCACTTTTGACTTGTATTCACGTCTCTGTGTGTATTCAATATGACAACAAGTGTAATGATATAATCGAGACCTACAGAATAGAACTAGAGGATAAGGTTCTTTTTTCTACGAAAATGTTATTTAAGTAGTAGAGCTGAAGTATTGATATTCTCAAAGTCAAATCTGGACGTATTTATTTTTGTTTTTTATCAACGATGACACCTGACAGACAGGAATCGTAATGTTGAGAACAATGCCAACGATAATAAATACATTAATAAATTAAGATAACAACACTATAGTACTATGTTTTAGTACATTTTTTTTTTGGGTCTAAATGTTAGTACATTTTTTTTTTGTTTTTAACTGACACAATATACGTGAAAGAACATAAGTAAGAAAAAAAAACATTTACATATTAATAAGGGCAATTGTCAATAATAACACTTTTTGAAGTTTATGTCTCAAAAATAGCACTAGAAGGAGAAAGTCACAAAAATGACATTTATTAAAGGGTAAAATATCCTTAATACCCTTGGTTTAAAATTAAATAAACAAACAAAAATAAATAAAAATTAAAAAAGTTAAAAAAATTAAAAAAAAAGAAATTTTTTTTATAGTTTCAGATTATATGTTTTCAGATTCGAAATTTTTATAATTTTTTTTTTTTCAATATTTTTTTTTTTATTTTTTTTTTCAAAAATTTTTTTATAATTTAAAAATACTTTTTGAAACTGTTTTTAAAATTTTTATTTTTTATTTTATTTTTTATTTTTTATAAAATTTTAAACCCTAATTCCAAAACCCCACCCCCTTAACTCTAAACCCTAATTAACCCAAGGGTTATAAGTGTATATTTACCTCTTTAATGAAACCTATTTTTGTGACTTTGAGCCTTGAGTGCTACTTTGAGAACAAAAACTTGGTTTGGTGTTATCCTAGTCTTTTTATCTATTAATAATCTTCTGAAGTGTTGGATGTGCATGTAGTTTGTCTATGATGATTGTCATGTTTGATCATATTCCAAGATGCATTATAAATCGATCTTTTGTCGTGTTTCTATATAGGACAAAAGTAAGACGACTCAGATATATATGAATGAAAGTGTCACGGATGCTTTAAAAAAAAAGTGTCACGGACTAGAGATGCTATGTTGTGCTCGATCGCCGGGTGAGAAGAATAATAGATGCAGTGATGTGTTTGCACTAATAGATGCGGCATATGCCCTGAAACGAACGCCAAGATAAATTTTCTCCATAATGGGCCTGGGCCGATATTATAACGTCTCGTAACTACCGGGCTAATTTTGCAGATCCGAAAAATCTTTAGACCCGGTATGCCTCGGTCCGGGTTCACTACGCAATTCGAAACCGAAGGGATTGACCGGTTAAAAATTGGTTAACACAAACCAAATATCTTGTACGGTTGTACCCGTAAGACTGTTAATCAGAAACCCTAGTCCTCGGCTTCCATCATCGTTCTTCTCCTTTCGTCGATTACTCGATTCGCCGCCACCGCCTTGTGCTCAGCCATTCACAGTGTATACATGTTATCGAGTTCTCTCTCTCTACGTTAAAGAGCTTCTGGTAGAACTTTCCCTCTTTAGTTGCAGATTGGCATCATAATTCGTTTTTTTGATGCGTCGGTGATCGATGGTGAACGAATTCGAGAAGATGGATAAGGAACGAGTTAGAAAACGGCCTCGTATGACCTGGGACGAGGCCCCAGCTGAACCTGACGTTCGTCTTCTTCTTCTTCATCCTAATTTTTTTAATTCAAATTAAAGCTTTCACATTTAGAAATTAGGTTTTAACATTCCTTTAAACGTGGAGAGAAGATTAAAGCTTTCACAATTCTAATAATGTTTTGTTTGTTTGTTTATGTGTGGATAGGCTAAAAGGTCTCAGAGACATGGAAGCGATGGGAGGGTTTTGTTATCACCACCACTAAGGGAGGATGATCGCGACGGCCATTACAATTTCAGTTTGAGAGAGAATCTCACTCCTAGATGTGAGTTGCTTTTTGTTTTGATGAGTTTTTGATTGATAAAGTTGCTAACTTTCCACTGTTGGCAGTATTGCATCAAGAATGATCTGTGTTCGCCTTTTATGAACATTGTTTATTGTTTAGCTTTTACTCACTCCAATCTGTGTTTTTGTTTTTTTTGGACAGATAAGATACTAAGCAAGATGGGTGAAGGTTAGCTTGTCAAGTGGCATGGTGTGTTCGAGATAAAAAAAATGTTTATGTGAATCAAAAATCGCGCCATTTCAGTGTCGTTGCTGGTGTTGTAGGCACATTTGGTCGGGTTTTGGAATGTTGGGATCGTGAAACTAAAGAATATGTGGCTGTAAAGATTATCCGAAGCATCAAGAAATACAGGGATGCAGCTATGATCGAAATTGATGTTCTTCAGAAGCTTGTTAAGACTGACAAAGGCCGCAAACGGTATTTTTGATCTATCTATCTTTTAGCTGATTGCAAAGAGTGACATCATGCTCAGTTTACTCATCTCTGCTTTGTCGTTGCAGATGTGTAGAGATGAAGGACTGGTTTGATTACCGGAATCATATTTGCATTGTAAGTATTCCAGTTCCTTATTAACTTCTTCCGACATCGAAATGCAACTCTAGATATTGTTGGTTATATGTTCAGTGACCTGTTATTGTTAGAAGTGAATGACTATTGACTAGTCATAGGCTCCCTGGCTAGATTTCTTTTGTTTGTTTCCTGATTTATATAAATCCAGTTCCATGTACATATAATGCATGTAGTTTTTGTTGGTGATGTTTGGAACTAAAACCTTCCTTTGAATGAATTGTAATGGTGTTACCAGGTGTTCGAGAAGCTTGGGCCAAGTTTGTTTGACTTTCTAAAGAGAAATAAATACTCCGCATTTCCTCTGGCTCTTGTCCGTGATTTTGGATACCAGCTTTTGGAATCTGTTGCATGTCTGTGAATTGTTCCTTTCAGCTGTTTTTAATAGCATTTTCAATTTCCTTTCTTTCTCAGTTCGGTAGCTGTTGTCCAACCTAATGCCTCTCTGTTCTTAACATCTTTTTATTTTCTTTCTTGTCTACAGATATGCACGAGTTACAGTTAGTTCACACCGACCTCAAGCCCGAGAACATTCTATTGGTATCTTCAGAAAATGTAAAGCTTCCTGACAATAAGGTATCTAGAATATATTTAGATTAAGGTTGTGCTTGGTTTGAAACCAAAAAAAAAAAGTTTGATTTATGTAGTAATTAAATAAGCTAGTATTTTGTAGAAATTTTCTTTTGTTAGAGTGGCACTTTTGACAGTTTGGTGTTTGATTTTGATAAACAGAGGAGTGGTTCAAATGAGACGCATTTCAGGTGTTTACCAAAGTCAAGCGCCATTAAAGTGATTGATTTTGGCAGTACTGTTTGTGATAACCGGATTCACCACTCTGTTGTCCAAACAAGGCATTACAGGTCCCCTGAGGTCATTTTAGGTTGGTAAATTAGTTATTTGCGCAACAATACATACTTGCGGAGTATTTCATAGCTGACACTTACCTACGAATGAACATGATTTTTTTCATGGTAACTAACTAGTGGCATATCATTGCAGGTCTAGGATGGAGTTATCAATGTGACTTATGGAGCATTGGTTGTATACTATTTGAACTATGCACGGTAAGTTCTTTCTCATTTTGTTGTATAGTGAATACGTATCTCCCTGTTTTCAGTCGTTTTGCTTACTATTGTCAACATTTTAAAACTGTACATTAGGGCGAGGCTCTCTTTCAAACGCATGATAACCTTGAACACCTAGCGATGATGGAGAGAGCATTGGGACCTCTGCCTGAACATATGACCCGAAAAGCCAGGTTACTTATCTACTTCCACAAACCTTTGGGTACAGGAAACTTCAAAGAGATATAAATGCTCATTGCTTGTTTGGTCATTATGTTTTTTGCAGCCGGGGTGCTGAGAAATATTTTAGGAGAGGAGGTAGGCTGAATTGGCCGGAAGGGGCCAACTCTAGAGAGAGTATTAGAGCTGTAAAAAGACTTGATCGTCTGAAGGTTGTGCACCATTGCTATGTTTTAGTGTCTATTGATGTATCTTTTGTTTGAGATGTCATAATCTGAAGTTGAAAATGCTCACGAAACTTGCAGGAGATGGTAGCGAGGCATGTAGACAGCACAAGATCTGGATTTGCAGATCTGTTGTATGGTTTACTGCAGTATAATCCATCCGAGCGTCTCACAGCAAACGAGGCTCTTGACCATCCTTTCTTTAAGAGCGCAGGTTGAGATTTTAGAAGAAGCAAAAACAGAGGAGGCAAAAGTGTTTGTCTAAATAGCAATGTGCATCATAAACTGTAGAATTTTTACTTGGTATCAAGTTTTTTCTTTCTAGATTCTAAAGCTCCTTGTCTCATTAGCACCACATACAAGAGTATTCAGGTTTCAAGTTTGGCTACAGAATAATCTCTGTTGTAATTACATTGTGTGTTGTTGAGAGCTACAAAGAAAAAAACTTTGACCACATTTTGAAACTTCTCGATTTTGTACGTAAATTGCCAGAAATAGTTTAATCTTTAACGTGAAAAAAACAAAACGGACTACCAAAACGAAAATATCGTCAAAATTTTCTAAGAGATGCGTAGAAAAAACTGAAAAATTAGTTGTCTATGCAACAAACGTCCAGTGTCATAGTCTTGAGTTGATTCCTTACTCATGAATGATCTTCAATGAAGTCAGCCACTCTGTCTCCCACCATATACCGATCATTGTATTCCAGACGATGAATGTAATGGAACAGATCGAGGGTGAGCTTGGCTATGAACCCTATGATGATGATGGCTAATAACACCGGCCATATGAGCCTCTGCACGGCTAGGTCGACTGCACCAGAAAACTGAAGCAATGGCAATAGAGAGTTGGCCACCACGAAAGGGAACACAAGAGTGATTAGAAGAGTCTTTATGATCGGACAAATGACTTTTCCAAGCAGCCACTTCCATGGAAGCCTGTTGATTCCTACACTCCTGATTCTCTTGAGCTTCTCCCGACACGCCACAGTTGCGAAACAGTTGACACGCGTGAACATTGTCTGTAATAAAAGAAAGAGAATCGAGATATTACTTGTTAAGCAAGAAAGCGTGAAAACCAAAAAACCTTAAAGATGGATTCCTTACTAGATAGGTCCAGATGTGGAGGACAACTAGTCCGATCAACCAATCTCGGAGAAATGAATAAACCGGGGTTTCGCTTAGGGGCACTTGTGTTGGGATGATGATCATAAGATCGATAAGAAGACCAAGTAACATTGGTATGAAGGAGACCTGTTTATCAAATTTTGCAAGTTAGTTACACAAAAGCGTTTTTCAATAATGCTGAGAGGAAGAGTTTTGAGTTTTCTTACCCAGACTGAGAACAGTAAGGCATTCCGTATCCACAGCAGAACAAGGTTGAGAAGCAAATCGGTTCTTCTAATCATGATATGGTTAATTATGAAGCATGCCCCGATATAGGTTACTCGCAGGATATAGCATCCAATCCAGAACCCATAAAGATCTAAAATGAGACACTTATCATTAATTAGAGCATAACATGAAAACTGGCATTTGCAATGAAGCCGTATGAAGAAAAGTAATGAAGCAAGATGATGGAAGTTACAAACCGTCGTGTTTGAGTCCGAACTTATCCAGGATGAAAGAGATAGAGTGGAAAAAAGTCCTTCCCACCAGAATAGGCAACGCCATGGAAATTGTACTAATGAGAAACAGGCTCACAGTAGCTAGAACCAACATCAATCCAATCCTCAGTTTTATAAACCTGCAACTTCAGGTTATTAGAACATGAACAAGTTTAACTCTTTATTGAAAAGCTATCTATCTGTTACCTATCGTCGTCAGTATCGTCTTCAGAAGTGGTATCATGCTGAGAACCATAGAAGCTGACTAGAGATCCTTCAGCTATGGAAAGCACTTGAGACCATTCATCAGCAATCTCCAGCCCTTGTTGCAACAATGGTCTCACATTCTGGTTTGCATGGTTTCCGAGAAAGAAGTCCCTCAACTGAAGCCAGGAACTGACAATGATAATCCACTTGTGAACTATGGGTTCTATAGCTGGTTGAATAAGATCGACTAACCAATCGATTACTCTTATTCTCCCTAACCATAAATAAGCAGCCATTGAGAGAAACATAATCCTTTCTTCATAGAACCTGCATCATATATTCATGCGTTTTTTATTAGATTACAGAAAAATATCGAAGTACAGTAGCATGAAACTAGCCATGATACAAGGTAAGTAGAGGCAAAAAGGATCTTACCATAAATGGAGCGGGAAAAAAGAGGGGCTGATGAAAGAGATAGTCATTATTGGCAAGTGAACCAAAATCACCATCAATGATGCATGGAAAGCCAACGCAAAGAGAAGTTGGCCAAGGTACAGTTTAGTGATCTTGTAGTTGGGATCAGTAACATCTAGTAGAAACCAAAAGGGTCGTTTCTGCAAAATCTATCGAAAGAAAAAATACATTTTAACAATCTCATCCATGAAAGTAAAACTAAACTAAACTAAATTGGGTTACCTTCTGGATAAGCTCCATTGAATTGGAAACTAATAGCAAGTAAAGTTCTCCGTACACCCAATGTACTATCATCACGAAGGGATAGTCTGAAACGAACTCAAGCCTCCGGGAAACTGTAATTCCAAGTATAGGGAGTGTGCAAAAATCTAACCAGCAGCCAAGCACCAAAGGCAACACTCCAAACTTCAAACTCAAGACGAAACCCTCTTTAAGTTTAACCACATACAGATTTTTCCACACTTTGGCTGAAAGAATCCATAAGAGGTATAGGAGTGCCACTGCTACCACGAGAAATCCCAGTGATAAGTTCTTTGCTATGGCTCGACTCAAAGTTGAAAAACTTCCAAGATAAGCCAAGGAAAGTGACAGCATAGTCCAATACCCAATAACGACTAGTTCTTGTGGAAGTGAGTCGTCTCCTGAAAGAAGCTGCGTAGCTACCCCCATACGTTGGAAAAGAAGGATGACAAGTCTCCCCATCATAAATGGAAGAAGAACGAAGAAGAATGAGACATAAAAGCTGATGGCAAGAACCTGCAGATATTAAAACAAAACTTGTTAATATAATAAAACATTTTTCCAAATATGGATAACTAAGAAGAAATGTGTAGAATCAGGGACTTACAGCAAATGCATTGTCATCAAGAAGGAAAAGAAACCTCCTCACTGCTCCAAATTCACGAAGCTGTGGGTTTCGAAGACGAATCACTGCTTCACGAGGTTCAACCAAAACGGCGTGGAAGAATCCACGGCGTGTGAGACAATCATGCCACCAATCACAAAGAATCCCCACAGATTTCCAAAACGCACACGCAACTCCTCCTCCTCCTCCTCCTCCAACACGTCCTTGTTCGTTCTCTCCATGGATCTCACGGTGAACCAACCATGAGATATCTTCAGCCGCAAGCTTTAGAACCGCCATCATGGTCATAATATAGGCAATCCAACCGTTGTACAAGAAGCCAGCCAAGAGCAAAGCGAATTTCTCAGAAACTCTGAAAACTCTCTGGTTCTCAATCGCAGTACTTCGTCCCCATGGATGCAAAGAAAAGCAAAAGGCGTTGAAGAGAAACACGAAGACGTAAGCAGCGACGCGTAGTGCCCTCAGCGACAGTCCTCTGACAAACTCATGCCATGGGAGCCTCTCCGGTGCGTTCTCAGAGTAAACAGGTACGAACGAGTAGCTACGCCTACATACCTGAGTTGACGAAGATTTTGTAAAGCAAACATGTATTGTGGTTACGAATCTTCTAGAAACACAGTCACGATGAGATTAAAGCTTAAAAAAAAAAGAAGCTAAAATCCTATTTCTTCTTCACAAGAAATCAAAAACAGAATGAGAGAGAGAAAGAGGAAGAAACCTCGCACTGCTTGAATCCGCGGCGGTTGAGCCAGAGACGGAGACACTTCTGGTGAACGTACTTGATGGATCCTCTACACGCGCAGGGATACCTCAACGGATCGTTTGGTCCTTCCGGTGATCGGCAAATCCGGCACAAATCTCCTCCGTCGTCGTCGTCGTCGTCTTTGTCACTTTCTTCTGCCGGGAGAGCTCGATCGTAGCCACCGTCTTCGTTCTCCGCCGGAAAAACGTCCATATTCTCGCGCCTCTCTCACCCGCTTCTCTCTCTCTCTCGGTCACTAGCTTCTCTGTCTCTCTCGTCACTTGTTCATGCTAAAGCTTAAAAGAAGCAAATATATTTTAAATTAAAATAAATTAAAAAGCGAGCCAGAGGCCGTTTTGACGATTCGTACCGTTCATTGTTTGTTTGTGGTAGAAAGTCACTTTCTACTTTGCTTTACCTCCGTAAAACTGTAAAATTTAACTTTTTTTTGGACAAGTAAGTAAAATTCAACCTTTAGTCACAGTAATTTCTTTTTTTGAGCAACAAAGTCACAGTAATTAAAACAACAGAATTTTCTAGTGTCCCCCACGAGGTTTGATTTTGACGTTCGTGGACTGGGACCTACTAAATTTGACTAAATATTAATCATTTATCCAAATCATTGACTCCATAATAACATTCTGAAACTGCATTTAATTATGTACGTAACAATGTTGAAAACTAGTAGTATATTCTATGTTGATATAACACCATTGGTTTTGGCCGTTTGCATACTCAGAGATCTTCAGTGAAATCGACCAACCTCTCTCCCACTTTGTACCGGTTATCGAATTCGACTTGGTGAAGGTAAATGATGAGGTTACGAACGAGCTTGGCACTAAACCATATGACCATAAATGCTAGCAACGCCGGCCAGACGAAACGTTGGACGGATAAGTTGGCTTCACGTGAGAATCCAAGAACAGGGAGCAGAGAGTTCACCAACACGTAAGGTACGCAGAGAGCGGTTAGAAGTGTGTTTATGGCCGAGCCAATAACATCTCGAATCAACCATGTGAAAGGAAGATGGTTGATACCGACGCTTCTTATTCTTTGAAGCTTTTCTCGCCATGCAACGGTCGCGAAGCAGGTGACTGGTGTGAACATAGTCTGCGAGTAAGAAAAAATATATAAAAGTGGTTACTTGTTACTCAAGAAAAGGAGATGATGATGATGATAATGATGAAGTTTCTTACTTACCAAGGCGATACAGATGTGAAGGACGTACACACCGATCAACCAGTGGTGGAGAAAGTTATACACAGGTGATTCGTCTAGCGGAACTTGTGATGGGATGATGATCATAAGGTTGATAAGGAGACCGAGCAAGCCAGGTACCACAAAGATCTGTTCATCCAGGTTGATAAGGAGACGTGTTAATTTATAGATATATCTCCACAGAAGAAGTAAAATTTTGAGTGTTTGTTACCCATATGGAGAACAACAAGACATTCTGGATCCATTTCATGACATGTTTGAGAAGCAAATCGACTCTTCTCGTCACGATATGGTCACAGACGAAGCATGTGATCTTATAGATTTTTCGCATGATACACAGGCCAATCCAGAAAGCACAAATATCTGCAGTTTTAACATTAGAAGCTCAAAACAAAGAAGAAAGGTGTATGGAGATTTGAAGCAAGATAAAGTAAGTACAAACCATCGTGTTCGAGTCCGAAACTTAGCATGTAGAAAGAGATAGACTGGAAGAAGGCTCTCCCAACCAGAACTGGTAAAGCCATGAAGGTTGTACTAACAAGAAACATACTCAAAGCAGCTAGAACTAGCAACAGTCCAATCCTCAGCATAAACCTGAAACTTGTTCAAGTTATTAGAGAGTTCTAAAATCTGCACCCAAGTAATTATGTTACCTTTCATCTCTTTGCTCGTGGGCATCATCTTCACATGTGGTATCTCTCTGAGATCCATAAAAGCTCACCATAGAGCCTTCAGCTATGCCAAACGCTAGTCTCACATTATGATTCATACCGTCTCTTCTAACCAAGAAACCACTTAACTTGAGGCAAGAACTGACAACAGTGATCCACTTGTGAACTATTGGTTTGATAGATTGTTTTATAGAGTTGGCTAGCCACCTGGGGCAGCATATATAAGCAGCGAGTAAGCCAAGCATGAACTCATCCTTGTAGACCCTGCACCATTTATAACACATTTTTATTCAAAAATCAATAAATTAGAAACAGTGTGTGGTAAGAGTAAGACCTTACCCAAACTTGAGAGGGAAAAAAGACCGGTTGATGAGAGTGATTGTCTTTATCGGAAAGTGAAACACAATCACTACCACTGCTCCATGGAAAGCAAAGGCAAAGAGTAAGGAACGAAGATGCAGTTTAGTGATTTTGTAGTTTGGTCCTGTGACATCTAAGAGGTACCAAAACGCACGTTTCTGAACAATCTGCCAAAAAGGAAGAATAATAATAAGAAGCTGAGTAAATTACGAAACAAAGATCAAAACGTTACCTCTTGGATAAGCTTCAACGAAACAAAGATCAAAACGTTACCTCTTGGATAAGCTTCATGCAAGATAAAGCAACAAGCAAGTACCCTATTCCTATACACCAATTTTTGGCAGCCATGAGCGGATACTCTGAAACGACCTCAAGCCGTTGTGAAACTGTTGATCCGGTAAGAGGGAACGTGCAGAAATCTATCCAGCAACCAAGCATCCAAGGCAGAAGGATCATTTTAAAACACAAGATCAATGCATCTTTAACCGAGAGTGAAAACCATCTTGTTCTGGTTGGATTCCGAATCAGAGTGAAGACGCTTTTAAGGTAAGCCAACCAAACTGAGAGTAGAACTATGTGTCCAACTGTAATCTCAGATATGTTTTCCAAAACCCAACCGTGTGGAGGGAAACAGCGTAGGAGCACAAAGACAGCTTGGCCAATCAAATAAGGTAACATATAGTCTAGGAAAGACCAAAAGATATTGATGGCAAGAACCTACAGAGCAAACAAGACCCCATACAAAATTAAAAAATATTTTAATCTCAGTAGTATATATTAGAAAATTGTATACAAAATTTTTATTTATCATAATAACTATATATTTTATAAAAACAAATAACTAATGGAAATGATTTAAAAAAAACAACTACATATTACATAGTTTAATTAGTTTATTAATATGATATTAACTAAGCAAAATAGCTGTTTCATAATTGTGGCCAAGACATTAAGGTTAAGAGTACTTACAGCAAGAGTGTTGTCATCCAAGAAGAAAAGAAACCTCCTTATGGCTCCAAACTCATGAAGCTGTGTGTTTCTTGGAACAAACGCAAGTGCAAGAGGTCCTCTCATAAACATGTCATGGAAGAATGGTAACTGTAAGAGCTGATCATGCCACCAATCACAAAGAATCCTCATATACTTCCATAACACAATCAGAACTCTAGTAACACCCTTATGTCTTAGACCATTCGCTATGAGATGCACAGTGCGTAACAACTCGTGTTCTGTTCTTACAAGCTCTTCGTAGACTACCCTCAGAACAACGATGAAAGTGATTTCAGTCACTATCTCGACGGTGTAAAGAAGACCAAGAAAGAAACATGACAGTTCAAAATCTCTCTTGCTCTCAAGAAACAACATGCAGTGTGAGTGGAAAGTAATCGCCAAGAGCCAAGGAAGGATCAGAGTCATGAAACGAAATGCTCTCAGTAGAAGGCTCATTAAGAGTTCTTGACATGGAAGTTTCTCTGGAGCGTTGTCGGAATAAACCGGAACGATTGAGTAGCTACGTTTACAAATCTCGCAGTGCTTGCTTCTACGACGATTGATCCAGAGAAATATGCAGTCAGTGTGGACATACTTGAGAGAGCCACGACATGCACAAGGATGCCTCAACGGATTGTTTGGCTCCTCCGGTGACTGGCAGATCCGGCAAATGTCTACATCTTCGTTTTTCATGTCTTTTGCTTCTGTCGGAACAGCTTCTTTGTTTTCTGTCTCCATTAAAGCTCCTCTTGTATCTCTCTTTCTCTCTCTGTGTTTCTCTTCTGCAAGTGAAAATAGGGTTGCTAAAAAGACATGTTCTTATATAAATAAATAAAACGTTTAATGATAGAATCGATATAACGCTTATGATTGGTCGTTTGACGTATGGTTCTGTTTCTTGCTTTTATGTTTCTTGACAACTACAGTGTACAGAGTTACAGAGAGTGAGTTTCTTCGTTGCTTCCTCTGAAACCATCTTTATATCTCATTAACTTTTTTTTTTCTCTCCTTTGAAAGATTAAAGAGACTAAATCATTAAAAACTAAAAATAAAAGTTAGTTTCTATAGAAAATGTAGTAGCGAGAATATTTAAAGACTAGAACAGGTTTTGGTTGATCAAGTGGGTTGTTGAAACAATTACCTAATACATGTGGAGTTTTAATTTCTCGGCAGAAGCAAGAGACGTGTCGCACAAGTTTTCTCCCAAAGAAAGTAAAAAAGTGAAAGGGGGAGCAGAGAGTGATGGTTTTGTTTTCTTCTACTCGAGTGTCAAAAAACATTAATAGACTCTCTTTATTATCAAGCCAATACTGAGATGAATATGAATAAGAGATGTTTGAGAATGTGGCTTACTAGCAATGTGTAGTAAGTGTATACAGATCACAAAACTAACTTGAGGGGAGAACAGAGAAACCCTTAACTTAAGCAAAGATGTTTTGTGTGAACAATAAGCCACATATGAGAATCACAGCGTACAAGCTAAAATCCATGGAGATTGCATCCATTATCTTCTTTATCATCATGACTGTCTCCAGTGCGTTGCCCACTTGGTCCGCTATGCCTTGTCCCGAGTTCTCTCGTCTCGAGGCTGAGGAAGGAGCTCCATGATGGGTCAGCAGAACACGTCCAAGCACGATTGTGGCGTCGGTCAAGAGAAGTAAGAGAACGGGTCTTAAGCTTACTATGCTGCTGCCTAGGGAAGAGAACCCGAGGTGAGATAGTATCACAAGAAGTGCGATCACGAGAGATGAGAACATCCTTGCGTATTCTGAGGCGTCGATGGCGGCTCCAATGTGTCTTGGAGTGATGGTGTTCACGAAATTGACTAGAGGAGTAAATGCTTGAGAAGAAGCCAAATCTACCACTGATGATGTTTGAGTGCTTGATGTTGCAGGGGACGGTTGTAGAGTTGTGTCTCTAGGATTTGAAGCTGAGGCTTCTCCCATTGTCTCGGTATACTTCCGAGGCTGAAGCGATTCTGCTCTGCTTTGATGGATGGTATGATCCACAGTATCAAATATGGAAGCATCGGATATGTTTTCCTGACGACTTGTGAAAACTGCAATGTTACAACTAGAATCATCAAAAACCAATACACTACTCCCTACGTTTTGTTAAAAAAAGATGCTTATAAGGGACTGTAATCAACAACATATGAATGATGCTAACACATGCTTCTCTATGAAACCAATTACATTGATCAAGATTATTGTTCAGAATATAACAAGTTAAGCAAGCATAACACACATTTGTAAATACGTGGATAAAGCAAGTAAATTGGTAACCTCTTAAGAGTACGGTAGTGCATAAAACACACACAAAAAGATCATTTCATAACCAGTGTGTTTCATCCACCGCTCTTACAAAGTTCAACAAAAGTATCTCTAAATCTTTTTTTTTATCTCATGTGCTATTACACTAGGCCTATGATAAGTTCATTAATCACGTCTACTGTTCCAGAAAAGAACTCTTCTAAAACCTCATTAAGATCTAATGTCAGCTTAAGTCAAGTACGTTCTCCCTGAAAACCTGGATTTTTAGCTGTTTCACAAGATATACATTTTAGATAACTATATGTAGTTATCGACCGTAAACCATATTACAAACCACATCATACTAGTATACATGAAGTGAACACCACACTGTAACTATCAAAGAAGCCAACTTGATTACTCCCTATGCTTCTAACACCATACATATTACATTTTAACACAATCTTTCAACACGACCCTCAAGATAATGGCATGGCTTTAGCAGCACATCATCACCCAATATTCCAAAAAGCAAGATGCAATTGCAAACACACACACACACGAACAATAACGGAAATCGAACTTAACGTACAAGGAGAGAACGAAAGAGGGACCTGTTTCTCGATCAGTGAGAATCTGCTCACGAGGCGTAACTGTGTCCGACGAGGATTCGTCAGTGGGGAGATGAGATTGGGAAAGTGAAGTGGGATCGGAAGAAGGCGGAGGAGGAACGTTGTTGATCTGACCAGTGATAAAGGCCAAGCGATCGGATCCTCTTTCTAAGATCTTCCTCCTCCTTGCTTCTCTGCTGTTCGACGCCATTGCCAGTTGAATTTTTCTTGTCTTCGGTCGGAGCGAGGACAGGAAACCAGTTCTGTCGGAATGTAAGATTGATCCTTTTAAAACGCGAATTCAAACGCCAAACGTCGATAAAAGAGTTTGTCGCGTTTCAAGTAAATGGGCTTAATGGGCCAATTTAAATGGGCCCTCGCCTTAAATTTTATTTACTCGAAAGCTGAGTAGGAGAATAAAATGTTGACATAGTGACACCAAAAGAATTTATTCTACAAATTGCACCCAATAAAAACAAGAGAAGTCTCTCTCACTCACTGGAGACCTACAAGCCAGTAAACAAAAAGAGCGTTACCTCCACGCGACCACCACCAACGAGAAACAAAGAAAGACCCTTCCTTTTTTAAAAATATTCAATCGCCCACCGTTTTTTCATTCACCTAGAGAGAGAGAGAGTGAAAGAGAGAAAGAGAGAAAGTAGAGATGCAGTCGCTGCAGGAGAAGGCATCGGCATGGAGCGGCGTGGATCAGGCTGACGCATTCGCCATAGACGAGTCCAATCTGTTCGAAAAGCTCGGTCTTCAGAGCTTCATCAACCTCTCCACCAACTTCTACACCAGGTTTCTAACTAAATCTCCTTTATGTGTGCTTTCTCTGGATTACAATTGGGGAACTGTGACTTCTTCCTATTACAGAACTAAAGTCCACTGTCTGCTTTGTGTTCTGCTTTGAAAAAGTCTTTTACTTTATTCTTTAAGAGACTTTTTTGGGTAATGCTTCCACTTATGGACCTGTGTTTTGAAGTGGGTTCTTGTTTATTGTATAGAGTATATGATGATGATGACGAAGAATGGTTTTGATTCATTTCTGTTTTTGACAAAGTCTTTTACTTTTATTCTCTAGAGACTTTCTTTTTGTGGGTAATGCTTCCACTTATGGACCCTGTGTTCTTGTAGGGTATATGATGACGAAGAAGAATGGTTTCGATCCATGTTTGCGAACTCTAAGAAAGAAGATGCCATTCAGAACCAGTATGAGTTCTTCGTCCAGCGTATGGGAGGCCCTCCTCTGTATTCTCAAAGGAAAGGTTAAGTCTTTTTACTTTTGGATTCTTCTTCCTCTTGTTTAATGTAATGTGGTTTAAGTTTGTTCTGACTTGATTGGTTCTATGTGTTTTATAAGCTCGACTGATAGTCTTAGCTCAGTTTCATTCACTTTGGTGAACCATTTAGTCTTCCTTGTGGTTCTCACTTAGTACAGAAGACACTCAACTTACTTGTATCTTTTATCATTGTATAATTAACCATAGACATTAGAATGTATTATGTACTACTGTGAGTGGGGTTTGACTGAGTATGACTTGGCATCTGCTAAAATCTTTGCTTATTTCGTTGCGATTGATCTTTGTGTGTAGGTCATCCTGCCCTGATTGGTCGTCACCGTCCATTTCCGGTGACTCATGAAGCTGCAGAGAGATGGCTGCAGCATATGCAAAATGCTATGGACGAGTCGGTCGACATTGACCAGGACTCGAAAGTCAAGATGATGAATTTCTTCAGGTAAACAACACCATCTTTTTTTTCTCAAAGTTAAAAGTCTGTAAATTCAGAAACCAAATTAAACATAGTAGTAAATCAAATGAATGAGATTTTGATAGACCTTTAAAATTTATGCACATGTGTTAGCGAGCAAATGTATTAAGT
The DNA here is from genome assembly GCF_000309985.2 of Brassica rapa. Classification (NCBI taxonomy): domain Eukaryota; kingdom Viridiplantae; phylum Streptophyta; class Magnoliopsida; order Brassicales; family Brassicaceae; genus Brassica; species Brassica rapa. Next base: position 2,586,845 of record NC_024795.2, on the reverse strand, counting down.
ATTGCTGCTTTTGATCTGTTTCAGGCATACTGCTTTCTTCCTTGTGGCTGGAAACGAGTTGCAGAATCAGAATCAGAATCAGAACAACCAAGTTGCGTGTAAACACGCTGCCAATAAACCAGCAGAAGAGTAATTTTAACAACTGCATTCTTGTTGTATTTTTACGTTTCATTCAAAGTACACAGATTCCAGGAAACTTGCTCTTTCTTCGAAACGCTATGCAAGAGAGATAAGACTGGTCTTGACTCCTGACTCTCATTTCAATAGAACTCTCATTGAAGGTTGTGAAACAATTTACTTAACCAATATGAAGCAGAACCACTTAAAAAACGGTCATCACATTTCACCAAAATCACTTTATCAAACATCTAGTTTATATATTCTTTAATTACATAACTTGAGACTCATGTAAACAGTGTTCCTAGAGCTCAAAACGCAGTGTTCTTTCTTTTTTTTTCTCACTGAAGTTTGTATTTTTAAAGCTGAGTTCGTGTATAAATATACTAAAATTCATAACCAAAAGGCAAAAACTTTATGGTTCAAACAGAAAATAGGAGCGAAAACAAAAAAAAATATTGAATTTTTAACTTCACAATACCTCAGACAGTGTATACAAGGGAGGAAATCAAATTCAAACGCTACGGATTCTATATTTCTACATCAGCCTGCATTTGGGGTCGCTCTCCTGATCTCCTCAAATCGCCGGCTAGGGTTTTCCTTTTCTCAGATCTCCGGCGGTTATTCTTCTTCTTCTTCATCCGCTTCATGGACTCAGATTCCTCTAGATCGCGGATTGACCAGGTCCGTATTCTCTTTGATTGTCGATGTTGTAGTTCTCTTCTTCTTCCTCTTTTTTTTCTCCGTTTTACTCGTGTGTAAGCTCGCGCTTGCTGCAACATCTTAAAGTTTCTCACGACTTCGAGAATTCGTGTTTAGAATCTGACCTTTATCGATGCAAAAGGGATGAACTTTATAGAGTGTTTGATTCATTCGATTGTTTTGAGAAGACCCATGCGTTGAATCGATAATCCATTTTTGCTGAATCCCATAATTTGATTTTCTTTTTTTCACTATGAACAGTGAAGTTAGTTATGGATTTTCCATAAATTAGATTAAAAAGAATTGATTTTTGGACTTTTTCTTCAGTCAGACTATGAACAGTGGAGTTAGTTATGAACTTATGATGGATGAGAAGTCTGCAAAAAGAGAGAGTTTTGTGGTATTGAAGCTAATGTGTGTGTTTCTTCTACTGACTGATTTTTTTCTTGTTGCTTGTCACTGTACTACCTTCAGTTCTATGTTTCGAAGAAGAGGAAACACCTTTCACCAAATCTGAAGTCTGGGCGAAACGAGAAAAATGTGAAGGTGACTGGTGAAAGGTCTCCTGGAGACAAAGGCACTTTGGACAGTTACCTGAAACCATCCCTGGATGACAAGAGCACTTCCAATAGTGCGTTGCAGGCGAAGCAGAAAGCGTTTGCAAAAAAATTGGATCTGGAGGTTTCTCGTCCCCCTTATGCTGGTGAAAGTATACATCCAGGCCTGCCTAAACCTGTAATTGCTGAAAGTTCTAGAGGAGATGAAGGGTGTTTGAACCGGGGAGGATCTCGAGTCTTGCATAAAGAAGGTGTTGCTACAGCCGAGAATCATGCACCAGATGTTTTGCTCTGTGCCAACCAGAAAGATAATTCAGAACTAAGAGACTTTGCTACTGGTTTTTTGTCTTTGTATTGTAGGTAATATATGCTTTGATTGTGTCTATTATGTCCGAATAAATTGTTTTGAGATTTAGAGGGATTTGTAAATTGTGCTTTTTGCAGTGAAGTGCGGTCTGTTGTTGGCTCACCTACACGTCAGAAGGCAAACGAACTGAAGCGTTGCGGCAGTTCATCGTTACTTGCTCAAGATATGCAAATTTCTCACAAGAGGCGTTGTGATTCCGAATATATACCATCACTAGATGAACCTGCATATCCTCTCGGTAGTAAGCATGATTCAATTGCTAGAATTGTTGGTAAAAGAGATACATCTGTTCCAGACCCTAAGAAGAAGGTATAAATGGAACTAACAGTTATGGTTACTTGTCTTCCTGCTAAAACTGATTCATTTTAGATTATTTGATGCCTCTGCTCTAATATATTCTCAGGTTCCAAGTAATGAATCTGTGGAAATTCCAATGGGCTTGAGGAAGTGTACTAAGGTACCAGAATCATCTGCTCTTCTAACTGAATGCCGCACGCCTGGATCAGCCGTTAAATCATGTCATGTTGGAACCCCTAAGTCAGGAAGTGGTAGCTCAATTTTCTCTCCTGGAGATTCTTTCTGGAATGAAGCAATTCAATTTGCTGATGGTTTGTCAGTGCCAACTCAGAACTCTGGTTCTGTAGAAGCTAAAGACAGAGACAATGAAGATAACTGCAGTGACAACTTAAAGAGAAGTTTAGATTTAGATGAAAGCAGAGTAAAGGATAAAGATGCCACTGGCTATTCAAAGGTCGCGGAGAAGCATGGGAGAGATTTCAATAAAGAAGTATCTCCGCTTCCTGTCAAAAACCTGGAACTTTTGTTTCAAGATAGAAAAGCAAATGGAAGCACCAGAGAGCAATGTGCTTCATTTGATCAAAATAACATTACTCGAGGAAGCTGTGGGATCTCTCAATCTGCTTTGGTTGATAATAGAGGATGTGGAAGTCTTGATGTTGCAAATAATGGTCCGGCAAATAAAAATTTGGTAGGCAGGATGTATCCAGAACCTGAAGAAAATAAAGTTGCACTGTGCGAGGGCAACCATAGTGCAAGGTCTGTCCCAGCGATAAGCAACATGAGGAAATCAGCTGATTCTAGTGAATCCGAAGAAAGTCAGACTCCTTCAAGCTCTCTTCATAATAAAGATGGTTTAAGTCTTAGCACCTGGCTTCCCTCAGAAGTTTGCAGCGTATACAATAAGAAAGGAATATCTAAACTCTATCCATGGCAGGTACATAATTATTAGTTGATGTGTGTATTGTTATTTGTCCACTATATTAAATTAACAGTTGATCAATATTTTCAGTGTCCCTACTCCTATAGATAGATAGATGTGTATATGCTTCTCCATTGCAGTGTAGTAAGTGTAAAGTAGTTCAGAGCCCGTAACTAGTATTTGTCATCCAAAATTAGTCGGCTCTTGTTGCGTTCTTCCTTTCATGGCAGTTATTATATCATTTATGGAGAGTTTTTTTTTTCATGCGGTATATGTTGTTTATCTTTTTTGTTTTATATGTTTCATGGGTTTGTGCGGAAAACTGATTAGCAATTTTTATTCTCGACTCTGTTCTTAGTTTTTATATATATACTCTCTTAAGTTTCTGCCACTTATTGTAGAATGACCTTTTTCAACATTCTGATACACAGTTAGGCGGGTATCGTATCTGAAAGAACTTCCTATTCTGTCTATATTGCCTGTTTTTGTGTATCTTATTGCTTCTGATGTTTCACTAGCTGAATACAAATTGTTATAAAATTTTCTAGGTCGAGTGTCTTCAGGTAGATGGTGTTTTACAGAAAAGGAATCTGGTCTACTGTGCTTCTACAAGGTATCTTCATGGTTTGCGATGAATCTGCCAATTCAAAGTTTACTTCTTTTCATACATTATTGATCTCACTAGCTGGATTTGACAAGAATTTATGCTCAATTTCAAAACCATGCTATTTGTGCAGTGCTGGTAAAAGTTTTGTTGCAGAGGTCTTGATGCTGCGCCGGGTCATAACAACTGGAAAAATGGCATTGCTTGTGCTACCGTATGTATCCATTTGCGTTGAGAAGGTTTCTTTTATTAGAAACCATGAACATCCTACCCGTTTTATAATATTGCTTTCTTTTAATTTAGCCATATAACATTTGGATGTAGGCGGAACACCTTGAGGTCCTTCTTGAACCACTTGGTAAGCATGTTCGTAGTTACTATGGAAATCAAGGCGGTGGAACTCTTCCTAAAGGCACTTCTGTGGCTGTCTGCACGATTGAGAAGGCAAACTCGTTGATAAATCGCTTGCTTGAAGAGGGTCGTTTGTCTGAACTTGGGATCATTGTTATAGATGAGCTGCACATGGTACGGTTTTCACATATCTCCTCTAAATAGATCACGGACAAGCTTATAACTGTCTGACACTATCTTTATTTTTTTCGTACTCTACCTTCGCATATTTAATAATGAATGCATTAAAGGAACCTGTTGCGCATGGTTTATACAGGTTGGTGACCAACATAGGGGTTATCTTTTGGAACTTATGCTGACGAAACTTCGTTATGCTGCCGGTGAAGGCAGTTCAGAGTCAAGTAGTGGTGAGAGTTCAGGGAGTAGCAGTGGAAAGAATGATCCTGCTCATGGCCTACAAATTGTGGGTATGAGTGCTACAATGCCGAATGTCGGAGCAGTTGCTGACTGGCTTCAAGTAAGATAAAAATCACTATTTTATATATATATATATATACACACACATGTGTATTAAGATCACTCAGTTGCATGATACTTCTCTCTAGCCATATAGGTATATACATGTGTGTATTAAGATCACTCAGTTGCATGACACTTCTCTCTAGACATATAGATGTGTAGACCTCCATGTCTGAGGAAATATAAGAATATGATATGAAATTGCACAGAATACTGTTCGTGATTGTTAATAATTGTTACGTTTTCTGTAAAATGAAGACCTGTGTATATCTAGATCTCTTAAATGGATGATAGTTTTCTGTAGTTATTTTCGGAAGATAGAACTCTGTAAATTATTGTGGCCTTTCTAATCAGAAAACTTATTGTGGTTTTACATGTTGAAAGGCAGCTTTATATCAGACCGAGTTTCGACCAGTTCCGCTAGAGGAGTATATTAAAGTTGGTGACATCATCTATAATAAAAAGATGGAAGTTGTGAGGACTTTACCAAAAGCTGCTAATATGGGAGGAAAAGACCCAGACCATATCATTGAGCTTTGTAACGAGGTAATGGCGTTTGCGAGTTAAGGTCTTGATTAATTACTTTCCTTTTCTGTAGGTTTTTTATTAGACATGTACTCAATTTTGTTTCAAGAACGAAAACTCAGATGTTATATCACAATCCAGATTGTTCAAGAGGGGAATTCAGTGCTAATATTTTGCTCAAGTCGAAAAGGATGTGAATCAACTGCTAAGCATATTGCAAAGCTCATTAAAAAAGTGCTTATAGACGTAGATGGTGAAAATAGCGAGTTTATGGATATCACATCTGCTATTGATGCCTTGCGAAGGTCTCCGTCTGGAGTAGATCCTGTGCTAGAAGAAACTCTACCCTCTGGGGTTGCCTACCACCATGCTGGTCTTACAGTATGTATACACAATCCATTCACCATAAATGTTTTCTTGACCTGGCTATACTTGATAACGAATATGTGATTCTTTTGTTATTTACATGTGAGATGGTGAATATTACGTAAAGTGAATATCTTCATGTACTAGCACTAAATAGACAAATTTATTTGTATTTCAGGTAGAAGAAAGAGAGATAGTTGAGACCTGTTACCGTAAGGGTCTTGTACGTGTCTTAACAGCTACATCCACTCTGGCGGCGGGGGTTAACTTGCCTGCAAGGAGAGTCATTTTTCGGCAACCAATGATTGGCCGTGATTTTCTTGATGGAACAAGGTACAAGCAAATGTCTGGTCGGGCTGGGCGGACTGGGATTGATACAAAAGGAGAAAGTGTATGCCTTTAATTTCTTTATAAATAATGATGTTATAATTTACATTTCAGTTCCTCGTAGTGAAATTCCCAAAAAAAATTATGTTCTAGTTTGGAGTGGTCAATGGTCTAGGCTTTTGATTCTTGTTTTAAATTTTTACTTGTTTCCAGGTTTTGATTTGCAAACCTGGAGAACTCAAGCGAATAATGACTCTTCTAAATGAGAGCTGCCCACCCTTGGAGTCTTGTTTATCTGAAGACAAGAATGGAATGACTCATGCAATATTAGAAGTTGTTGCAGGTGGAATTGTTCAGACTGCCAAAGATATACACCGCTACGTTAGGTGTACTCTTCTGAATTCTACAAAACCCTTTCAAGATGTGGTCAAATCAGCTCAGGATTCCCTTCGGTGGCTGTGTCACAGAAAATTTCTTGAGTGGAATGAAGAGACAAAGTTATACACTACAACACCCCTTGGACGTGGATCTTTTGGCAGTTCACTCTGCCCAGAGGAGTCGCTTGTAATTTAATCTGACATTCTATAATTGATAATGCATTTATATAGTATTAAGTAAGCATGCTTGACGTGTATGTTCTTGGTGTTGCTGCAGATAGTACTTGATGATCTTCTAAGATCACGTGAAGGACTAGTTATGGCTTCTGATTTGCATTTGGTCTACTTAGTCACACCAATTAATGTTGGTGTTGAACCAAACTGGGAATTGTATTATGAACGGTTTATGGAACTGTCTCCTTTAGAACAGGTAAGCTTGTACTCTCTGGTAATATATGGCATTATTATGCAGTATTTTTCGAATGGCACTACGCCTTGTTATAATTACACAAGATATTTGTACGCTGATGCTGTTACTTTATCTCACAATTTTCAGTCTGTTGGCAATAGAGTTGGAGTGGTCGAACCTTTTCTGATGCGAATGGCACATGGTGCAACAGTGCGAACTCTAAACAAACCACAAGATGTAAAGAAGAATATGCGTGGAGAATATGGCAATCGGCATGGTTCAGCTAGCAGTAAGATGCTTTCAGATGAACAGATGCTTCGAGTGTGCAAACGATTTTTTGTTGCCCTCATCTTGTCAAAATTAGTTCAGGTGGCTCCCCTACTGCCTCTTTCTTTCTTGTCTTTGCTAAGCTTCTTATTTTGGTTCATATATATAAACCCGTTGCAGCTTGCACGATCATGTACACTCCAAGATATTCTCTTAAACTGTTTCTTTTTAAACTATGAAATGCAGGAAGCTTCTGTATCTGAGGTTTGTGAAGCCTTTAAAGTGGCTAGAGGTATGGTTCAAGCGCTACAGGAGAACGCTGGAAGGTTTTGTTCCATGGTTTCGGTGTTCTGTGAGAGGCTCGGATGGCATGATCTGGAAGGCTTAGTTGCCAAACTTCAGAACCGTGTATCATTTGGTGTTAGGGCTGAAATTGTTGAACTTACTAGCATTCCATATATAAAGGTACTTGCAACTTTCAGAAACTTGTAGCTACGATATGAGGAGTGCTGTTGACAAAGATGGCTTTTGGTGTTGAATAAATAGGGTTCAAGAGCAAGAGCATTGTACAAAGCTGGTTTGCGTACATCTCAGGCGATAGCAGAAGCATCCATCCCTGAAATTGTCAAAGCTCTCTTTGAATCTTCAGCGTGGGCAACAGAAGGTAATTCAATTTTCTTCAGACAGTTTAGATTGATGTTTTGTTACCTCATTGAGGTGTCTCTCCAGCTTATATAAGGAATGATAAGTTGGCCATTTGTTGAAAAAAATATTCTATCCCCTTTCATCTAATGTGCTCGAGTTGATATGGTGTACAAGGTACTGGACAGAGAAGGATACAGTTGGGATTAGCCAAGAAAATCAAGAATGGGGCGCGCAAAATTGTTCTTGAAAAAGCAGAAGAAGCGAGGGCTGCTGCATTCTCTGCCTTTAAATCGCTTGGTCTGGATGTTCATGACCTGTCTAATCCATTGCCGTTGGCTCCTGCTAGGAGTCCCAATGAACAAGTAACTATTGAAAGAGATATTTACGGAAGCTCTGTTGCTCCCAATGTACTACAACATGTTCCAGGACAATCAAGCATGGAGGGGAACATGGAACGTGGAAATTTTGACGCGGATAATCACAGAGAAAAGCCAATGGAAGTATCAGGTGCTGCCTTAGGAGTTTCATCAGAAGTTAACTTGAGCGATCCACTTCCTGATTTTCAACTTATAGGAACTACAGTTGGCACTGATGGGCTCAATGCTGTTAGTATTCTTTCTAGTGATGACAGAGATATCAGAAACGAGGATAATGCTGAGCAGCAGTTGACGAGGAATGCCGATATTCCTCTTAGTAATAAGGATAATGCAGGTGAAAAGGGTCCAATAACTGCAGGAAATATTCGTGGCGGATTTGACTCTTTCCTGGAACTCTGGGACTCTGCTGGGGAATTTTTCTTTGATATCCACTTTAATAAACTACAAGGCTTGAATTCCCGCATCTCTTATGAGATACATGGAATTGCGATCTGCTGGGATAGCTCTCCTGTATACTATGTCAATCTTAACAAGGACCTTCTCAGCCTGGAATGTGCAGAAAAGCTTTCCAAGGATACTGCTATTGGCAAGAAAGAGGTTTTGGGTACCCACAACGTGTTTGATGTTATAAAATCTCGGTGGAACCGAATCAGTAAAATAATGGGGAATGAAAAGACGAGAAAGTTCGCGTGGAATTTGAAAGTGCAGATTCAAGTGCTCAAGAGTCCTGCCATTTCAATCCAAAGATGCACTCGCTTGAATCTTGAAGAAGGGATCAGGGATTTTGAGTTGGTGGATGGGTCTTGGTTAATGATGCCTCCGCTTCGCATAAGCCACACCATTGACATGAGCATCGTGACATGGATTCTTTGGCCAGATGAGGAAAGACACTCAAATCCAAACATAGATAAGGTGATTCCAGACTTAATATATATCATGTCTCTCCTGATGACGGTGTTCTATCTTTCATTCTTTTGTTGGTTACTCTATCATCACACACAGATTTAGCTCATACCTATTTAGTATATTTGTTCATTAAAAGTTTCTAAAACTGTTATAGGAGGTAAAGAAAAGACTATCGCCAGAGGCAGCTGAAGCTGCAAATCGCAGTGGCAGGTGGAGGAATCAGATCCGAAGGGTTGCGCACAATGGTTGCTGCAGACGGGTTGCTCAAACGCGAGCCCTTTGTTTAGCTCTTTGGAAGATCCTTGTTTCCGAAGAACTTCTTGAAGCACTCACAACCACTGAAATGCCGCTGGTATATCTCTTCACTGCTTTTATTAAAAATGTCTTACTCTGCTAAGTTAGTTGTTATTGCGGCAGCATAATGCATTCAATCTGTGTTTCAGGTCAATGTCCTTGCAGACATGGAGCTGTGGGGTATAGGCGTCGATATAGAAGGATGCCTTAGGGCACGGAATATATTGCGGGATAAGCTGCGGTCCCTTGAGAAGAAAGCATTTGAATTAGCTGGCATGACATTTTCATTGCACAACCCAGCTGATATTTCAAATGTGCTGTTTAAACAGTTGAAGTTGCCCATACCGGAAACTCAAAATAAAGGGAAACTTCATCCAAGTACTGATAAACAGTGCTTGGATCTTTTAAGGTATTGCAAATGGATAATTGCTTTTGCTTACAATATTTTCTTTTTTCATCACGAAGGATAACATACCTTTTGAGGTACTTTCCTGTTTAATATAGAACATCTGCTTACTTGGGAATATGATTTTGTCCCAGGAATGAGCATCCTATTGTCCCAATTATCAAAGAGCACCGGACGTTGGCAAAGCTCTTAAATTGTACACTTGGATCAATTTGTTCACTTGCCAAACTACGCTTGAGCACGCAAAGGTACACTTTGCATGGCCACTGGCTTCAAACGTCTACAGCAACTGGGCGGCTTTCCATGGAGGAGCCTAATCTCCAAGTATGACTTCTACTATGTTTCCTTTTTCATTCTATCATGTATCCAAAGAATCAATGACCGTGTTACTTTTCTGCAGTCTGTTGAGCATGAAGTAGAGTTCATACTAGACAAAAATGGAAAGGATGTTAATTCAGATGCTGATCGCTACAAAGTCAAGGCACGTGATTTCTTTGTTCCTACTCAGGTAACTTCTCTGTAATTTCTAAAAGTTTTGTTTCTTGGTATTCAAGGCAACAAGACAAAGCATATTTCCCAACATTTATTTCCTCCAAAAAGACTGAATATGATATCGATTTTTTTCACAACAGGAAAATTGGTTACTCTTGACGGCAGATTATTCACAGATAGAGTTGCGACTTATGGCACATTTTTCTAGAGATCCCTCGTTGATTGCACAGCTTAGTCAGCCAGAAGGTGATGTATTTACGATGATAGCTGCCAAATGGACTGGGAAGACCGAGGATTCTGTTAGTCCGCATGATAGAGATCAGACCAAAAGATTGATCTACGGGATTCTTTATGGAATGGGTGCAAACAGGCTTGCGGAACAGCTTGAATGCAGCTCAGATGAAGCCAAGGAGAAAATTAACAGCTTTAAAAGTTCTTTCCCTGCTGTCACCTCTTGGCTTAACGAAACAGTTTCATTTTGCCAGGAAAAAGGGTGAGGATGTTATAAAATTACTGCTATATTTTGTCTCCCTTGGCTTTGCTTTACAGGCTAGTCAAAGAATTGATTAGCTTCATGTGGAGACCTTAGGTCTAGCATTTGTGTTGAGAGTTTTAAAATCTGCTTGAGGTTCTTTTCCTCCAGTTTTCAGTGTTTTGATAGAGTACATGTTCAGCTTCGCCAAGTCTAGTTCCTTCTATGTTTTGGTTTGAATACAGTCTATGTGTTCTTTTAATTGGGTTGCTTCTTTATGAGCTATGATTACAATCTACAAACATCTTTGGATATGCAGGTACATTCAGACTCTCAAGGGAAGAAGACGCTTCTTGTCCAAAATTAAATTTGGGAATGCCAAAGAGAAAGCTAAGGCTCAAAGACAAGCTGTAAATTCTGTGTGCCAGGTTCGTCCTTATGTCTTCCTTGCCTTTTCCTTTACACTTCATGTTATGATGTGACGTTTAATAAGACACTTTACCAGATCTATCTATTTAGTATAAAAATGTATGATCTTCCCTTTTTGGTCTTTGGCTGTTGGTGACAGTTATAAGAAGTCTCATTTCCTTCAAAGTGAGTTCTCTTAAAATGGATTCCGGAACATTTACCTGATTGTGGTTTTTATTCAGGGATCTGCTGCTGATATAATCAAGATTGCGATGATAAACATATACTCTGCAATTTCTGAGGATATTGATACAGCAGCATCTAGTTCTTCAACTAGGTTTCACGTGTTGAAGGGACGGTGCCGGATTCTTCTACAGGTGAGAGTTGTCCACCCTTTTTACTGCTTGAGTTATTTCCATAGTTTCAGTTTTTATACTTTCTCCTGCAAGTTAATATTTTTTCATATTGTCTAAATAGCTCATTAAAGTTTGACATTATGGTGCAGGTACATGATGAACTTGTGCTGGAAGTTGATCCTTCTTACGCAAAAGAAGCTGCGATGTTGCTACAATCCAGCATGGAAAATGCGGTTTCACTTCTCGGTATGTTCCTCATGTACCATACTTTTTTTTTATGCGATGTATATATATGTAATGTTGAGTTGATTGGTTGTGTTGTGTACTTTCAGTCCCTCTACATGTGAAACTGAAGGTTGGGAAAACATGGGGTTCTTTAGAGCCGCTGCAGGCTGATTAAGACATCAACAAAATCTCAGTTGTCTTTAAATTTCAATTTGAGAGCTTCAGATTGTTTGAGCAAAAATGTTCCCTCATCCACGGCTTGACTAAAGGCGATGCTCTATTTCAATCTTCCTTGTGCTTGAAGATGGAAAGTGGAGAGGGAAATTTGCGTATGCTTTGTTCAGAGGGCTCTCCTTATCAGTTTTAAAGAGGCTGTAAAGTTACAACCATTACCAGATTAGTTTTAGTTAGACAGTGACTTTTAACATGACCAAAATCATATGGACAGATTAGAAAAGGTAATTTCTCTTTTTGACTGTAAATATATACTTCTTTATACGTCCTCATTGCTCCAAAAGAGTAAATATAATTCTTGATTATGTACTCTCTTTTGTTATTTAGTATGCTTCAAATAGATGCAATGCACATTAACTCATCATAAAACGCTTAGTTCTAGTGGGCTTTAGATTCTGTGGACTGTGTCCGCCACTTAATAGAACAAACCGTCGTTTTCAACGGGCACAAGACTCATCCCGTGAACCTGTCGTTATTCACAGTTGAAAATTGATATCATTGAAATTCTTTAGTGGGGGCAATTAGGGGTCAATTGTCAAAAAAAAAAAATCCACAGAAAGTTGGAATCTATCTATCTTTTCCACTTGTAAAGAAAAACTGGAAAAATAAAAATTAATCTGATAAATCGACCACAATAGATAAGTTCGTATAATTGACAAGAGGAAGTGGGTTGCTCAAGAGCGGCGATGCTAACCATAGTGATTTGCTCCGCTGTCTAATGTGTTATTGAACATAAAAAAATGATATAAGATAATAAGTTAAGCATTAAAAGATGCTAATAATCACCGGAAACAGTGTTGAGATTATTAAAAGCTGAATCACATTCTCAGCTTAAGAAGCTTACACTGCTCTACACGACAAAACCTTGTGACAATATGCTCAAAACCTCACCTGCTTCTTCCCTCTCTTAGATAAAGCGACAACTCCTCACCAACCCTTTGTTTCATCCCCTAAAACGACTCCGTTTTTGTCATGTCGCTCTCTCCTTCTGCCTTGCCGGCTCCGGCAGATTCTCCGCCCGCCACGTCACCACCTCCAGCTCCTCCTTTGTCTCCTCTTCCCTCGCCATTGGCTTCTCTTCCTCCGTTGGCTCCACCACCGTCTATCTTACCTCCCACAGCTTCCCCGCCACCACCATCTCCTCCGTTAGAAGCTCCACCATCTCCTCCGGTGGAGCCGGAGGAGCCACCACCGTCTCCTCCAGAGGAACCCCCACCTTCTCCTCCGTCTCCTTCCGGTTCACCGCCATTGCCATTCCTTCCCGCCAAACCGTCTCCGCCGCCTTCTCCACTTCCTTCTGAAACACTACCGCCGCCGGTAAAAACGTTTACACCACCACCTCCTTCACTACCATCAGAATCACCCCCGCCGGTGGATACAGCTTCTCCACCACCTCCGTCTCCTCCTCGCCGCCGTGGCCCTAAGCCTTCACTTCCTCCTCCTCCAAAGCCTTCTCCCACCACTCCATATCTCCCAGAAACTTCCCCACCACCTAAACCACCACTCTCAACATCACCATTCCCGTCTTCATCCACTCCGGCGCCGAAGAACTCACCGGCAGCAACAACTCTTCCCTTCTTCGGCCCAATGGGCCCATCAGACGGAACTATAGCAACACCCATTGGGCCCATTATAGAGCCCAAAACAACTCCCGCCGAAACAATCTCCCCGGGAACAGCACAGCCACTAGTACCAAAGAGTCTCCCCGAGACGACGCCGTATCACAGATCCTCCGCAGGATTCTTATTCGGCGGTGTGATCGTTGGAGCTCTTCTGCTTGTTCTCTTAGGCCTCCTCTATGTCTTCTATAGAGCTACCAGAAACAACAGCTCTCGTCATGGCCAATCAAAAACTCCACCAAAAGGTAATGCATTTCCATAAAAATTCAAACTTTATGGTCTGATGCAAAATAAAAACTTAACCTTTATGGCTACAATGTGATGATCATACATAAAAGTTGAACCTTTTCGTCTCATACTGTAAATAAAATAAATTAAATTAATTTTTTTTTTACATTTTCTACAGATTATTTAACGGGGTTATTGGTGAAATAACCAAAAAAGTATAATTAGATTTTTACTGAGAGGTTAGTTAAATAGTGAATTTGTAGATTTTTTTATGTATAATGGGACAAATTTCCCTTATTTAATATACTAGTAAATTGTAAATTTTTAAAATATAATTGTGTTTTATTGAAATTTTATTGATTTACAGGTTATGGAAAATGATTAATTACAAAAGATAAGACATTAATAATCTAAATTTAATATTTTTCTTAATATGTGTAAAAATTCTAAAAATTACATTTCAAGTATATAGCAACAATTATGCTTTTGTTTCTTTGTTTGGATCAGTTCAACATCAACGAGGTGGTAATGTGGAACCAGACCAGACCAATGTTATCACTATACCACCACCTAACTATTCATCCAGCGTAAGCTATGGTACTAAGGAGAAGAACAATGCTGTTGCAATGAACGTTACAATATCATCAGGAACGTTCACATACGAAGAGCTACTAGAGGCAACGGGTGGATTCTCAGAGGCCAACCTCTTGGGAGAAGGAGGGTTCGGCTACGTTCACAAAGGAGTGCTGAGAAACGGGAGAGAAGTTGCGGTGAAGCAGCTGAAGATTGGGAGCAATCAAGGTGAAAGAGAGTTCCAAGCTGAAGTTGACACTATCAGCAGAGTTCATCATAAGCACCTCGTCTCGTTGGTTGGTTACTGCATTAACGGAGATAAAAGACTGTTGATTTACGAGTTTGTTCCTAAAGATACGTTGGAGTTCCACTTGCACGGTAAACAAATGTTACATGATTTTGTTTTTTTTTTGTTTTTGTGTGTTTATATTCCTTTTTTTTTAAGACATTTTGTTTTGAGTGTTGTAGGGAACAGTGGAAGTGTGTTGGAGTGGGGAATGAGGCTGAGGATTGCTGTAGGAGCAGCTAAAGGATTAGCTTATCTTCATGAGGATTGTGAGTATTTTCTTTTTCGATTTTTTCGGTTTTTTTTCAAATATTTGTATTGATTTAGTGATTGATATTGCAGGTAGTCCAACTATAATTCACCGTGATATTAAAGCAGCTAATATCCTTCTAGATTCCAAATATGAAGCAAAGGTGATTTGTTGTTCTATTTAACAAAACTACATTGTAGCTTAGAGTTCATACCATTTGAGTTTCTTGTTCTGTTTTTGCTTTGTGTATTTCAGGTCTCTGACTTTGGGCTAGCAAAGTTCTTCTCAGACACCAATTCATCAGTCACTCATATCTCTACTCGAGTGGTAGGAACTTTCGGGTAAAACACCATCCATGTTTCAAGCTTTCATCATTTTAAAATCTTTATGATATATTAATCACTGAGTGTGTTGTGCTCCACCTTTATGGTATGTTTAAACAGATACATGGCTCCAGAATATGCGTCTAGTGGTAAAGTAACTGATAAATCAGATGTATACTCCTTTGGGGTCGTGCTTCTAGAACTCATCACTGGACGGACACCGATCTTCGCCAAAGATCCTACCAGAAACCAGAGTTTAGTTGACTGGGTAAGTCTATGATGATGATCTCCATCAGGTCTTCATTCTTTTAATAACTATTTTTGATATCTCCTCAGGCGAGGCCATTGCTTGCAAAAGCGATCTCTGGAGAAAGTTTTGACCTTCTAGTAGACCCTAGACTGGATAAGAACTACGACACAACTCAAATGGCAGACATGGCTGCTTGTGCTGCTTCTTGCATACGCCAATCAGCTTGGCTTCGTCCCCGAATGAGCCAGGTTTGTCTCTCTCTCTTTTTCTTATCCTAAACATCAATACCATGAGGACGTACCAAGAACAAGTCTTATTCAACGGATAAACTTGAATAGGTAATCCGTGCTCTTGAAGGCGAGGTGACCTTAAGAAACGTTGAAGAGACGTATAGCTCTTCTGAAAACCCCAATGAGAACTCTCTACGGTATGGAACAAGTAAGAGGAGATTCAACACGGATTCAAGTAATGGTTCCACTTCAGAGTATGGAATCAATCCTTCTCAGTCAAGCAGTGAACAACATCAGTTTACAGGTTCTAAAGTGTAGTAAGTGACTCACCACAACTATTGAGCCTATTCGCATGAGTAGCCTACTTCATTCATTTGTAGCTATTTGATTGACATCAGTGAAGGGTTCCAAAGAACACTGCTTGTGTACTAGCTTTCACCGTGAACTGTCTATAAATATGTTGGAATCTTGATTATTTATTTTTCTTGAACAACGTGTAAGTCCCACTCTTTGCAACACCTCATCATTCTTTTTTCATCATCTTTTATTGACAAAAAGGGATATAAACGATGGTTCAATTATTTTCGTAACGTATAAACAATTAGTTGTACATCACAGAAACAATGTGAAAAATAAACAACTGAATATTTCACGAAGAAATTTACTAAAAAATAAATATTGATCCCGTGGAATTAGTTAACTCTACAAGTTGAATTGTACAAAGTATATGTTTCTAAAGATAGTATTATCTATTTTTACTGTGTGTGTTTTAAGTATATTTATTACGAATGTGTTTAGGTAGAAAACAACAAAAGAGAGACAGAAGTTAAAGTGTTCTGCAAGTAAAAGATTGTTTATACCATTTCTATATTTATTCTTCAACCATGAGATCTGCTACCTGGTGTATAGTTGTTTGTGTTCTCATCTTTCTAGTAATTAGTGATGGTAAAAAAGATAAAGGTATACTATATTCATTTCCTTTCGATAATGTTTTTGTCACAAGTCGCAAATGTTGCACGGCAATTTGTTTTATCTAGATATTTTTAACCACCAGTTAACATTCTTTTTTTCTTCTGTGGTTGATGTCAAATTCTTAAAAGACTTTGTTCCAGAAAAATTTTGTCCGAGATTAGAAGATATCGAAGGAAACTGCAAAGATGATGGACTGAAAGTGTGTGCGAAGTTTATGACGACAACTTATAATATTAATTATTTTAATTGCACATGTGACAACATCCACATGTTACGTAAGATCAAGCGTTACTGCTATTGTCAGTCACTATGTGCAGACCAACCTCCACCTTCACCGATCCAGCCTCATTGAATAACATCTCTTAAGTCCTTACTAATAACAAAAGAGAAGTTGTGAGAGTTTGTAGTGTGGAGATCACACACAAATAAGTTTTGTTAGTCACCAATCCTTCTTTTGTAATAAAGTCATAAGGATATTTTATAATTAGTATGAGTTTCTCAATCAATCTATTTTCCAGATTTTGTAGAATTCCAGATTTTAAATTTTGCCACAATATATGTTTAAACTGTTAATACTCTATAAACTAATAATTTTTAGAACTATAATATTTAAAAATGATAGAACCATTAATTTATGAATAGTATAAAAATCAAAATTAGTTTGTTAGTATGAATAAAAATTTAAACTAATAAAAAAATAATTTTATTAGAAATTGGCTAAATAATAATATGTAACAAATTATTTACCAAATAAAACTCAGATGGCAGACATGGCTGCTTGCATACGCCAATCAGATTGGTTTCGCCCACGAATGAGCCAGGTTTGTCTCTCCTTTTTCTAATCCAAAACATCATATCATATTCATGACAACGTGACGAGTCCCTATATCCACACTGAACAAACCTAAAACTTGAATAGGTAATCCGTGCTCTTGAAGGCGAGGTGACCCGTGACCATAAGAAACGTGGAAGGGAGTGGCCGAACGTATAGCTCTTCTAAAAACCCCAGTGACAACCCTCTAATGTATGGAACAAGTAAGAGGAGGTTCAACACGGATTCTAAACTTTCAAAATATGGAATCAATCCTTCTCAGTCGAGCAGTGAACAATATCAGTTTACAGGTCCTAAAGTGTAATAAGTTTCACCACAACAACTGGGCCTGTTGGCATGATTAGTCTACTTCATTCATTTGTACCAATCTGATTGACATCTATGAAGGGGTTCCAAAGAATACTGCTTGTGTTCTAGCTTTCACCGTGAACTATATAAATATATGCTGCAATCTTGATTATATATTTTCTTGACCATTTGTGTAAGTCCCACTCTTTGCAACCCTCATCATCCTTTTTGATCATTTTTTATTGACAAAGGGTTATTAACGATGTTTCAATTATTATTTTAAACGTATATATATACCATGGTACATGCACAGAAAAAATGTGAAAATAAACAATTGAATTTTCCAAGAAGAAATTAACTAAAAATAAAGATTGATCCGTGGAATTAGTTATCAAACACGTTAAATTAAAAAAATATATATATGTTTCTAAAGATAGTATTATCTATTTTTAATGTGTGTTTTAAGTATATTTAGTACGAGCTAGTGTGTTTACGTAGAAAACAAATACTTTTCACGAGAGAACACACAAGTTATAGTATCTCTACCTTTAGGCATGAGATTTGCTTGGTGTATAGTTTCTTGTCTTCTCATCTTACTGGTAATAACTGATGGTAAAGGACCTAAAGGTATACTCTATTTCATTTCTAATCAAGTTTTTGTCACAAGTTGCAAAATGTTGCGCTCCAAACTTTTTAACCACCAGTTAACATTTGTTTATTGTTGATATAAAATTATTGAAGAGGTTGATCCAGATAAGTTTTTTTTTTGTTGAAGTTGATCCAAATAGTTTGTGTCCAAGAATAGAAGATATCGAAGGAAACTGCAAAGATGATGGACTGAAGCGTGTGAGAAGTATATGTCGACAACTTATAACCGTAACTATTTTAATTGCACATGTGACAACGTCTACATGATACATAAGATCAAGCGTTACTGCCGATGTAATTCAATATGTCCAGACGCTCCACCTCCACCGATCCAGCCTCGTTAAATAACATCTCACTGGTCCTTACTGATAACAAAAGAGAAGTTGTGAGTGTTTGTAGTGTGGAGATCACACACGAATAGGTTTTGTTAGTCACCAATCTTTCTTCTGTAATAAAGTCATGAGTTGATATTTTATAACTAGTATGAGTTTCTCGATCAATATATCTATTTTTAGAAATCCATATTTATTTTATTTCCACCAGATGTTTATACTGTTAATACTCTATAAATTAATAATAATATCAGTCAAGCAGTTAACAACATCAGTTTACAGGTCCTAAAAGTGTAATAAGTTTCACCACAACTACGGGTCCTATTGGCATGATTAAAGTATGATTAATTGGGGTTCTTAGGGTGAAGTTCTTAGCGCAATATAAGAAATCGTCTCTTAACTTTTAACTAAAAAAACTAAGAACTGGCTCTTAAATAAGATATTTAACAACCGATTCTTAGTTTTTTTAGTTAAAAATTAAAAGACAGTTTCTTATATTCCGCTAAGATTAATACCCTAAAAACCTGATATTAATCATGCTTTTAGTCTACTTCATTCATTTGCAGCTATTTGATTGACATCGATCTGTACGTGAAGGGGTTCCAAAGAACACTGCTTGTGTTCTAGCTTTCACCGTGAACTATAAATATATGCGTAATCTTGATTATATATTTTCTTGAACATTTGTGTACGTCCCACTCTTTGCAACACCTCATCATTCTTTTTGATCATCTTTTATTGACAAAGGGTTATAAATGATGTTTCAATTATTATTTTAAACGTATATACAATGGTACATATGTACACAGAAAAAATGTGAAAATAAATACTTGAATTTTCTAAGAAGAAATTAACTAAAAATAAAGATTGATCCCGTGGAATTAGTTATCCAACACGTTGAATTACACGAAGTATACGTTTCTAAACATAGTATTATCTATTTTAATGTGTGTTTAAGTTTATTTGTTACGAGTGTGTTTAGGTAGATTACAATTACTTTCACGAGAGAACACACAAGTTTTATAGTATCTCTATCTTTAACCATGAGATCTGCTACTTGGTATATAGTTTCTTGTCTTCTCATCTTTCTCGTAATAACTGATGGTAAAGGACCTAAAGGTATAGCTCTATTCATTTCCTTTCGATAATGTGTTTGTCACAAATCGCAAAATGTTGCACTCCAATTTTTTTAATCTAAATATCTTTAACCACCAGCTAACATTTTTTTTGATGTGTGGTTGATATAAAATTATTGAAGAGGTTGATCCAGATAAGTTTTTTTTTTGGTTGAAGTTGATCCAGATAATATATGTCCAAGAATAGAAGATATCGAAGGAAACTGCAAAGTTGATGGACCGAAAGCTTGTGAGAAGTATATGTCGACAACTTATAACGGTACCTATTTTAATTGCACATGTGACAACGTCTACATGTTACGTAAGATCAAGCGTTATTGCCGATGTGACGAAAAATGTCCAGACGCTCCACCTCCATCGATCCAGACTCGTTAAATAACATCTCATTAGTCCTCACTAATAACAAAAGAGAGAAGTTGTGAGAGTTTGTAGTACTGTGGAGATCACACACGAATAGGTTTTGTTAGTCACCAAATCTTTCTTTTGTAATAAAGTCATGAGTTGATATTTTATAACTAGTATGAGTTTCTCAATCAATCTATTTTCTAGATTTTGTAGAAATCCAGATTTTAAATTTTGTCACAAGATGTTTATACTGTTAATAGTTTATACTCTACAAATTAATAATTTTAAGAAGTATAAATATTTAAAAAAATATAGAACTATTAATTTATGTTTATTTAAATAGCATCAAATTAAAAAAACAAAATTAGTTTGTTAGTATGAATTAAAATTTAAACTTATAATTAAAATATAATAACAAAATTTTAATTAATGTTTATTGAAAATATAATAAACTGTAACAAGTTATTTAAAAAAAAATCACCGAATAAGAATTAACATATACCAATTATTTTTTACAACATAAATACAATTTTATTACTTTATTAAATAATATATAATAATTAGCCACCTTGATTTAGTTAATATCAATGATATCATATAGTTGGTAATATTTCTAATGAGATATAAAAATTGAATTGGACCAACATGTTTTTCAATTTCAATGTGAAACTGACACGTATGACTAATTAACTACCTAATTGATTGACACATAAACAAGTGATTTTTTTTAGTTATTGCAAAATTGAGCTCACATCTTTTCAAATGTTTCTCAATTAATATATAGGGGATGCAACATAAATAAAAAAAATTGTTGATTAAATTATCTTATACTTTGAGTCAGCCTAATTTAATTCATAGCAATTTTATTGTATAATAATTGTTGAACATGAAAAAAGAATTGCATGCCTGTTGGAATTTACTATAAAAAAATTGATACTCGAATCAGTTAGCTCAGCACGTTGAATTTTTACAAAGTAAATGTTTCTAAAGATAGAATTATCTATTTTTAATGTGTGTTTTAAGTTTATATATTACGAGTGTGTTTACAAAGTAAACAAATACTTGTCACGAAAAAAAACAAGTTATAGCATTCTGCAAGGAACATTGTTTAACCATGAGATCTGCTATGTGGTTTATAAGTTTCTGTGTTCTTATCATTCTCGTAATGAGTGATGGTAAAGGAGCAAAAGGTATTATTCATTTCCTTTCGATATTTGCCTAATACAAAACATTGATTGTCACTAATCGCAAATGTTGCACTCGGGCCAAATCAACGCACAACCCGATAAAACATTAGTGTTGGCATCCAAATTTTTTAATTTTTCTTAAGATATGCTTCAATTTCTCAAAATTGTAGATCCGGCTTGCACTGCAATTGTTTATGTAGACAGTGCCAGCTCTTACCATTTGTACAAGGCACATTTGCACAGTGTCCACCAAATATTAAAATAAATTCAGTTAGAATTTATGGTCTAATTTTGTAGAATTAGGGTCCTATTTTACAAATTATTTTTATTGCTCTTGAAAAGTTAGAACTTGCACAAGGTCCAAAAAAAATTAAGCCGGACCTGTATGTAGATATCTTCAACTACAAGCTAATGGTTTTTTTTTTGCTGTGTTGTTGATGTATAACATAATGGAAGAGAGTGATCCAAATCAGTTGTGTCCAAGAATAGAAGATATCGAAGGAAACTGCAAAGTTGATGGACCGAAAGTGTGCATGAATTATATGGCGGAAACTTATAAGGAAAAGTATATTAACTGCACATGTGATAATATCATCATGTTACATAAGATCAAGCGTTATTGCAAATGTAACATACGATGTGTAGATCTTCTACCTTCAGGTCGTTAAATAATGTACATCACCTTACTAATAAAAAAATAGAGAATTGTGAGTGTTTGTAGTTTTGAGATGACACACAGGATAATATTATTTCATTTTTTAAAGTTATACTATATTTAGATGCAAAAAAAAAAAGAAGTTATACTATATTTTGACTCGCGTTTCAAAAATGCGGATGATTTTCCAGTTAAAAATATTTGATATAAATTAGTATGTTAGTTTTGTTGCACCTATTATGTTACAGAATTGTATTATACAAAAAATGAAATTATTTTTATTTAGTTATTGATGTAATTATATTTGTTATTCATTTATTAATTTTTTTTAAAAAAAATTTCATATGGTGTGATCACACTTAGCACATCTATTGTTTTAAGATAAATTATTTTGAAATTAGATGAAAACAATATTTTTGTATCAAGTTCAGATTCATGGTCGAACCGGTAAACACGACGACTTCTACATAAAGCATGAAAACTTCAAAACTCTGTAATCAAATGTGATCCGATATTGGTCGACCTAGTAATAAAAAAAAACTTCAATAGTATTTTAAGAGATGTACACTAACATGTTGGAATTATGATATTTTGATAAAATAACAGAAATATTAATTTATGATCTCTTTTTCTCAAAATAGCATTAAATGTTTAAA
Source organism: Brassica rapa (assembly GCF_000309985.2). NCBI lineage: Eukaryota > Viridiplantae > Streptophyta > Magnoliopsida > Brassicales > Brassicaceae > Brassica > Brassica rapa. The sequence goes on along the minus strand of NC_024795.2, from coordinate 2,564,513 downwards.
CTAGATTATTGGTATAAAACATCATAGACAAACAGTTCAGCTAATAATAAAATTAGAAAATCACTAAAAATATAAATAAAAACCTTTTTTATTGAAAGTTTAAAATACAGTATAATTTGCAACTATTATAAAATATCACCAAATACAAAAAGAAATAGACACAAAACCCAAATACAAATTTTAAAATATATATATATATATATATATATAATATTTTGTGATATTAAGAGCAACATATATAATAATATATAATATTGGAAAAAAAATATCATCTTAAATTAGGGAAAAAAAGAATTGCATGATATTTTTTTTTTGTCTCTGAGTAATTTTATTAAAGTGTTCAAATCAACCGACTTGTGATGGAAAAACAAACAAGTTCAGAACAGAGTACATAACGATAAAAACATCAGTAGATGCCTTATGATAAAAGAAAAATCATCCTAAAGAGGATAAAAAGAAGGGTCTGCCCCAACCTCCTTACACCATGAGCCTGCATGGGATAGAGATGTATATTAAGCCTGAGAATTTCTCATAGCTTGTGACCTGAGAGATGACGAAAGCCACATAGTACCACCACTTGCTAGATAAGATTGATAATAGCAATCCTCGGTAGCACTTGACGCAATTCCAGTAGTGATTATATTGATCTCACTGGAAACCAAAAACACTTAACATAGATCAAAATTGTTCATTGATCGCAAGATTTTTGAATACCAAGTGAAAGGTTGGAAAAACCAGAAGCTCGGGAAGAGCTTCCCACATAGTGGCAGATGATATTCAATGATCACTCTTGAAACCCGGAAGTCGTGAAGCACCTCCTACAAATCGATTTCTCATGAATGCTGAACTTAAGGGATGAATGAAAATCTATGAATTAGAACCCTAAGAACTGAAACTCTGCTTTTATCTACAGTAGTAGCTTGAGAAGAGTGCAGCATGATCCAAAGTCCAACTCCAAGTGATGAATCCCTAACTCTTCGCAAAAACGTCGCTCTCCAATAACATGACTAGAAACACTTTATCCGACAACCTAAACTTTGGAGGAGGCAGAACAACTCAAAGAGACTCTCCACCAAACAATCTCCCCAAAAAAAAAAAAAAAAATTGCATGATATTTATACAACTAATTTAACGGATGGCATAGGGTTGTGAGATTATTCCAGGGTTAAATTTCCGGTTGTAAATCATACTGGGGCAAATCAGTTAACTATAGTAAGAGTGTAGGTCATTCCGCAATATAAAGTTGATGAAATAGAGGGCTCAAATGCAAAATAAAATAGAATTATAGACACAAAAATTCGAACCGAAGCTGTCTCTCATTAAAACCCTAATACCCTGCTTGCTTCTCTGCCTCTCTCCGTCTCTCTCGAACACCATCACTGAACCAAGAATGTCGATTCCTTGTCTAACCGAAGAGACAGCCAAATCAGTGCTACGCCAGGTTCTAAGATCTCTTCTTCTTCACGTTATTATTATTATTATCTATGGCTTTCTCTAGTTTTTTTTATTTGATTATGTTTTGGTATCGATTTGTGTAGGTGGAGTTTTACTTCAGTGATAGTAATCTTCCCATCGATGATTTCCTCAAGAAGACTGTTAGAGAGAGTGATGATGGACGTAAGTTTCTTTACCTGTTGTGTTTTTTGTTTTTGTTTGTTATTGGTCAAGTGTTGTTGATGTTTGGTTTTTTTGGTGAATAGTGGTTAGTTTGGGGCTGATATGCTCCTTCAGTAAGATGAGAGCTTATTTGAAGCTGGGTGATTCCAAAGGAGATGAGGTTCCTGAAGATACCATCAAAGCTGTTGCTGATACTCTTCGTACCTCCTCTGCCCTCAAGGTTTCTGAAGATGGTAAGCTCATGGTTTAATCTTTGTGTTAGAGTTTCAAAGTATAGGTTAAGTGTTTAGCTACATTGACACCTGTCTTTTGCATTCAAATTCACGAGCTTTCTTAATTATACAGTTTATTGTTTACTTTTGAATTTGATTACACAGGGAAGAAGGTGGGTAGGAGTACAGAGTTGTTGAAGCTAGAAGATTTGATTGAGCAGCTTAACGCTAGAACTGTAGCTGCCTCACCGTTCTCGTATGATGTTAGAAGGGAAGACGTGGAAGCCTTTTTCAGTCAGTACGGAAAGGTAAATGCACTACATCATTAGTCAGTTTTAATCTTTGGAGAATAGTTAAGAGTAATTGATTATACAAGTGTATGTGTTTTTTTCGGCAGGTTAATAGTGTGAGGATGCCTCGTCATGTAGCAGAGACGAGAGTGTTTTGTGGTGTTGCCTTGGTTGAGTTCCCTACTGAAGAGGATGCCCAAAATGTTATGAAGCAAAGTTTGGTGTTTGCTGGGCTTGAGCTGGAGATGAAACCAAAGTAATCCTCTTTACTGACTCTTTCTCACTTCATAAGGTTTTCTTTCAGGATGCTTTTACTTAAAAAGTTTTTTTTTGTGTCTTTCAGGAAAGAGTTCGATGATGATAGGGAGAAAGATGAAGAAAAGTTTGCTAACTACCGTCCTCAAAAGGCTTCTGCGAATCAGAAGAACGGCTCTGAGAATAGGAACGGTTCTGAATCCGAGGCAAAGTATGTGTTGGTCTACTGCTATTAATTTTCTTGACCTTTTGATTAATGTTCTGACTTTGGTTGTTTTGTATTATTGTAGCTATCCCAAAGGTTTGATCATTTCATTCACTCTAAAGCGCTCAGCTGAAGAAGGTGCTACAGAGAAGAGTTCTGAGGAGTCAGCTGATAAGAAAACGGATGAGAGTGAATCAAAGACGGAGGATAATCCTGCTGAGGATAAAGAAAACACTGATCGGGCACAGGGACAAGGCACAGAGGGCGAAGACGATGACGATGAGTCTTCTGATTCTCCAGCTAAAAATGGAGAGAAAGAAGAAAAGGGTGGTGCTCTAGCTACTCATAAAGATAACAAAGATGTTGTCCTGCGTGAAGATCTCAAGGCCGTGTTTGGAAAATTCGGTGAAGTGAAGGTACATAACATCCTCTGCTAATACACCTTTTGTTCCATTTTATTTTGTAGTTTTATTACTCATTGTTTTTTTTTTACTTTTCACTGTGAAGTTTGTGGATTTCAAGATGGGATCTGAGACGGGTTACCTAAGGTTTGATGAGCCTGAAGCGTCCCAGAAAGCCCGTGCTGCAGCAGTATTAGCCAAAGAAGGTGGACTAGCCGTGAAGAACTTTATCGCTGTCCTGGAACCTCTTACTGGTAAAAACACTTTTTTAACTTCCATCTTTATCTTTAACATATACTTGTTCTACTTGAGTTAAATTGGTATAATGGTTGTGTCAGGCGAAGCTGAAAAGGAGTACTGGGGACTCCTTAGGAGCAAAGATCGGTTTGACAAGGGTGGTCGTGGAGGAAGGTGAGTACATGCTTTAGTAATTTAAATATGTTAGGTTTGGTTTTCTGAAGACTAGGTCCTAACAACAATGAAACATAGTATGCTAAAGCATTAATTTTCAGCTTAAGTTTGTTTTGTTAGAAACTTGTCTGAGACATTTTGGTTTGTGGTCTATGCAGGGGAGGGAAACGAGGAGGAGGGAGGTTCGGGAGAAAGAGGGGATCTGATTCCCCGGGTGGTCGCTGGAACAAATCTCAGAAGGTGGAAGCATGATGATGACACACTTTCTTTCTACTCTCGTTTTCTCTTTTATAGCTCGTGACTTGTTGCTTCTGCTTTAATCTATAATGTAACTTCACAGTCGAAACCTTTTATCATCTACTGGTGACTTTGTTGTGATGCTATATCAACTATAAATCAGCAATCAAGTTTTGTAGTAATTGCTTCTTAGCAAATTTTTGCTAAGATCATATTTGGTTTCGTTTTTATATATTTGGAAAGTAGTTTAGCAGTATTTTCCCTTGCTATTGTCTCTCTCCTATTATAGATCTGTCTTAATTGGGGAAACTTTTATCTAAAAATATTAGTTTAAGTGAGAATCTGAAACTATTACAGTACTAACTACAGTAAGTATATTCCAGTATCTAGATACAAATTTTATTAGAAATTATTATTGTTACTTGAGATGTTTTAGCTCATTTTGAAAAGTTAAAAAAGTTATTTTTAAATAGTTTGTTTGTTGTGGTCCTTTCGTTTGACTTTGTCCACATGGTTTTTAGGGGTTTAATGCAGATTTCTTTGCATTTTGAAATAAGAGGAGGAAAGAAGAGTTATATAACCTGTTTGAACAAAAAAAAAAGAGTTATATCACCTAAATTAGAAAATAAGTTGCGTTTCAGCTGTTAATGAATTGAAAATGCGTATATATGCTAATGAATGCAATGCATAATGCTATTTGAGTGAAGAACAGAATCTCCCAAAAGAGAAAGAAATTAAGAAAACGTTTTTGTTAATGAATAAATAAATAAAAATAATATAGGCGTGGAACTTTAATGGGAGACTTTAGATTCACAAGCTTGAAATGAACGGCTGAGATCATCTTTCCACTTATGTTTTGATCTTAACTTTGAATTCCGCCTCTCCATGTTTTGAATACATCACATCTCTCTCTCCTCTTTATTTTCATCATCGTCACTTGGATCTGCTGAGCTGTTACTGTGAGATTCTTGTTGTTGCTTCGTGCCTACGTTCCCTGTATTCTTGGATTTGATTCATCTCCTGCTTCTTAAGGTCACACTCAGTTTTGAATCAAAGATCAAAATTTACTCTTTGAAGCTTCGAGCTTTGGTTCAAAGAGATCAAATTTGAAGCTTTGAGCTTTGAATCAAAGATCAAGTTTCACACTTTGAAGCTTTGAGCTTTGAATCAAAGGTCAAAATCTACTCTTTGAAGCTTGTCTTTGTTTTCTCTTCACAGCACACTGCCATTTTGATTTTAGTCAGATTTTGTTTAATAGACAAAGTTCCAACCTTTTTTGTTTTGTTTTGTTTTGGGTTCTTATTATCTTTATTTTCTTTGGAATTAATGTCATCACCTGAGTACTGTATATGTAAGCTCATGATGATTGTTAGTTCAACTGTGTTTAAATTTATGGTTTGTTTTTTTTTGGTATCAGGCTATGTGGGCATTGTGCTAAAAGCTTACTAGGGATATGTAAAAGACAAAACAAAAGAAACTGGCTTTGGGGTATACTATATTGTTGCTTCTCTTGCTAAGTATGAAGCCTGAGATGAAAGCCCCCAATGTTAAAGAAGGTGGTTCCCAGGGAAACCTGCAAGGGAAACATGGGTACGCTTCAGTTCTCACTTTCTATTAGTACCATGTATTGCATTCAATAAGACATTCCCAGGTTAATGTTGCTAGCTCTTTGTTTTGTGTTGAACACTTTCATAGGAGGACGTGTGGCCCTACAAGACGATCCACTAAAGGACAATGGACCCCCGAAGAGGTTAGTTCCTGTGAATATCTCTGATTCTTTATTTATTGTGAATTAGGCAAGTTCTTTAATCAGAGATGTATTCTGGCACACTAGCTTAGCCTAATCGAACTGTACAGAAGCTACAATTCGATTCAACTATTTGGCAGTAGCTATCCTTTGCATGTAGTGAACATTTGTTTCTGTGAAATTGTCTGTTAGATAAATTCTGTTTTTCTTGGATCAGGACGAAGTCTTGTGCAAAGCTGTCGAGCGTTTTCAAGGAAAGAACTGGAAGAAGATAGGTAAATTAGCAAATTCTGATTCCTTATTGTCATAGTTTAGTATTCCAAGGAGTTCAAAGATCATATCAATATTATATTTTCTGATCTGCCATGTTTATCTGTAGTTATTGATGAAGATAGTGAAAGCAATATGTGATTTAATTTGTTTCACCTTTTCAGCTGAATGTGTTAAGGACCGGACTGATGTCCAGTGTCTTCACAGATGGCAAAAGGTCTTGAACCCAGAGCTTGTGAAAGGGCCTTGGTCCAAAGAGGTAGGTGGTGAAATTGCGTTATATGCTTTACTCAACTTTTGTATGCTTGGTGATCTCATGACATCTTATTTTTTTTTTCATATATTCAAAGGAGGATAACACAATAATTGCTCTGGTAGAAAAATATGGTCCATCGAAATGGTCTACTATTTCTCAGCATTTACCTGGGCGCATTGGAAAGCAATGTAGAGAAAGGTATATGCTCATAATCTCTACTTCTTTTGCCATTTATTACTACACTTCTCTCTTTGAGTTGTGCTTTGGATACACATGAACAAATATTTTGGCGGATGTAGGTGGCATAACCATCTTAACCCTGGCATCAATAAAAATGCATGGACCCAGGAAGAGGAACTTACTCTTATTCGTGCACATCAAATTTATGGGAATAAATGGGCAGAGCTAATGAAGTTTTTGCCAGGAAGGTAACTATATCTTTTCCATGTGTCTGAAACTCGGGTTTAAGCGTTTATGTATACATTGTAGCATCTTCGGATTGGTTTAAGTTGCTAGTGATTCCATGTGCATGTTCTTGTTTGATTGTTGCACGGCTGGTCGAGTCAACTTTTACTTATGATTATGCATTTTCCTTCTTCTTTGGTTATTTTCTTATTTGTTCTTATGGTTTCCATAGGTCAGACAATGCAATAAAAAATCACTGGAACAGCGCAGTTAAGAAGAAGTTGGATTCCTACTACGCATCAGGTCTTTTAGATCAGTGTCAAAGCTCGCCACTCGTTGCTCTTCAGAACAGATCCGTAGCTTCATCTTCCTCGTTGATGCACAGCAGTGGAGATGAAAGTAATTTCAGGCAAGGGGCTGATGCTGAAGAATCAGAATGCAGCCAAGCTTCAACTGTTTTTAGTTGTTCACAGTCGAACAATGATTTGCTAGACGAGGTTAAACCTCCAAATGAAGAGTTCTACATTCCTGAATTGCTTTCAGGATTGGAGCAGCAAGTCTCAAACTCTCCATCTCATGCAGAATCTTACTGCCCTTCCTTTGAAGATGTTAAAATTGTTGTCCCCGAGGTTAGAACCACCACAGCTACAGAGGATCACTTGCAGGGCGTGTCTAACAATGTTAGACAGGATCTCAGTCTAGACTGTCCTCAGTTATTGGCTCATAACATGGATGGAGATGAAAAAAATGAAGCATGCCAGGCTTTTCAAGATTCTGTCAAATTAAGTGATCAACCTTCTTTGCCAAACTCGGACACAAGTATTCATCCACAACCTCAAACTTTGACTACGGACGTGGAGTGTTGTAGGGTTCTTTTCCCATATGCCATGAAAGATAATGGTACATCTTCTGGTGAGCAAGGTCAGAACATGGTTGACCCTCCAAAGGGCAAAGGAGAAGAAACAAATGCTCATGAAACGGGAAACATTCCAGCTTTATCTTGGCATCAATCAAATTCTGAGAGCCTGGAGGGTCATAATGGTGTTACTTTATTATATTCAGCTGTGGAGGACTCAGTTTTACTCCACAATGATTCTGCTCAAGATTGTGATCTCCTTGGAGCTACTGCATTAGAACGTGAAACTGATACAAATGATGGCAATGATGATAATGATGGCATCCCAGAATCATATATTACCAAGGATTTTTTGAAGCTAGTACCTCTGAATAACTTTGCCTCTCCTTCTAGAGTGAACAAGATTCATTTCCCTATTGACGAGAAGCCAGCTGAAAAGGACAAAGGATCTCTTTGTTATGAGCCTCCACGGTTTCCAAGTGCAGATATTCCTTTCTTCAGCTGTGATCTTGTACCATCAAACAGTGACTTAAGGCAAGAGTACAGTCCCTTTGGTATCCGCCAGTTGATGAATTGTACAACTCCGTTAAGGCTATGGGATTCACCGCGTCATGATAAGAGCCCTGATGTCAAAAGTTTCAGTGGTGCACCATCCATCTTAAAGAAGCGGCGTGGGGACTTGCTGCTGTCACCTATGCTTGATAGGAGAAAAGAAAAAATGGTGAAAAGTGCTAAGGCTTCCTCCTTGGCTTTAGATTTTTCAAGATTAGATGATTGCAATAAAAATAAACGTGCCTCCTCTTCCGAAGCCAAAGAGGATCCAAACGAAACCTTGGAGTCAGGAGGAGTGTCTTCAGCTAAAACTGTAAGTTCATTCAACGGGAACTTTCTGGTATACATATAATGAGTCTACTAGTTCACTTCTCGTTGCCTAACACATCATCTAGTTCATTGAAATGTCTTCTTGTTGGAACGTGACAGTCTAGTTTGTTCAAGCACATTGCATCTAGTAATCTAATCTCTCTTTCTCCAATATTTTAACCTTAAAAGCTTTAATCTCTCTAAAGCTGTTGCTTTCATCTGCACCAGGACCAAGAAACTCGTAGGAGTTTGGTTTATTATAATGATGTTGGGATGCAAGTGAGCTCTCCTGATAAAGCTGGATCTAGACTGGATAACAAAGTGAATACAGTTGCGAAAGATCCATCAGACCAACACGAAAAGTCATTAGCTACTATTCCAACTGAAGAAATCTCGTCAGAACCTCCATTCACAGCAGACGAGATTCCTTTATCAGTAATCTCAGGAATTAAAACCAACACTGCAGAGAGTAGTGTAGATATTGAAACCTTCAGCATGTAAGTTTCTCCTTTCCGCTGTTATGTGTTTGTTACCTGATTTTTCTTTTGAATCATATTATTCTAAGTTGTCTTGGTTCCATTCGTTTCTAGATTTGATGGAACTCCGTTCAAAAAACTCCTTGATACCCCATCACCATGGAAGTCATCACCATGGAAATCACCTTTACTCTTTGGATCTTTCTTGCAAAGCCAAAATTTGGATCCAGATATTACACTTGAGGTAATGTGAGATGGAATAGACTTTGAATGAAACTAGTTTCTGGATTCTCTACTTGTTGTTGATGGACAAATATGTTTTGTTGTTTAACTTTTATTCTCAGGATATTGGGTGCTTTATGAGTCCCGGAGAGAGAAGTTATGATGCCATAGGACTGATGAAACACTTGAGTGAACACACAGCTACGGCATATGCAGATGCTTTGGAAGTCTTGGGTAATGACACACCTGAAACGATACTCAAGAAGAGACGGCTGAACAAATCTATTCAAGGGAAAGAAAATCAACACTGGCCTCATGATCAACTTGAAAACCGATCCCAGGTAGCAGCTCTCAACTGTCACAACATAACTCACTTCTCAACCCTTTGCTAGTTAGTAGAAAACTTTATCAAGTCTCTTCTTCTCTTCTTGGTCTAGCTTAATGTTGATAATTGAATCTTGAACTGGTAGAGATGAGGGGTATAGCAGTTTTTGAGTTTGAGTTCATAAGTTGACTTACTCTGAACTAATAGTGTGTGGAAATGCAGGTGGAGGGTCGAGCTTTGGACTTCAGTAACTGTGGGACACCGGGGAAAGCAAAGGTATCATCTGCTTCTCCAGGCAGCTACTCGAGCCCATCATCTTACCTTTTGAAGAGTTGCAGGTAGAAAAAAACAACATTTGTTGATAGACATTCATTCTCACCTTCAATTTTTTATTTATCATCCCATATATGTATGTCTAATGTCAGATTCACTCTCTCTGTCTAACTTTTTCCTTGTAATGTGTAGATCTTTCAACTCTGGACATGAAACCATTGATTAATACCGAAAAAGTTACTTAGTTCTCAAAAAGTTAACTTATAAATCTTCATGAATATGTATTAAACACAAATAGAAAAGGTTAATTCGTATAATTTGATTAGAGAATGTCCCGTGGCTAAAAATATTGGGATTTGCAATTATTATATAACTCGGATTCTAGTACGCTGTTATCAGAGAAAGGAAAATCTCTGGCCCTATCACTTATCTAATTAGAGACAACAATTTGTGGAGATCAATCTCTAAAGCAACCATCTCTAGAAGTAAACTATGTGTCTTTGTTACCATCATATACCAAATTCTACTTTTCAAGAATCAAGATCTTTGCCTGCTTGAAAGAGTATAAGCTGTTACATTGGGCACCTTATTGTAAAACTCGGGTTCGTCTTCGTCTTCGTCATCAGATGATAGCAAAGATGGACCCATCCATGCTTTAAACCCCTCGTTCACTCTTCTTTCAACATCTGGTGTGAACTCAAAAGGATGATTAGCTTCAAGCATCTCCAGTCCCTGATGGCTTCTGTTCTCAAACTCTCCTTCGTCAATACTCAAAGCGGCTCTTCTTCTAAGGAAGAAGGCAGTTCCAGCGAACAAGATTACCAAACACCATGAAGATATCTCGTAGCACCAAAACAATGGCACAGAACAGCTGCTCTCCTGTATCAGGAGGCTTGAGCCGAGAAATATAGCGAGTAGACAGTAGATGATAGCAAACACAACATTCAGAATTGACAGGCAACGAACCCCACCTGTGAGTGTATTAGACACGACAAAAAAATATCAATAACCTATCTGAGTTCCAAGCTTCAGATTCTCAAAGGTGGAAACATCATTATTAGTAGCACATATAAGTTTACAAGAAAAATTTTTGTACTGAGAAGGAATGAATTTGCTGCACGCATGCAATAAAATTACAAAAACATATATATGGAAAGCTGAACTACATCGTAAAGAGTGAGAGAAGATAGTGTATACCTCTTTTAGAAGCACAGTAGTTATTTTCAACGACTTTTAGAAACTCATGACGGCGAGGAGCGGAATAAGCCACAAACATTCCTGCAGTGTTTGCAACCAAATAACGAGAAAAATAAGAAGACATATGTTAAGCAAATACTTGTATTATTCGATTAACAAAGAAGTATCTGTATCATATTCACCAAGAACCAAAGCTCCGAATGAATCTGATCCTCAGAAACGAGAACAAGCTCCCGAATCTGCCTATCTTGTGAGATCTCTCTCCACAAGCCTATGATTCTGTTACAATCTAACTGAATGCCTCTATTTTTCCTTTCTCTCTTCTATTTATACTTTTCTTCAGTCTTTTACTCTTCCTTTCCACGTCACTCTGCCACGTCTGCTTCCTCATTTGCTCTCAATCTCTTCCGAACGTATACTCTTAATGGTCTATCAATACCCGCCGCGTCGAAACGAAGCTTGTCCTCAAGCTTCAGATGAGGAAATTGCTTAAGTAACATTGTAGCCTTCTCCCACGAATTCTCATAATCTGGCAAGCCTGTCCAAGAAACTAACGCTTCCAAACAACCCTGAGCATCATAGCGTGTGTCTAGCACCCGTGCAGGTTCAATCACCACCTCCTCAGCCTCCGATAACGAACGAGGTAAATCCATCACGTGATGATTCTGCCCAATAACCGGTTTCAATTGAGAAACGTGAAACACATTATGAATCTTCGACTCCTCTGGTAGCTTCAACCTATACGCGACCGCTCCAACACGTCCTGTAACTTCAAATGGACCAAAATAACGAGCCGCCAACTTCTGGTACAAACGTTTCACCACAGAACGTTGACGATACGGACGTAGCTTCAAAAACACCATATCACCCACCTGAAAAATCAGCTCTCTCCTATGTTTAACAGCATTAGTCTTCATTCGATCCTGAGCCAATAGCAAATGTTGTTTAATCTGCTTCAACATACTATCTCTTTCCTTCAACATACATTCCAAATCAAAGTTAGCAGTGGATCCCTCTTCAAACTTCAATATAGATGGAGGATCCCGTCCATATACCACCCGAAACGGCGTTGTTCCCAAAGCGGTGTGATAGTTTGTGTTATACCATAACTCTGCCCAAGGCAAGTATTTTGCCCACGACTTTGGATGGGACGAAGCAAAGCAACGCAAGTACGTTTCGAGACAACGGTTAAGAACTTCTGTTTGCCCATCAGTTTGCGGATGAAAGGCTGTACTATACTTCAGTTGTGCTCCTCCCAATCTGAACAGACTCTTCCAAAAAGAACTTAAGAAAATGCGATCTCTGTCTGACACAATCGACGCAGGAAACCCATGTAAGCGGACGATCTCTTTAATGAACAGATTCGCAACGTCCACTGCTGTAAACGGATGTTTCAAACTTAAGAAGTGTGCAAACTTGCTTAAGCGGTCCACCACTACGAAGACAACATTCACCCCGTGAGAAACCGGAAGCCCTTCAATAAAGTCCATAGAAAGACCATCCCACACCTGTTGAGGAGTAGGTAATGGTTGCAAGAGCCCAGCTGGAGTTAACGTCGAATATTTATGTCGTTGACAGACATCACACGCAGCTACATACGCCTGAATATCCTTTGTCATCTTGCGCCAATGAAACACCGTTTGAACACGTTTGACAGTCTTTAATACCCCGGAATGACCACCTAGGAGACTGTCATGATACTCTCGAAGAATCAACGGTATGTGAGGTGAATCTTTTGCCAAAAACAAGCGACCTTTATATCGTACTCTGCCCTGAACAATGTCATATCCAGCCTTCTTAACTGTCCCATTATCAATCGCTGCCTTCAGTGTTTGTAACTCCTGTGATCGATCAATGTCCGCAAAGATGTCTTGCATTTGAATACTCGCCGGAACCGTTAATGCAGTTAATGACAATTTCGTCAGCTCAGAATCCTGCACTCCTACCCGAGATAAACCGTCTGTCGCTTTATTTTCCAATCCTGGCTTAAAGATTATGTCAAAATCATAACCCAAAAGCTTAGTAAGCCATCGTTGATAATCCAAAGAAACCTCTCGTTGTTCTAAGAGAAATTTCAAACTCTTTTGATCAGTGTGTACTATAAACTTCCTCCCCAACAAATATTGACGCCACTTCTGAATCGCAAGTACTATTGCCATTAATTCCCGCTCATAAATGGGTTTTATCTGCTCCCTATCTGACAACCTTGCGCTGAAATACGCCACTGGTCTCTGGTTCTGCATCAAAACCGCGCCCACGCCATAACCAGATGCATCAGACTCCACAACAAATGTCTTTGTGAAATCTGGTAACGTTAAGACCGGAGCTGTACACATCGCAATTTTCAACGCATCAAATGCCTTCTTAGCTTGCTCTGACCATTCAAAAGCATCCTTCCTCAACAAACTAGTTAATGGTCGAGCTATAGAACCATAACCCTTCACATAGTTCCTGTAATAGCCTGTTAAACCCAAGAATCCTCTTAAATCTTTTACTGTCTTTGGAATAGGCCATCTACGCATTGCCTCTGTCTTTTCTGGATCAGTCGAAATGCCTTCTCTGCTTATCAAATGACCCAAATACTCTACCTTTGATTGGCCAAAGGAGCATTTCTTTTTATTAGCAAACAGTTGGTGTTTCTCAAACAGCTTCAGAACAATCTCCAAATGTTGTACATGCTCTTCCACTGTCTTGCTATATATCAGAATGTCATCAAAAAACACCAAGATGAATTTTCGTAAGTATGGTCTGAATATCTCATTCATGAGAGCTTGAAATGTAGCTGGTGCATTTGTTAACCCAAACGGCATCACTACAAACTCGTAATGACCATCTGCTGTTCGGAACGCTGTCTTGTGTATATCTTGCTCCTTCATTCGGATCTGATGATAACCCGAACGCAAATCCAGCTTAGAGAAGATCTGAGCCCCGAACAACTCATCTAGCAGCTGATCGATCATGGGAATTGGAAATTTGTCAGCCACTGTTACTCTATTTAATGCTCTGTAGTCAATGCAAAATCGCCAAGTCCCATCCTTTTTCTTTACCAACAACACGGGACTGGAATAAGGGCTGCGACTTGGACGGATGATGCCCGATTGCAACATTTGAGAAACCATCTTTTCCATCTCTTCCTTATATGAGTGAGGGTAACGATAAGGACGAACACTTACGGGCCCAGTACCTGCTATAAGATTGATAGCATGCTCTCTATCACGCAGAGGCGGTAACTGAGTTGGCTCAGCAAAAATTTTCAAGTGCCTTTCCAGTAAGTGCTCTATCGGAAGTGGAATCTCTTGTTGTTTATCGGTAGTATTGACCTGGAAGAACTCAACGTCAATTCCATTTAAGTGAGACTTATTTAACTGCAATCCTTTCTGATTCATGTGCCCATTCTGAAGTGACGAATCACCCTGTAATGTGACACGCTTTCCTTTGAAATCAAAAGACATTTCATGTTTTTCCCAATCCACTTCACACTTTCCCAACGTGCGAAGCCACTGAACTCCAAGAATCATATCGACTTGTCCTAGCTCCAACATGATAAAATCAGCTCTGTCTTCCAACACTGGCAAGCCAAATTGTACATCCTTGCAAACACCCGTTCCATTTACCGATATACACGTACCCAAAATGATCTCCAACTTCCTGTCTCTCACTGGCGTGATCTGCAGTTGTGTGACCACCGTGGGAGATAAGAAATTGTGTGTGGCACCACTGTCAAGCATTACCACTATCTTCAGCTGACCAATGTTACCCCACACCTTCGTCGTCGTCGGAGACGATAATCCAAAGAAGGAAGCTAGTGATATCCCCATGAGTTCTGTCACCACACCATTTTCATCTTCAAAAGTATATATCCACTCTTCATTATGTAACTCAACTTCACAACCATCAACCACAGTTATCACTTGTAATCCCACTGCTTTGCATTCGTGAGACTTGGACCACTTCTCATCACACTGATAACACAACCCCAAGCGTCTTTTCTCAGCCACCTCTGCTGGAGTTAAACGTTTAGCTCCTGTGTGACCACCCTGCTTTCTAACTTGTTGACTGCTAGTGCTCGACTCTTGTTTGTTACTGTTGAAATTTGATGATGATCGTAAAGGAATGAAACCCGTCGAACGTGATGGTGTGACTGTATGAGCAACCCTTGCTACTGACTTACAGAACGCACTGTCCTCCATCATGCTCACTGCTGCTATGTGTTGACGTAATCCCTTTGGTTCTTTCATCTTAATCACCTCTTTCATCTCAGTTTTCAGACCATTAAAGAACACATGAACCAAGTTCTTTTCATCTATTCCCGTCACCATTGATCGTAATTCTTCAAACTCATTGATGTATTCTGTTATCGACCCCTTCTGTGTGATTGCAAACAGTCGCTTTCCCGGTTCATCCTCCATCCGTTGCGTAAAACGCAATACCAATCTTTCCTTGAAGTCTTCCCAACTTACAAACGGTTCTTCCTCCAGCTCAATGTTAAACCAATTCAATACTGTTCCCTCAAAACGCACAGATAACAAATCAAATCTCTCACGTTCGGAGAAATTCCCCAATCGAAAGAACCTTTCTGCTCTATTGATCCAAACGTTTGGATTGGCTCCCACAAAATTAGGAAGATCCACTTTCTTCAACAATTCACTTCTAGATTCCAGATTATTCGCGATTCTCCGATAACCTGACGATTGACCTTCCATAGGTGTATCTGAGAACGAACGATGTACCTGCTCCTGTTGAGTCGAAGTTCCTGCAATTGTCTTCCCCGCAGCTTTCTCAGCTCGCTGCCATGCATCCATTCTCGATAACGTTTGTGCTATCGTCGCCATCTGTGTCGATAACTCTTCGTTCGACTTCGTAAGACGTTCCCAACCTCCATGAATCGCTTCGACTTGTTTCCGCAAATTCCCGATGTTATTATGCATCTCCTCCAGATCATTATCGAATGATGCGATCGACGTCATCTCCGTCGTTCGTTGCTCCGATCACGATCCGTTTCTCCGCCGCGTAGATTCGAACGAGTCACCGCACCAATTTGTTAAGCAAATACTTGTATTATTCGATTAACAAAGAAGTATCTGTATCAAATTCACCAAGAACCAAAGCTCCGAATGAATCTGATCCTCAGAAACGAGAACAAGCTCCTGAATCTGCCTATCTTGTGAGATCTCTCTCCACAAGCCTATGATTCTGTTACAATCTAACTGAATGCCTCTATTTTTCCTTTCTCTCTTCTATTTATACTCTTCTTCAGTCTTCTACTCTTCCTTTCCACGTCACTCTGCCACGTCTGCTTCCTCATTTGCTCTCAATCTCTTCCGAACGTATACTCTTAATGGTCTATCAACATACCACACCTTAATGATTAGACTAATAAAAAAAACACAAAGGAGAGATTGTAAATAGGCTTAGTCATAAAGGATGACAATAATTCAACCGTTTATATGTTGTTAAGAGTTACTTGTTGAAGGCCTGAATGAAAAGAGATAATAGATGGGACTCGACTCTAGAAGTTCAATCCAAAGCTCACTAAGAACCTTCAAAACTTAGAGAGTTGGAACTAAGAAGGGCTGCCATGTGAAAGTCAAGCATATGAGGGAGACAGAAAGCTCCAAAAGGAAAAATATTATAGACCTACCAATCTAACAAACGGGTTCACTTGACTTAACACAATAATGAGTACCAACTTGCACTATGGTTGACACACTAAACCCCAATAAACCTGACCCAACACAGAACTAGACTTAACTTCATATAATAGCTTCAGTCAAGAGTCAAGACTAATACTTTATAGAACTAAACCTATCAACAAACATTCAGGTTATAAGGACACCTCAACCAACACTCTCTAACAATTTATCAGCCACAAAAGCTAGAGACTTGGAAACTCACCTGCTACAAGATAAACAGATGACACAAGGAAGAGCATCATCGACGGAAGAAAAACAACCACCCAGTAAAAATCCACAGTCTCCTGATCCGTCAAGTCAAAACCATTTCCATATACATTCAAACTCTGCACCTTTCCCTCTCCGCAGAACGGCCTGCTCAGAACATTCGACGGAAACACAATTCTCAAGCTGACGATCGTGCAAGTGAAGATGACAACGCAAATTAAAGCCGCCGTCGACATTACCACCGGCCTCCGAAGCTTACTCCAGGCTCTATCTTCTTCCTCCCTGAGGCTCTCGTACTCCTGCTTCCGCGTAAACGCCTGACGCGGCGCGATCATGGAGCTGGAGAGTTTGTTAAAGGAGCAAAGCGGTGAGGTAACAGCCGTGGGGAGTGGCAAAATAATTACAGATAGGTCCCTCATCTTTTATTTACTTATCCAATTTACCGCTAAGAATGGTAACCACTGAAAATTGGTAGATTTGTTTTCTTACTGGGGGTAATTGTAAAACAAAATTAAAAAGAAATTAAGTCAAAGATATTGGACTAGTATATAGTATATACTTAGAAAATCTCCAATTTTATCTTTAAAAAATAGAAGAATTCAAAAAATAGATGAAAATCTATTTAAGATTTTTTTTTGTTGAAAAAAATTTATGATATTCTTCCTAAATTGAGAAATGTAGTTTTTACTGTAAACATAGATGGATATTATTATTTTTTCAAATTGAGATTTCTTTCTGTATAAGAAAAAAATATTGAGATGAATTGAAAGTAGTCTGAATGACATGACATCATCATATGTTAATAATAAAGCTGACCAGCAACTTACAATAATGTCTTTGATATTTTTTTTAATTTTTTAAGGATTTTGTTATATATTGTTTTAAAATAAAAGCACATTCTAAAAATGTTTACAGTATATAGATTAAATATAAAAGTGAACGGGAAATGTCAAAAAAAAAAAGAGAGTGGGAAATGCTTTAAATAAGGATAAAAATTGATCTGATAATCCGAAGAACACATAAAAAAATATTAAAAAAAAAACTGAAAATTAAATAATAGAGAGACAAAAAAGGAAAAAATAAAAAACAAATCTACTAGAAAAAGAGAGAGAGGGAGAGAGGGCGTGAATTCCTGAGGGAGAGATTCTTCGCCGGAGTATTCTCGTGCGTGATCTTCTTACGCCTCCTGCTTCTTCTCAATTCGTCTCTTCTCTTCTCTTCTCTTCTCCTTGGAGTTTTGTTTGTTAAGGTCAAAGCGGAGAAGATGGTGAACGCTATGGTGGAGAGAGCGACGAGCGAGATGCTGATCGGGCCTGATTGGGCCATGAACCTCGAGATCTGTGACATGCTCAATAGCGATCCCGTGTATGTTCGCCTCTCTACTGCTCCCTCCCTCCAATTCCTTTGATTGATTGGTCCTACCTATGTTTGCTTCGTTCTCGATTAGTCTCCTCACAAATATTGAAACTGTCTATACCGATTTGAATCTGTGATTGTTGCTTCCTTTATATGCTTTTGTGATTGGAAGAAGCTGATTTGATTTTTACTAACGGGATGGATCCTACATAATGTTGTGATTTTGCAGGCAAGCAAAAGATGTTGTGAAAGGCGTCAAGAAAAAGATTGGTAGCAGGAATCCAAAAACTCAGCTTCTTGCCTTAACTGTGAGAGCTCCATGTTTTTTGCTTTATTAACTCTGCCATTTAGATAGCTTGTTTTGTTTGAGTTACATACATAGCCTCAGTTCAAAGGATCCATGGGCAGTTGTCTCTATAAATGTATCAAACTCACTACAATTAACTTTGCTCCTCTTTTGTATTAGTGTGCACGAAGATTTTTCGATATACATGAGTAGCCTAACATGAATGATATGCTGAATATTATGTTAACATCATATTCTCCTTTGTTTAGTAACGATAGTGTATGTTCTCACTCATCATGGATTTGTTATGTTTTAGCTGCTTGAGACGATAGTGAAGAACTGTGGCGACATGGTTCATATGCATGTGGCTGAGAAGGGTGTTATTCATGAGATGGTCCGGATAGCTAAGAAAAAGGTGAAGGTTTTCTTCAAAATTGGTGTTCTCGGAAAAGTTAGCTCTATATCTCTATCTAATTTAAGGTATCTATTGATGCATATTGTAGCCGGACTTCCATGTCAAAGAGAAGATCCTGGTTCTTATCGATACATGGCAAGAGGCATTTGGTGGACCTAGGGCGAGATATCCACAATACTATGCAGGATACCAGGAGTTGTTGGTAGGTCTACCGAAATTGTTTTATATATTTTCCATCAGTAAAGTATTGCTACTGATTATGGATGCCCTGTCTCTTTCAGCGTGCTGGTGCTGTTTTCCCTCAGAGATCGGAGAGATCAGCACCTGTGTTCACACCTCCACAAACACAGCCTTTGTCGTCTTACCCTCCAAACCTTCGCAATGCTGGTGGACCTAGTAACGAAGTGCCTGATCCTTCGGCAGAGCCAGATTTTCCGACGCTGAGGTAAATATCTTCTGTTGCAACGTCACTGTTTTTAAGTTGATGAATTTTTAACAAAAGCATTGAAGATTTTGTTGGGCAATGAATGTCAACGTCCTTGACTTATCTGACAATTTTTTAGTATACGTTTAGCTACTTTTTGTTCCACCTAAATGCGTTAGCAGAAAGCAACCATAGTTGTAAGCCTAGGTATTGGGTAAACCAAAGTTGAGATGTGAATTTTATAGCACATTTGAGATGTGATTAGAATCAAGAAAATAACGACAATTAAGTAGTCTCTCTCTAGTTTTTGTAAAACATTAGTGTAGTACTGGAGTTTCAATTTTTTTTTTTCGTTTTACTTGTTATGAATGTATGTTAGGATCTGCAAATGTTACATTTGCGTCTGTTTGTTTCTTTATTTAGGACGTAATGCATGCCTTTGTTGCTCAGTATATGTTGCTTCTCAATATTTATTCTGTTGTATATCGAAATTCCTTTTCAGTTTGTCGGAGATTCAAAATGCAAAAGGTATCATGGATGTGCTTGCGGAAATGCTAAGTGCAATAGAGCCGGGAAACCGAGAGGTAAGACGATTTACCTCCAGAGAAAGATACCTCTACCTGTTTGCAAGTGTTGAGTTGGTGCAAAATATAATAGAAGAACAGGATTATTTTTCGGGATTTTTTTTTTGGAAATTGCGATTGTGGAGTTAACTATTTTTGTATCATATACGCGATCATATCAGGATGATCATCCTTCTTTTTTGGACTTCTTTAGGACCTTAAACAGGAGGTGATGGTCGATCTGGTGGAGCAGTGTCGTACATACAAACAAAGAGTGGTACATCTAGTCAACTCATCTGCGTAAGAGCTTTTTTCTTCTCTCTAGTTACATAATACATATAGTTTTCGAACATGTTTCATACTAGTTATATTGCTTTGAGGGAGATGAGATCTCTCTTTTTATTATTTTTCTGAACGCATACATATAACCCACAGATGATGTCTGTTTGGAGGCCCAAAGAATCTAAGTCTACTTGAATAAAACAACCATCGTTGATTCTTCAAATTATTGTTTGTAACCATGAGTTATAGCTGGTTAGGTTCTGTGTTTATATTGAAAAACATAGAGATACTGGGGAAGCATTCATGGGTAAAGAGAGAACCCTATTAAGAATATCTCAAATCCACACGTTTCGGAGTTATTGCTGTGAAATACTTACGTGGAATAGTCCAGTTGACGAGAGTTGCGTGTATGCTTTAGAGCCTAGCTTTATCTGTAATATTATTTACCTCGCAACTTTGTTTTCCAGGGACGAGTCTCTGTTATGTCAAGGTCTGGCGTTGAATGATGATCTGCAGCGGGTCTTAACCAGTTATGAAGCAATCGCTTCTGGAAACCCTGGTACTTCTGTTCATACCGAGAAGCCCAAGTCTGAGGCAGAAAAGTCCCTTGTAGACGTTGATGGTCCTCTTATCGATACTGGGGACGGCAGTAATCAGGCGAACGGGTATGTAGTACCAAACTTTACATTCATGCACCCAAGAATTTCTTATATATCACCAATCTTACTCATGATTAAATCGGACCAAGTGACCTGGTAAAACCTTTTTGTCTGATTTGAATAGCTTCTGATTTCTACCATGTCCAACAATTTTTTGCAGAGCTACATCAAGCTCTGGTAACGGGGTTCTAAATCAGTTGGCCCTCCCTGCACCGCCTGTAGCTAATGGTTCAGCCCATTCCAAAATAGACCTCCTCAGTGGCGATGATCTTGCCCTTGTTCCTGTTGAACCTCAACCATCAGCAAGTCCGGTCGCATCGGATCAAAATGCACTTGCTCTTTTCGATATGTTCGGAGACAACACCAATAGTCAAAGTCCTGCAACTGCACCAACTGGCAATTCAGTTACCCAGAGTAGCCCTTTGAATCCTCAATTGCACCAGCTACCAACTAGTCAAGCTGGAGAAGCTGGATTACAACACTCCAATGGATTTCCTCCTCAGGGTGGTTATCCGCAGTTCGAGCAGCCATCATACGGGCAAGGGGCCTCTTCTCCGTGGATTAGCCAGCCTGCACAGCAGTTGCAACAACCACAACAGCCATCTTATGGTAACATATCTGAATTTAAATTACAAACCTGAACCTCTGAGCGTTTCACTTTGTTAGATTCAGGAGAATTAGCTAAAGTGTGTCTCAAGTATAATCCTAATTTGTTTTGTTTGTGGCAACTTTGTAATGTGAAGAAGGTGCGCAAGACAGTACGGCATTTCCACCTCCCCCATGGGAAGCTCAGCATCAAGACTTCAGTCCCACTGCAGAGTCAGGAAGTCCGTTTTCTCCTCAAATGAATCAGACACAAGTTGCCTACACACATGCTCAACAATATCCTCAGATGCCGCAAACCAGCCAACCGTTTAACAACAACAGTCCATACCCTCAAATGCCTAGCGGTATGTACATGCAACAGCCAATGCCAAACCAAGCTCTAGGGCAAGGCTATCCACCCCAACAGCAGCAGATGATGATGGCTCAGTTCTATGCCCAACAGCAACAACAGCAGCAACAGGCGTATGGCAACCAGATGGGAGGATATGGTTATGGTTATAATCAACAGCAACAAGGAAGCAGCCCATATCTGGAGCAGCAAATGCATGGCATGTCCATCAGAGACCAGGCGTCGCATCAGGCACCACCATCATCATCGTCTTATCTTCCTCCTATGAAACCGAAGAATAAACCAGAGGATAAGCTATTTGGGGATCTCGTTGACATCTCCAAATTCAAGCCTAGTACAAAACCGACATCCGGAAGAGCTGGTACCATGTGAAAAAAAAATCATTCATCGATTCATGATTTATGAGTATTCATCTCTCTGTTTTCTTTACTCAGCTAACTATGTTTCTTTGCTTGTTTCTTAAGCTTTTGATCAAATTTGATTTTACCCTCTGGGGAGAGACATACATATTCATAAATCTATATGTTGTCTTCTTTCTTGCTTATGATTATGACAGTTAATGACATTTGTATATTTCTTGTCGAGAAAGAAAACTAAGCGAAATGCGGTTTGTCTGGAGATTCTATTTGTAGGACCTTTCTCGATGACTCGATCCATTTCGTTTCTAACAAACGAAAATGATGTTTATGTATTTTTACCTAAACGAATGTAAAACTATGCTTATTTAAAAGTAAATATCAAAATTACCAATGAGGAATGAGGAATGTTTTGTCTAATTAACATAAATGGCACAATTTTAATATATTATCGTTTAATGAGCTTTTTGTCATTCCTTTAAGCCCATAAATAAGACCTATAAATAGTTGATATTTGCAGAAGCCAGACTTGAAATTAAATCAAAAGACCTAATGCCGCAACAATTACCAAAAGACTTGATAGGAGACATCCTTTGTCTCTTGCCACTGAAATCTCTTGCCAGATTCAGAGCTGTGTGTAAGGAATGGAACACTATTTGGGAAGATAAGAGTTTTTCGAACCACTACTTGTCTCGCATGCGTCCTCAATTCATGGTAGCGACCAAGTACCAGACTTGTTCGATAGAAATCAATCTCGACGAGGAGGACCATGTTTTGTCGTCGATAGTGGAGCGTGATATAACTTTAGAATATCCATGTGAAACACATACATCAATAGGTTATTGTGATGGGTTCGTGTTATTTTGTATGTACAAGAAAGGGTTTGCGATTTGGAACCCTTGGGTAAGACAGAATAAGTTTATAGAGAATCAAGAATTCGATTTCTGTGGCATAGGGTACGATGTTACGGGTTACAAGATATTTGGATTGATGTCTTTTTACGATAGTAGTGGAGAAGACAACTACAAAGTTGCCATCTACGAGTGCAAATCTGAGGTGTGGAAGTTTATTAATGACACTGGTCTTGAACCACGACGTCTGATAATGCAAGATAATATCGTGTCTATTAAAGGGAATTTATATGTTATTGCTATCGATAGAAAAACTCGTGAATCTTTCCTCCAGTCCTTTGATTTCTCAGAGGATCAATTCAAGACTATTTGTGCTAATTTACCTAGTATGGAAGGTTGCTTTACAGGACTCCTTGCGGTTTTCAGGGGAGATCGAGTTTCCTTGTTAATGCAATCAGAAGAAGTGGACATGAAGGTTGAGATATTGGTGTCAAAACAAAGGGTTGACGAACACGGAGAGGTCCTAGTGTGGATAAATTTCATGACAGTGTCAATACCTGACTTCCCGAGTTTACAACCGCATATTCTTTACCCTCGTCCTACTTACTTTGTTGACGGCGAAAAGAGGTTATTTGTGTGTGCTTTTGATGAAACCGAGCATCTATGCATCTACATTGTCAAGGGAGATGTGCTGAGTAAGATTCCAATAGATTCTGTGTTGGGTGATATTTTCTTTACTACCTATATGAGTTATATTCCTAGTTTTAACTCCATTCCTTGTGTGTCAAGGGAGAGTGAAAGATTCCAATAG
This sequence comes from Brassica rapa, assembly GCF_000309985.2. NCBI lineage: Eukaryota > Viridiplantae > Streptophyta > Magnoliopsida > Brassicales > Brassicaceae > Brassica > Brassica rapa. Next base: position 2,541,139 of record NC_024795.2, on the reverse strand, counting down.
ATTCTCCATTATGATTTATAGATTCTAACGCAAGAGAACAAAGAATACGTTTGTTTATCTTGAAAGCAGAGGCTTAACAGAGGTGAAGAGGTATAACTTTCTTATTTCATAAACTCTCTTGCATTGTTCTTGTTATTACAATTACTTAAATAGAGAATTCTACTAGGGTTTAAGATGTCTCTGCCAGCTCATCACATAGAGCTTGGAATCTATTAGCCGTTGCAATCACATGAGCTGTCTGTGAGCTTCTGATTGCTTTTACGGACGCCGCCTTCAGACATTTAGCATTGAGAGCTTTAATGTCTTCTTTGTCTTCTTTGCAGGTACGGCTTGTGGCAGAGGCTGATGCTGCAGCGTCGTTTTGGTTAAACTCGTTCTTGGGCCTCCATACTTGGTGTGGTTTTGGAGTGGGCTTAGGCCTGTCATTAATAGGCCCCCTCAAACTTTGCGTGGGGGGAAGACACACGCCAAGTTTGCCTCGAAGGCGTCGAAACGGTTCCAGAGCCAGCGACTTCGTGAAGATATCAGCGACCTGCAGCTTGTTCGAGATATGCTTTACTTCAACTGCTTTCAGAGCTACACGTTCTCTGATGTAGTGATGATCCCTTGTGAAGTGCTTGGTTTTGGAGTGGAACGAAGGATTCGCCGCAAGCATTACAGCGGAAAGATTGTCGCAGAGCATCAGAGGCGTTGAGGGAAGTGGGATTCCAAGATCCTTGAGCACTAGACATAACCAGGTAACCTCTGATGCTGTCTCTGAGAGAGATCTATATTCCGCTTCTGTAGAGCTCTTAGAGATCGTAGACTGTTTCTTAGATGACCACGAGACAATGTTAGATCCTAAGTAAGTAGAGAATCCTCCAGTTGATCTACTCGTAGACGGACAGCCTCCCCAGTCACTGTCGCTGAAGGCGGTTACACTGAAGTCAGTGTGGCGTGAAAAAGACACACCCATCGTTATAGTCCCCTTTACATACCTTAGAATCCTCTTAAGGTGATTGAAGTCAGTGATCGAAGGTGAATGCATCTTCTGACAGACGTAGTTCACCGCGAATTGCAAGTCGGGTCTGGTCAAGGTTAAGTATTGTAGCTTACCAGCTAGACTGCGAAAGTAGGTAGGATTTGAGAAGAGGTCCTCCTTAGGCATTCCACGATTTAGATCAAGTGGTAGTGGTGTAGGCATAGGACTGCAGTCTGCCATTTGGGCTACTGCTAATAGGTCTTCAGCGTATTTTTGCTGAGACATGAACAATCCATCAGAATGGTGTTGAATCTGAATTCCTAGGAAGTAGCTCAGCTGACCCAGATCTTTCATTTTGAACTGAGTGTTGAGTGCATCGTGTAGGTCTTGAAGTAGCTTGGAGTTGTTGCCTGTCACTAACATATCATCCACATAAAGCAAGAGAATAATAATGTTCTTGTCTTTGATGCAGATAAACATGGAGGGATCAGAGAAGCTGCAAGTGAAGCCAAACTCCAAGAGGAACATGCTAAATTTGTCAAACCAGGCCCGTGGAGCCTGTTTCAGACCATAGATGGCTTTGCGGAGGAGACACACATGGTCTGGATGATCCTTATCCACGAAACCAGCCGGCTGTCTCATGTAGACTGTTTCACTCAGGTCACCGTGGAGAAAAGCGTGCTGAACATCAAACTGACGAATCGCCCATTGCATCACCGTAACAGTGTGGAGAACTAGTCTTATCGTCGCAGTTCGCACAACTGGACTGTACGTGTCAAGGTAATCTATTCCCTCAGATTGTTCATATTCTTTTGCTACTAGTCGTGATCGCTTCTTCTTTAACGTTCCGTCTGCATTGAGTTGAGTTCGGAACACCCACCGACAGCCTAGAACGTGCATTCCCTCCTTGTAAGGAACAAGAATCCAAGTCCCTGTTTCATGACAGTTGTTGATCTCTTCAGACATAGGATCATGCCAACTTTTGTCTTGTAAAGCTTCTGTGACTGTCTTAGGTTCCGGATAGGTCAGTTTAGAAGTCATGAGAACATATCGTGGATTTGGTTTCCGAATTCCTGCTTTAGATCTCGTAGTCATAGGATGGCACGAAGTGGATGCAGTTTGATCACTAACTGTTGGTGGTTGAACTGGAACAGGTTGCACCGGGGCTGTGGGAGGGAAGTTATCGCACTGGAGCCTGAAGCTTCGGCATTTTGTTGCAGAGGAGGGAAATCTTTTTCAGTAAACAGAGGTATGGTTTGCTCTGTTGTGACTGATGGTTCCGGAGTTGCTGGTGGTGGACACTGATTGTTGTCATCACTTGCAGGTTGAGATTGATTTTCCGGAGGAAAGCTTCGTTGCCAAGCAGACATGAGTGGAGTTGACAGTTGAAGTTGAAGATGCTTATACTTCTCAGCAAATGGAAAGTTTTCTTCGTCAAAGACTACATGTCTTGAGATGTATACTCTCCCAGTGGGAGGGTAGAGGCAACGATAGCCCTTATAGCAAGCATTGTATCCCAAGAAGACACAAGGTAAGGATCTCGGGTCAAATTTATTTGTAGTGTAGTCACGTAGAGTTGGGAAGCAAGAACAGCCAAAAACGCGTAAGGCTGAGTACTCTGGTGTTTTCCCATGCAGCTTCTGGTGAGGACTACTGTATGTTGCATCAAGAGAGGAGCTTGGCAGCAGATTGATGAGATAATTGGCAGTGAAGAAGGCTTCAACCCAGTACTTGTGAGGGAGTTTGCTTTCAAAAAGCATCGAGAGAGCTAGCTCAGTTACATGTCTATGCTTTCTTTCCGCCAGACCGTTTTTCTGAGGCGTGTGAGGGCACGAGACATGCTGAGCAATGCCATGTCGTTGCAGATGAGAGAGGAACGTCGAGCTCATGAACTCTCCTCCTCCATCGCATTGAAAGGTACCTATCTTGCAACTCAATTGATTTTCTACAAGAGTTTGAAATTTGCAGAAGATAGGATAAAAATCTGATTTATTCTTTAGAGGGTAAAGCCAACTGTATCTAGACCAGTGATCTATGAAGATTACATAGTATTTGAATCCCTGACCAGACATGATTGGTGCAGGACCCCATAGATCACAATGGACACGCTCTAAAGGTTTCGAAGCAGAGAAACTAGAAGCTGAAAAAGGTAATCTACTGCTTTTCCCAAGTTGACAACTCTCACAAATCTTCTTGGTACTTCGGCTTATTGAGATTGACTTTGATGCAGAGAGCTGTTGAAGCACTTGATGATTAGGATGCCCCAGCCTCCTATGCCAAACCTCATCAGAAACTGAATGCTGTCTAGAGGAGAACAAGGCGCAATCATCTACAGACGGCTCCAACAGGTAAAGACCCTTAATGTTTCTTCCCTTTATCAACAACCTCTTTGTGCGCTTGTCCTTAACATGTACCCCATTGTCATCAAATTTAAAAGAGCAAGGATAATCTGATGTAGCTTTTGAAACAGAAAGCAAGGATTTTGCAATACCAGGACAAACAAGCACATCAGTAAGTGGAAGGTTACCTGAGGTTGTGGCAATGGAAGTCGATCCGGTATGCGTTATGGGAAGAAAGTTGCTGTCTCCTACCATCACTGTATCTGAGCCGTAGTATGGCTGTGAGTGTTGGAGATGCTGAGGAGAACTGGTGACATGAGCTGTAGCTCCACTGTCTGAGTACCAGTCTGCTCCTTCAGAGTCAGAGACATCTGTGATTCTCATCGCAGCCAGAGCTTGAGGGACGTCATCCTGGTAGCTGAAGTCAAAACGATGGTAGCAGCGAAGAGCAGGATGGCCAGGCTTACCGCAGATCTGACAAACTGGACGAGAATCTGAGTCTGAGTTGCGAGGGGAGGAAATCTGCTGGTGAAATCCTCGGCCACGCGTGGAAAAGGAGGAGCCTCTTCCACGATAACCTCCGCGACGGCCTCTGTAGTGTCTCCCACGAGATGAGTAAAAGGCCTGTTCTTGGTTCATCTGAACAGAGGAGAAGGCCAGATGAGGGGAGACTTCAGAGTTGGAAGCATAGCTCTGAAGACGTTCGTCAAAGCTAACAAGCTTAGGAGTAATGTCTTCAAACGAAGGAGAAGGAACATTATCCATAGTGTTCTCAATGGTCGTCTTGATAGGCTCATACTCTCTTCCAAGACCTCGTAGAGCTGAGAAGATCTTCATGGTCTCCGAGATAGGGTTTCCAATGGACGCCAGTTGGTCACTGAGATTCTTTATCTCTGTGAGATAATCAGCCATCTTCTTGGAGGACTTGTTTAAAGTTTGGAGCTTGAGCTGCAGTTCGAACATCCGAGAGTTAGACGGTCTGTTGAAGTGCTTCTCAAGAGCTTGCCAGATCTCACAAGAAGTCACGCAGTTCAGAACAACACTTTGCAGCTGCTCAGACAGAGAACCCAGTAGCCAGGATTGAACAACTTGGTCTGTCTGAACCCATAGTTCGTGGTCCGGATTTGGAACAGGAGTCGCTACGCCGGTGATGGAAGGAGCCATGATGGTGGGAACAGGTTGAGACATAGATCCAGTGACGAAGCCATAGAGACGTTGTCCACTCAAAAAAGATTGGAACTGTCGTTTCCAAAAGATGAAGTTTTGTTCGGTGAGTTTGACCGTGACACAGTGTATCACGTTTAGTGAAGGTGGTGTGTAAGGCTCAATGTCCATGGTGCTCTGATACCATGAAAGCAGAGGCTTAACAGAGGTGAAGAGGTATAACTTTCTTATTTCATAAACTCTCTTGCATTGTTCTTGTTATTACAATTACTTAAATAGAGAATTCTACTAGGGTTTAAGATGTCTCTGCCAGCTCATCACATAGAGCTTGGAATCTATTAGCCGTTGCAATCACATGAGCTGTCTGTGAGCTTCTGATTGCTTTTACGGACGCCGCCTTCAGACATTTAGCATTGAGAGCTTTAATGTCTTCTTTGTCTTCTTTGCAGGTACGGCTTGTGGCAGAGGCTGATGCTGCAGCGTCGTTTTGGTTAAACTCGTTCTTGGGCCTCCATACTTGGTGTGGTTTTGGAGTGGGCTTAAGCCTGTCATTAATATATCTTTCATACGCGATTTATCTGAGTTCTTTATTTTTTTATAAAAATTTCTTATGTTTGAAGCACGAAGCAAGATTTTTTTTTTAGAATATCGTATTTTAAAGGGTTGACTGCTTTAGGCTCCCTAAACTAAATAAAACCATACTAAATCACTGATTATATACCTAAACTGTGTTTTTCAATTCAATCCCACATATTTGCTTAAAATCACTTAACTGCGTTCACTAGTTTTCAAAATCACGTTAACCTAACCAAACCGTATAACCCACCAATACGAAACAAAAGAAAACTTTGTTAACTGCAGTATCATTGCTAAGGTGAGGAGCATGGATCTCACGAAACTTATTAGGTGTGGTTAATTGCATTGCGTCATAGTAAGCAGGCGCTACGATCACCGGTTGGTTGCCGAAATAAGATGCACTTTATTGACTTGGGAAGGTTTGTGAGGCTCCTATTAATTACCGAAGGGTGGAGGTGGTGTTCGATTGTGCTACAACGATGAGAGAAATTCGAGGTGTGTGAATTTCTCTCAGGAGGAACTTGGGCAAATACTATATATTGCCAAAGCGATTGCAAAGAGTGTAATTAGAGAAGCACACTTCCATTCATTCATATATAAAACGTAACGTTCAGAAAACAAAACAACAAACACTCTCAGCTAAATATGAATCCTTTTTACCATCACACGAAAGCAATAGCCATATAGAGAAAGCAGTGCGTCTTTGTTACAGCAAAAGCTGCAATGTTGAACAGTGGCAGATCTAAAAATATTTTTAATGGGGTCTTTTATGTCATAATCTGAAAAACATACAATAGATAACAAGTAAGATAAGAAAATGGAGGAGCATAAAGAGACTTGAACCTTGGTTGAGTTGGGGCAAATAATAATTTTTAACCAACTAAGCCAGTAAATCTTGAATAATCATATTCATTTAAGTTTGTTTTTAATATTTACTAGATTTCCACCCGCACAACCGTGCGGGTATATATTTTCACATTTATATATATAGATATTTGTTTTACATAATTATTATATATTTTAATATTACTCACATATTTAAATGTTTGTATAATTATGCTAAATATAATAATTTTATAGTTTTCATGCTGTAAATTAAAATCATCACATATATATGTTGTTTATTATTTTGTCTTATTGAATTTGCGTTTGATTACTAAACTAAATTTTTTAATGCATGAAACAACATATATGAAAACAATTTTTAATTTATTATAATCATGATCCGTAATTCAAATCGATAGATTTTTTTAGTAATTTTTTTAATGTTTATTAATTTTATATAATAAATTACTGTATATTAAAAAATTTAAGATAAGTTAAATTTTTATACATGTATTATATAGTTTACTAATATTAACCCGTTCTACCAACATGTTATATTTTTAGCATAAATATTTTATATTTATGAAAATAAAATATGTTAACTTATCAATTTAAAATAATTTTATCATATTTTGTTCAATATAACATTTTTATTTTAAAACGATAGATATTATTATAAAATTGATAAAATAGGATATAATTTTATTCTTTTAGTAAAATTTCATTACTAATTACAAAATTAGTTGAAAATATTTATATTAAATTTATGACAATTAAGATCTTATTATAATATTTTTCAAGAGATTTTTTAGAATTTTAGTTTAAAAAAAAAAAAAAAAAAGATAAAAGATATTATGATTAAAGTAGTTAAAAATATTATGTATATTATCATTAGTGATATACATTTAATATAAAATTTAAATGATGGTCCAAATAAAGATATCACTCATCAAAAAATCATGATTTTTATTTTATTAGAAAACAAATTTGAAAAAAAATAAAATTAAAATAAATATTTATTTCTAAAAAAATATTTAAAAATTATTAGTAAATGTATTTGTGAAATTAATTAATTTCATTTTATTTAAATTTTCGTTTATAAAGCAAAACTATATTTAATTTTAATTTCTAATTATATTTTATGATAATTTAAATGAAAACTAACTAATTTTTGAAAGTAAATTTAAAAAGATTTTAAGAAGATTTTAAAAAGATTTTGTTAGAACATTTTAAATATATTCATTTGTATTTCAAATAAAAAAAAATAAAGATATTAAAAGATATAATAATAATAAACTTATGTAAAATATGATATTTTCTAGGAATTGTCCAAACTAAAAAAATCACACATGAAAAGAAGTCATGACTTCTATTTTAATATATAAGATGTGGTGGCAACTGTCCCTTTGTTGTATAACATACATCCGTCACTGATATTGAATACTAGACTAATGATAAGAAATTAAGAATCATATGATTCATAACAATTAACGTGATTTTTAAAACGTACTTTTGGCTAGTTAATCGCAATTAAGTGATTTTAAGTAATATGTGGGATTGAATTGAAAACTATAGTTTGGATGTGTATACTCGCGATGAATTAATTAAGTTTGGGCCGGGTTTTAATGGGCCGAATGCATGATTATGGCCCAGTAACACAAAAATAAAAGAATTTAATACATTTCAAACGAAACAAGAAAGATCAGTCTTTTCTTTAGTCCCGCCAGACTAGAGGAGAGAAGGATATTCTTCGGCTCTGTTGATTTTAGTTGATGAGATTGAACATACTCTGTTATATTATTATTGGCTAATCAAAGCATTCCTCATTGATAATCAGATCATGCCGATAATGGACAAGAAGGAGGCTGATATGCTGATGGAGAGCCTCGCCTTATGCTTTAAAAATTCATGGACAAAGGAACGCAGTGTGAGCTACGTAAGGAAGAAGTATGGTCGACTCTTTAAAGAAGACATCATCAAACGCGGGTTTGACATCTTGACCAAGAACAAGATTCGTGATCCCAAATACGGAGAGGTCTGTTCCTTTCTGTTAATGCTTATATTTGATAAATCACATCATTTGTGATTTTGAATTCTGATCATCAGGGAAATATCAACATCATCTCGCTGGTGGAGAAAGACATTCTTATGGAAAGTTTGGACTTTTGCCTGAAACATTCTTTTAGTAAGGCAAATAGTGTGAGCTATGTAACAAACACTCATGCTGGCCTCTTTGAAGAAGACAAGATCAAACAGATGTTTGACATAATGAACAAGATCAAAATGCGTAATCTTCATTACCAAGGAGAGGTATGTTTGATAATCACATTCTTTCTTTCTTTCTTTCTTTCTGTTACAGTTTATGTTGATAATAATCATATGGATATTGATAATCACTCTAATCAGGCAATGTCGAACAAAGATGTTCTCATTCAAAGCTTGGTCTTCTGCTTTAAGCAGTACTTCACTGAGGCAGAGACACTCAACTACATTGCAAAGTATCACGGTGGTCTCTTTGAAGAATGTATGATCAAACGGGTCTTTGCTACAATCAGCAGCAATACCAAAAACCGTGATCCTCACTATGAAGCAGACGTTGCGGCACGTTCTAGCTTCAGAAAGTTGCTGACACAGGAACATGCGTGGACCCAAAAGGAGAAGATGAAACTGATCGAAGATCGTCTTAGTCTCCTCTGTCAAGAGACTAAGGATTTGGTTGGGAACTTCTCAAGGCTGGAGAAAGAAATACTGGGCTTCTTTATCACAAAATTCCCTGAAGAAGTAGGTGACCCTTATGCTCGCGGTGGGATTCATCGTATGTGTTTTCACTGTCACTGCTTTCACTGCTACCAAAGATTCTTCACAATTTTTGAGAGCTTCAAAGGTGATTGACAAGGTGTTGCACGAACTTGACATCGCTGAGAAGGGTGGTGGAAGAAAAACACAATCGGGTAAAAGGAAGGCTGGTGGAAGGAAGTGAATGAGACTAGGTTTGTCTTTTATTCTCACACTGTTTTTTTTAGCATTTATATGCATTCTAATACTTACACATCTCTTCTTGTATATAAAGGACAATCAAGTTGTATATAAAGGGAAAAGGAATATTAATTCAGATTTTTGAACAAAACTTTTCAAAACCGATTGTAATAAACCAAATTATAACCAAATCGAATTAAACCAAACGAAACAGAGTTGACTGAGTTCAGTTATAATTTAATCAAAACTAAACCAACCCGACACTGAACCGAATGCCCCACCCGAACCGAACCAGACATTGAACCGAAATGCCTTTCTTGCGTATATATAAATCGAAGGTTCTTGTTTGTTTACTCGGCGAAGAAAGAAGGCAACTCGCCGCTGTATTTAAGACAGAGAAGTAAAAATGTTGAGGCGAGTGATCGGTAACATCGCCGTCCGGCGTCAGCTTCAACGAGCTCTATCCAGTAAAGCCGGTGGAGGAAGTGGAAAGCCAAGCGACGTTTCAGCTGCGGAGGACTCTATGCTCCTCCGTTCCCTAAAGGAACATTACCTCGAAGTCTCCAAGATGACTCCTCTGTTCCTCTTCTAAAGATTGAACCTTTTGGTTAAAATCCAGCGCCTTCCTTCACCGTTGGAGATTATGAAAGGATCCCTTGAGGGAACTGGCGCCGTTCTGAAGAAATCTGTTGGAAAAGAAGAGATCAGTCTCTTTGTGATGCGGTTTGCTCATGGAGGTGATGATGATGGGATTAACCACCTGTTCCTCCACGTTGGGGATTCACTCTGTTTCCATGAGGCCGAAGCTCGAGGATTTGGAGTTGTCTGATGATCCTGCTCGTTACACTGGCCCTTCTTTCGAGTAACTTCTCTTCAGACTTCTCTCGTAACAACGTTGTTCATTAGAATTGATTTAAAAGTTTATAGTTATTCCGTTTATGAATATAGAGATATGGACTAGTAGTACTAGTAGACTAAAGAAGAATCTGTGTTTGGGAACTTTTAAGATTGTCAGTACTAAGCAAGCTTATGTGATTCATTTCTGTTTTAAGCTGTCTTGTCTTCAGAATTATGTGGATGTGAACAGGCTAACTATGTTAACATTGGTAGTTTGCTCATTTTCTGGTGGTTTGAGGAATATGAACTTAGAATGGTGGTAGACGTGTTCTATATAAAGCATAAGTAGATGTATCAGTTCAGTTTGTTGTATCATGAATCTTCGTCGAATCAAGGATTTACTCTTTGGCTTGTTCTTTCTCAGTTTTAAAACAAGGATTTGTGTCTGCTTTTGAGCATTGTGTTTATAAAACACGGAGCTCACAGTTGATAGCAAAGCTTTTTTTTTTTTACTGACAAACAAATGCTGGTAAATTGTTTTGACAGGGAGCTGGATGAGAAGATGAGAGATGTATTCCATAGCTTCCTAGAGGAGCGAGGTGTGAACGAGAGTCTCTTCCCGTTTCTTCAAGCGTTGCTTTATGTTAAGGATCATCGCAAGTTCGCAATTTGCTGCGGTGGTTCAAATCAGTTGGCACTTATCTTTTCAGTCTGTTGGTAGGTTTCTGCAGTATTTCTTTCATAGGCTGTTGCGTCGTCTATGTGTTTTATTTGGTCTTCTCCCTTGTGTTAAAGCTGGTTTAAAAAGTTTTTTTGTTTTGTTTATGCAATAAATCTCGTTGAGGACTTGAGCGTTCAAATGGTTCTGGCTTTTATTTTGCTGTGGATTTACCTCACATAGCCATTGTACTTGACTGATGTTTATGACTTATGCGGATGTTGTATTGTCTCGAAGGAAAATGTTATGTGGTTTTTCGTGTTCTGAAGGTCATCATATATCTAATTGTAACCTTTGTTGTTATAAAATTTTAGTGATATGTTTGCGTCCTGGTTGTGTGCCTATCTGTTCATTTGGTTTCTGAGTGAGATGCCTTTGCTTCTAATGTGGCAGGAAAGTGATAGTGAAGAAGACATTCTTGAGGAAGGTGATGATGATGATGATTTGGAGGAAGAGCATGAGACGCAAGTTCATCCAGAAGCAGAGCCTGAGGTGAAGTAAGGCGCCTGAAGTTCCTGCACCACCTAAGGAGGCAGAGAGGCAGCTTTCCAAGAAAGAGAGGAAACAGAAGGAACAAGCTGAGTTTGAGGCTTTGTCTAGTAGGTTTTTTGGAGTTGCACCCAACAATGGTCAAGGAAACTGTCAAGGTATCTATCACACAATTCTCCTCTACATTATTCATGCGAGCTTGCGTAACTTAATCACACAAATCTGCTCTACACTGGCTTTATTATTACTTGCTGAGAAAATCACTGGCTAATACTGATAACAGTTTCTTCTGCAAACACCTGACAGATAAGCAAGAAAAGAAAGAAGTCAATGGAGAGGGAGAGAAAACAACCGGAGAATCAAAGGCCTCGAAGAAGAATAAACAGGAGGTAAAAAATCTCAGGATAAAGTAAAGAACAACTCAGTTGCTGCTGCTGCAGGTGAGCAGTAGGAGGCTTCTTCTTCAATGTATATCAGTCTGGTGTATGTAAAATTTATATATATATATTCGAAATCATTTAATTCTTAAGTGTATCTTCTAAGTTGAAAAATTTGTATATGTATGTCTTAACCAAAGAGCCATTAACAATCTGAGAAACATGAATGAACTGTATTAAGAGACTCGACCAGTATTTTATTTATTTCCATTCCCTCTCTCCATCTCTTATTCTTCATTTTTTGACATTTGCCTTTTATTTATATATATATATATATATTTATTTATTTATTTGCTTTTTATAATACATTGAAATTTATTTGCTTTTTATAATACATAGATATGTATTTGTTTCCACTCATTCTTCCTAGATAGAAACCACGATGATAATGGATTGGTAATCATAAGAGTTCGACTTCTTGGATATGAATAAAAATGAGTGGGAGGCAAAAAGGAGAAAGAAGAAGTTCCTTAATATCGGCTCACTTTGTCCAGCATCATCACAAATGCCACACTCTATGGCTCCACCAATTTACCTTTAATTCTTCTGCAGATATATTTCTACTTTGCTTTACACTAATATATGATGTAACATTATCTCACTATTTATAAGTTAAAAGTTTATTTTGGTTTTGTTTCCTAATGAAAACGAAAGCAATGAATTCTTTTCTCACCAAACATTCCATTTAGGCAATAATTAGGCACAAATGGCAAACCCATCATTTTGTTTTACTTAAATTTATACCCACAAAACCCATTTGAGGAATTCGATAGAAACAAAAAAAAATATAATAGTTAATTATTTTACTTGTGCCTCTATTTCTATTTCATTTTCCTTGGTTGCTGTATCTATCGTCCATTACTTAATGGTTTCATAGCTCGGTGTTTTCTAGGTGTTGATGTTCAAGTCAGATGAAAAGTGAAGAATTTTTTTGGGATAAAATTCTCTTTCAAAGTTTTATACTGTAAACATGAAGAATTTGTGAAGATATAGGGAGAGATCATGAAGCATTAGATGGTATATGATTAAGGAGAATTTGAAACAATTCAATTTATGTTTCTTAGTCATCGGTATCTTTGCTGAGTGTTAATGCTATGCTGGTTAAGTTTTAACCCGTAAATTTGAACTGTAAAAAATCAGTAAAAATGAAGGTAGCATAGACTTAACCTAAATAAAACTAAGGTAAAGCCAAAAAATTTAAAGTTCCAATTTAGTTGAAAACCTTTATTCATATATTTATTCAAATATCCCTTGACAGAACTGTATTTTATAATGTTTCTTTATAAATTACCTTTAATTTTACTTACAAAAGGAGTTATTACCTTTATGTAGAAATGCAAGAAAATAGGAAAGAGGGAATCATTTAATTATAGCTATATAGTGCCAAAGTCACATAGTGATTCTTCTCCAATCAAATCTGAAATCTCTGTCAACAATGACAAGTTTGCACAAAACCCTCTTCACACATAATCCCACTACTTTAGACCAATGTAAGTTGTTGTTTTTCCTTGCTCTTAATTAATTTCTTTAATCATTCAAATTAATTGTGGTGTTATGTGAATTTTTCAGTGATGATGTGCCATACGGGGAAAGATAGCTCATGGAAAAAACTAGAGAACATAGAAGAAGAAGGTCCAGCAACGGTGGCGCTTGAAGTGAAGACGGCGTTACCACCGGAGACACCGACGGAGACGATGGAGTTTCTAGGGAGATCATGGAGCATTTCAGCCGTGGAACTCACAAAAGCTTTCTTCAACAATTCGGCTGCCGACACTAACTCTTTTCTTCTCTCTACTATTGTCAATACCAATAAAGAAGTTAGAGAAGATGAAGAAGATTCTACTTCCATGGCTTCTTCTCGTGACCTTGTAAGTCATCTCTTCCTACATTCTAAACCGGTTCGGCTGGTCTGGTTCGGTATGATGATGTTTTACTTCTATGAGAAATTGCACTAGAGGCAATAAAAAATATGACAATTAAAAATGACAATTTGAACTTTTTCCACAATACAAACAAAATAGATGGAAATAATATTCGTGTGATTTTTTAATATGTGATGGATGATTATATATACATAATATGTTTTTTAATGTGAATATCCAATGATTATATATACATAATATATTTTAATGATTTTTTGTTTAGAAAAGATAATTTCTTTAATATGTGTGTAAAGAATCAAACCTTCATCTATTATGAAACAGAGGGAGTATCAAACAGGTTAAAGATATTACGACGATACTACATCTCTACTAGTACTAAGTATTTTTGTTTTAAATAAATGTATACAGTCAATAAAATTTCACCTAAAATAATTCTAGTATTGTTTTTGATTTGCTAGAGAGGAATTAATTTTTTTTTTTTTGAACGTTCTAGAGAGGAATCTCATTAATATGTTACAGTTTACTAACTAAAGGTAGAAATCTTATTTTAATAAAAAGGCCTCAGAGGTTGATTATTTGTGTCTGGTCAAAAGTAACTAAACTTTGCGCATGGACATTTTTATGCGAATTTTGTATATGATTTTTGGGTGGTTGTTGTGTGTTTTAGTTTAGTAAAGAAGAAAATCGATTGTACTTAAAAGTATGACTTTGGTTACACTCTCATTACTTGAACATAAAATTTACACTAGTCAATTATTTTTCAGCTCCTGCCACACATAGGAAACAAGACCAGTCCTCCAATTTCTCCAAGAACCGGCAGAGAAATGAAGGTAAGATCTATTAAACCGGTTTTTGTTCGGTTTATCTTTTGTCTTAAATCAATCATGTCTTTATTAAAAGAAGTCCACGTAAAGAAGGAAAAAAGCTGGTTGGTTTCTGAACTTTGGTATATAAAAAAATTAACCGAGAGAAAAGAGACGGCATTATAATAGTTATGCCATGATGGATACATGCACTTGTTAACTCAATCCATTTTCTTTTCTTTTTGATATGGTAAAGCTGAATATTATGAGCTGACTATCTTTATTTCAAAATAACTTGAACTGAAATGAAACTGATATAGTCTAATAAAATAAAATTTTGAGGAAATTAAATATAATATTAATATAAACGAGTTCCCAAATCCCAACTAATGGATATGTAACACACAATAAGATTACAATAATGTATATAATAATGAACCTTATATACAAGTTTTAATATGAGTGCTGCAGCATTTGTACAAGAGCATGGTAAGAGGAAGAACAATGGGAAGAAGACTCAAGGATCAGAAGGAGAAAAAGAAACAAGAAACCAGAACTCGCAACGCTGAGATTCACGCCGCAGTCTCTGTCGCGGGAGTAGCTGCTGCCGTAGCCGCGAACGCTGCATCTAACGCGGTTGCAGCCGCAGAACATACGGTTGAATCAACAGCAGTGGCTGCTGCGGTCGCGTCTGCAGCCGCTCTCATTGCTTCACACTGCATCGAAATGGCGGGAGAGATTGGAGCGGGTTATAACCAGATAGAAACAGCTGTTAGCTCTGCGACCAACGCTAGGACTAACGGAGACGTCATGGCTTTAACGGCTAGTGCTGCAACAGGTAGTAACTATTATTATATCACATATTATTTGTTTATTACCATGGAAGCTTTTATCTTATTCTTATGGTTCATAATCTCCTATAAGTCCGAAGTAAACTTTTAAAAATCCTAATTCAAAATATATAGCATATTTTACGGCTAAATTATTCAAATGATGAAAATGAACTCCGTGTGCCTGGTTTTGAATCAATATCATGGTTTGGTTCGTTATGGATAGTTTTCGCTAATTTTGAGGCTTATTGAGAGATTTTAGCGTTACGAGGAGCTGCGATTCTAAGAGCAAGAATGGAAAGGAATAATGAGAACAAAGCAATGTTATATGCAACAAAGGAGAACGTAGAAAGGGAAGAGAGAAATGTATTTGGAGCGATGACTTTTGTCTCTAGAGGAGAAGAGCTTCTCAAACGTACCCGCAAAGGTAACTTGTTATCCAAGAAATCCATTTTGATCATGTCAAGAAGCTAACGAAAAATATTTGGTGACAGGGGACCTTCATTGGAAGCAAGTATCTTTTAACATCAACTCGAACTGGCAAGTAAGTTCCTTTGCTTGGAAGATTGTTTCATCAAGATTTGATATATATACATTTTATGTTAGTGTTACGAAAAATAAAAACATTTTATGTTCTTTCTTCTTATATATAGACTCTTTCATTTTGAGATAGGTGGTACTTAAAATGAAGAGCAAACATGTGGGTGGAACTTTCACAAAGACGAAGAAATGTAAGTGTTAAATTTGGGTTTATCGATCATTGACTTTTAACTTAAAACTAGTGAACGATAAATGGACCGGTCATTACCTATATATTAGTTAATTATTTTTTCAACTACCGATGTTAAATTGATTTCATCCATTAACAGAAGCTAATAAGAAACTGGTTTCTAGCGAAAACCGGTAATCATTTTTTTTTCACCTTATTTAGAAACCTATAATTTTTGGTTGGGTGCTTTTGGATGCAGGCGTTGTCAATGGAGTATGCCGAGATATACCGGAATGGGCTTACAGAGGAGGAAGAGTAGAAAAAATGGTCGAGAGCAGAGCCTACTTTGGGGTAAAAACCGTTGAAAGGGTGATTGAATTCGAATGTGTAAACAAAAAAGAGAAGCAGATGTGGATAGAAGGGATTCAGCAGCTTCTTAGCTCACTAGAAACTGGTTCTATTGTGTTCACTGGAAAACATTAGGTGGTTTGAATCGGAAGGACTAAACTATGTTTGAAAAATTACATCATGTGATGAAGATTGAACTTTTCTGTTTCGCGTGTGTTGAGGAAAGCATGTATCCTTGTGTCCTGTGTGATTTGTCAAAATCTTTTGTTTCTTGTGTAATCAAATAAAATAATTGTGAAGTGGTCTAGTGGTTTGTATCCGGTTCAACGGTTCAATATTAACATTCCGGATCTAATTGTTACGACTAAGTTAATATCATTTGAGTGTTCCCACAGCAACAAACACGTTTTGGAAAAACGTCTGATTCTATTTTGTTATGCTCCATCTTCTATAAAGTATCCTTTTCATATGATTGTATCTTGAAAATTCTGATATATTGTCATCGTAGATGTCAAACAAACATATAACCATAACCATCATGTTGCTGGTTGAAAGGAATCGATCTTTAGGTCTCAAAACAGCGAAATAAGCATGAAGGATTTATTCATCTTTAATAAAAGAACTTCTACATAATTGACTTGTGGATGCTCGACGACAAACATTGCTTTGGACACAACATAATGGCATACTTTTCAATGGCGTAAAAAGACATGTATGGCTATGCAGCTACTTTTCAATTGGTCGTGTGTTTATAATGGAATATCTTTTTGTGTATATTGTGTCCTACGTTAAAGTCATATTCCTATTTTGGTTACGTAGACATATATCAATTACAGTGGCCAGGATCGACCAAGTAGGTATTGCTTGTAACCATCACCGGCACAAAGTATTCAAAAGAGGACCACATAACGTGTTCGATATAGATCTTATGATTATCTTTTCCTGGGTCCTTTAAAATATTACACAATACACATTCAAGTTTATTGATCACAAAGATACATACGTACAATGTAGATCATGAAAGTAAGAAATAAATAAACATTTGTTCGTATGGTCAAGTAAATGGTAAGAAAAACAAGATCCATGCGGTACATGAAAGTGCTCCTCAATATGTTTAGTAGTTTTGGGCCTAGAGGTCGAAGGCTATTCCAATTTTATTCAAGGACTGTGGCTACATTATCGGTTTGGAGTTAGCCAGTGAGATAATCGACTACAAAGAAAACAGTAATAATAAGTTCGTCTCAATGGCTTTATTTTGGTAGCATTCTTTCGAGCTTTTGAGTCTCTATGTGTATATGTAGAGGTTGATGATGAATCTTTGTAAGAGTATTGGGGAGCTTAAGAAGTAGTGGATTGCTGTCAGTTTAGCCAAAATTAAAATTAGGCTTTTATTCCGAGTGTGCTTTGCAATTTATCTTGATTCGGTACGTGCACGCCAAAGTATCATAATAATCGAGAGTGAGGTTGAGTTCAAGACTTGAATTTAATTGATCTTGGTAACATATGATATCAGAACCCCGTGAACTGAAAAATGTTTTTCAAACTTCTTGAACAAACTATTCGACCATAAAATCTATAGATATTGAGAATGGATCTAGAAATCTATCGATGACTATGGTTAGAAATCTCTTAAACATCGTTATTTTAAGATAATTCTCTTAAATAGCATTTTTAAATTTTCATCACTAAAATAGCTTTAAAAATAACTAAAATAGTTTTTTTATTTAGAAATTTTTAATATATTTTGTTTTAATATTTGAATTTTCACCCTCAAAACTCCACTCTTTAACTATAAACCATAAATCTAGAATAATTAACCTTATGATATAAATGTATATTCATTTTTTAATAAAACTTTTGTTGGTCATTTTCCTACTTGCATGTTATTTTTGTGAAAATAAACTAAAAATGTATATAATAGGGAATTTCTCATTTAAATTTTCAAAAATGTTTTTATTATATATATATATATTAATATCATAATATGAAAGTAAATTTGTAAAATCTACAAACAAATACCAAAAATTTTCATATAAAAGAATTTCAGAAGAGATTTGTAAGCTATATAATTAAAATATATAAATGAAAGATTTTTTAATATTCTTGATCGAGTGATCTTAAAATTATATTTGGGGAATAACATAGTGAAGACTACAATTTTTTTTTTGCTTTAAAAGAAAAAGAAGACTACAATTTTTTAATGAATAATGTTAATATATAAAGTACACAATGATTACCAGGTATATACGAATGACAGTCTATATATTCTAATATTACTCCAATGACGTAAATGGAATGTCATTTACTTATTTGACACCATTTTTATATCATTTGTATGCAGTGTATAAACGAATTGCATTATTTCTAACGTGTTATCCTTTTTTTTCTAACCTGTTATCCTACATCAAACACCATTAAAAATTCAACCTATATACACAATTTTATATGTGTTCTGTAACTTGTAACAAAGCATGCAGAGGTAATTTAAGCTTAATGGGGGAAATGTAGTCAGATTGATTATCAAGTTTTAGTTTGCATTTCGCTAGTTTTTCTGGTATATTGTATTTTTCTTGCGTCGACTAGTCAAATTGTACTTTAACTATGACCAAAACTTTATATTATAATCCCTTGTTAATATGGTGGCAGGGTGCAATAATTGAATCACGTGAGACCGTGTCTGGTCGCGGTTGGGACACGTGTTAACCATAGTAAAAAACGCGTCAAAGAGTTGTCAAGGACTCGAACAATGCAACTCAACAAGACAGCTGGATTATCTTGTCCGTACAACTTTTCTTTTCTTCTTCTTCAACTTTTGTCGACTTCTTCACTCTTTTTTTACACGATAGTCCTTTTTAATTAATTCATAATAGTATATCGTAGCTAGCATTCACTCAATTCATTTCAATTTTGGGCTGTTAAAACCTGATTCCAGATCATAGAATTTCAGTGGATGGGAAGGAAAAACAAAAGAAAAAGCTGACGTCGACAAATAAATATCAAGAAAAAACTATGTGGATTGTAGACGACGATGGCAAAATAGTACACAAAAGACAATGACTGGTGACGACAAGTTTTTTAATTATAAGCATATGAAGTAATATAACAATACTTGGTCCAGGTTTTAAATTCTACCAAAAATATGAACCGGAGTACTTGCAGCAGCATGTAAACAACTGAATATGTGTTTAAAGCCTTTTGCATTTGTTAGAAAGTCGCAATAAAAGAACTCAAACTCTAATATTTGATCAATATCATCAGAATTATTCTTTCAACCTAAAGATCTTCATGAATTAAATCATCGCTTCTCTAGTTCTATGCAGGTTCCATGTAACGTTTGTGTCGATTTAAGTGTGTATTTGTGTGGAGCATATATGCAGGTCAATCAATTTGGTCGAATTAAATGCTATTATGATAGAATACTCTTAAAGTCTTCATTCATGGTATACATATAGTATCTGGCTAGATAGTTATTATTAGTATAGAGTAAAAGTGTGAGAATTTTTTTTGTAGTTATTCTAATTCCCTCTAGCTTTTATTAGTCGAAAAAGAAAAAAAATGTTATATTCATTCGTTTTCATAAAAAATAACCATTTTTGTTTTGTCTTTTCTTATTTTTGATAATATTTTCCTTCTCCTTTTCTGAAAAGAAATTAGAATAACACATAAAAATAAAGTATAATTAAATTGAATAGTTAATTTTCCTTCCTATTACTTACTTTTATCTCCTATAAATTACTCTATATTACTGTACCTCTAATTATTCTCCCCCCGGTCAAACTCATAGTAAAATAGGTTTAAAAATAGAACATTCCTACTTTAAATTTAAACACCACAGTCATAATGACATGCCATGATGTGATGATTTTAATAATTTTTAAGAGATTAACAATGTTGAGTGTGCACAACACTTTTAGAAGACCTATATCATCAAAAGAATTTGGGTATTTCATTAACATTATAGATTTCTTATCATATTTACATAGATTTACTTTTTTAAATGTAAAAATACATTCATAAAGCTCAATTTTATTTTATTTTCAAAGCTATCTTACAACTACTTATTCAATGCATTAGTTTTATTGTAGAGAAAAAATCACTTGCTTAAAACTCACTGAAAATAACTTAACCGTTGTCATGTTATTATTTAAACAAGTTAAAGATTACTGGTTTTTGAGTTAACATGCATGCTTCTGTGACTTTATAAAAAATATTTAGCAAACTTTTTATGTTCACAATTGAAATAAGAAAAAAAGCTTTGGCTGAGAGATTTAAGTACTAAGTGAAGACCAAAGACATATAACGACATTATATATATGTATGCGTGTTTTATAAGCTATCGTGCATATTGGTTGATCATCGTACGTCTAAACTAATATGTTCAGAATTTGTATGGAGTACATTTTCATGGATATATACGGCTACAGCCTTCTCTTTCATTACATTCTGAACAAATTATCATACAAATAAACATTCGTGCAAAACTGCAAATATAGCTCTAGACAGACGAACTGATATTTTCTCAGCAATATAAGCAACAAAAAGCTTGAGAAGTCCGCCTTATCACTATATGATATTTTCGACAGTGTTGATGATGTAATAATGGAGCAACTTTAAAAAAAAACGAAGGCCCTTTTAGAACCCCACCACCGAAGGAGATATAGAAAACGACAACTTCAAAATATAATCTTTTGAATAGATCCATACTGCAATGATGGTATCTATATCGCATGATAAAAATTGACCTTTGGTGGTATTTGATTAACATATTAAACATTCGTCTCTAGCCGACACACAATATGTAATTTAGTGCTTCAGAATACGGATTACATTAATTAAAAAAAGCAAGGTGATCCCACTGTATAGGTCGATCAGTGTAAGCTTGATGGTAACGTTCATGAAGTTTATTTATTTTGGATGGAACGGATTCATCAGCGGTTCAAGAAACGTGACATAATGCATGCAGTACTTGTTACTTAATTAGTTAGGAATTTATTAGTACGTCCTAGCCTAGGTTGCCGACTTAACCAATTCATTTATTATATTTATAGTAAAATATTTTGTGGATTAACAATGACAAATACTTAAAAGACAAACTCTTTCTACTTATGAGTTCTGTGAATCCAGTAGACTGCTGACTGACTATGTACTCTACCGTAGATTCGAATCCTTGCACGTTGCAAGTCGTACAAGTTAATACATTGAAGACAATCCGAGTCTTATTGTAATTCTTCTTCTTTTTAGCGAATAATAAGACCAAATGTAGCTGCAGAAGAAAAGTCTAGGAACCTCTAAGTGTCACATCACAAAAGAAAAAAAGTAAAAGCAAAAGATTAGAAAACACCGTCTCGTGTTTTGCGTTATAATTGAAAAGATTTTTAAAAAAACTTTCAACCAAAAATAAAACTATAGTTACATTACATTACATCCACACCAACCTGTCTCGTAGGTAAGCATGGGTCCATCTCTTTCCACCACATATAAACGAGAGTATGCAAAAATGTTATATATATATGAAAACTCTATATATATAAGTTAATTCTAAACATTGAAAGAAATCATTGAGAGATTTGGAAACATCCAAAAAAAACTAGACTTAGAAATTTCACCAAATAGTGATACAAACAAGAACAATCTTTTAACTCTTTATAACAATTCCTCTCTCATTCCGCGTCAGATATTCTTGAGTTTTATTAGATTCTTTCTTTTTATAGCAAACTCAAATCTCATTACAATTAAAAAAAAAGGTAAAAGCAGAAGAGTCCAGCTCTTTCCGACAGCTCGTGGAACACGACTTAACAATGGTGGATTCTTCTTCACTTGGTTCCGACAAGGAGAAGAAGGGAGGAAGTAAGCAGCCTGTGTATCGTGGAGTACGCATGAGGAGCTGGGGAAAATGGGTATCTGAGATTCGTGAGCCACGTAAGAAATCAAGAATCTGGCTCGGGACTTTTCAGACCGCGGAGATGGCCATGCGCGCTCACGACGTGGCGGCTCTGAGCATCAAAGGCTCTTCCGCCATTCTCAACTTCCCCGAGCTATCTGATTCTCTGCCACGTCCCGTTTCTCTCAGCCCTCGTGACGTCAGAGCTGCGGCGACCAAAGCGGCTCTCATGGACTTCGGTACGAAGCAGGTACGTCACGCGAGGGCTGAGAGCGAGAGTAACGAAACGGCGACGTATGATAAAGGGTCAGAAAGCGAGAGTAACGCGTCGAGTAAAAGGTCGGAGAGTGAGAGTAGTGAAACGGCGTCGTCGTGTGTGACGAGCATTGACGAGGAAAGTAGAGTCTCGGACGATTTGGAGAAAATAGTCGAGCTGCCGAGTTTAGGAACGAGTCTAGACGAGTCGAACGAGTTCGTGTTTTATGACACGTTGGAGGATTTGGTGTTCATGCCGTCATGGTTACGCGGTGGTCCGGGAGATGATTTTACGTATAATAATAATGATTATCCGTTGAACTCTGTTTTCGATGAAAGCTTTTCTTGGTAACAATTTTCCCTGTAAAATAAAAAAAGTTGTGTATTTTTCTCTCTTTTTGTTTTGTTGGTTTAGTTTCCATGGGAATCTCTATGTTCTTTTTTTCACATTGCGTGATGAGAGATATCTCTAAGATGGTCAGGTAGTGCTGTGGCATTGATAAATGATAATGTTGGTAGTTATGCTCCTTGTTTAGTCGGTGAAATGAAAGATGATGAAATGTAAGTGTTTATATTATTCGAGTTTAGCCGAAATAATGACAGTAGTGTTTGTGTTTTTTAAACCTTCCAATTTTTTATATTCTTGCAAGATCAATATAAAATTCTACTATTTGAAAACAGTAACGTGGCCCGCGCTCATCCATCTTTGATACGCCATGTTTTCTAATTTTTGACATTCCCATTACGCAACAATTTAAACTTTGACATTTAATTAGCTGGAAGAAGTAAACCGTAAGGTACTTGATTATTGGAAAAACTAACTGATGTATGAGTGATGCATTATCTAGAATATGTATCTTTTAAAAACAGAGGGAGTATAATTTATACTTTGAGCACAATTAAATACATATCAAACATGTGCTACAAAATGAAACGTAACTTGTTGGGTAGGGGGAGGGTGGGTAGGGGGTTGGTATACTAAATTTATCTAAAAAAAAACTTAATTAACTAATTTTTTTTTTTTTGAAAAAGGGCATTCATTAACTAATTAGTTAATTAGTTAAGCTATAACCATTATTAGGCTTCTGATCATGGGTCGAAACACCATTTTCAGTTGTGTTTATGTGATTTTCCCCCTAAATGATTTCTAAACTAAATATCTTTAAACTAAAGATTGTTTGTAAAACATCTCTGTAAGGTCCAAACATAGTTTCTTTTCATTTTGATATTATTATTACCTTTTCTAATATTAATGTAGGTTGTGTTTCATTTTATAAAACATCATATTATATAACATGCAGTCGCAAACGTGCACAAACAACAACCAAGATACAAATCCTATAACTTCTTGTTCTTATTTTTTTTTTCTTAAGTTTGACAATGTAAGGTGATCCAATGATATCAAAGAAACACAAGTTTACTAATTGTCTCCTCCTACCAAAACGTTGTTACTCTGATATTTAAATGACAGTCAAATACCCACCGAACAAGCATAATGAATACAAAATAACGAATTGTAAAACGTTTCCACTATAATTTACCTAACATGGATATAAATTTGTAAAGTAGAGACAATTTGTTAAAAAGTAGAATACAGTAACATTAACTAGGGCCAACAACTATATTGAGCGTACCAAAGTACACATAGACGTGAATATACCCATAACTAAAGACGTTCATGATCATCAATAATGTTTGTGGGTTGAAGTTCAAGAATCATGATATTAATATAGAAAATATCATACGATTAGAATTAAGCTAATGGTCGCAAGAACATTGATTTGATCAATGCGTATGATCGCTAATTATAATTTATATGGAAAGAGATTCTCTAATAAATTGGTTTCAAATGGTTTATAGAAATACTCACCTGGTAAACCGGCAGTGAGTTTATAAAGGAAACAGACGTCTAGAGTTTTTTTTTTTTTTTTTTTTTGATAACTCTGGTATCTGGGCAACCACAATCCCAACTATCCTCCGAAAGGGGTCCAGCGCCCCAACGGAAGGGATGTTAAATCCGTTGTGGCCAAGACTCGAACCCGGGTGGCGGGCAGTACAGCTGTACCTCCTTTACCACCAAGCTACGAGCGCTTGGTTAACAGACGTCTAGAGTTTTGGATGGTTCCATGAATACGTGAAGGGAAACGCCCACGTGCATGTTTGATTTGTGGAAGGCAAATAAAATCTGCAGATTGTCCCATGACAAAATAATTAAGATTCATCGTGGAGAACCAAAAGAAGATAAGGACAGAAATAAATTCAAATCTTGATTGGTCCAGTTATCACTCGCATTGTCGTGTTCCCAATTAAATCTCAATTTTTTTTGTTTCATTTTCTGTCCTTTTAGAAAAGCAAGAGATGATAGTACTAAACAAGATAGGAGCTTAAATACCCACCGTCTTAGTAGCTATAGCAAGCATTTTAAGTGTGCATTTACGACTCTAGTTGATCCTTATATAATTCTGTTGGATCCAACTACGTTTGTTTTCTAAAAGATATTGTTGATTATGCAAAGTAAACTTTTAAAAAATATATTAGTCGGAACCTTGACTCTGGATGCTAGGAAATCAAAAGAAAAAGGACCTTTTACATGGTGTAATTGAAATGGGAACCTCTTTTTATATTTCTTCCAATTAATTGGTTGATCACTAGGTTTTTCTTCATCGAATTGATATATCTTGCATTGTATCTTGCATGAATTATTGCACATATATTGATATATATATCATCGTCGGCATGGGTTAGTAGGCCACGAGCTAAATCAGAATCCATCTTTTATGCGGCAATCTAATTTTTGCTATGATCGTCGCATGAAATTATTGGATTTTGGCTTTTAATTACTTTTTCTAGTAAAACCCCATGTACATATTGTGTTTCTATTCATTGAAAGCGAAATCTTAACAATAATTTTCCCCATATTCAACTGTTGTGTCGGTGTTATTATTATTATTGTTTTTTTCTATTGGGTACTATATAATTTAGTATAGTATTTCTGCATGACGGCATGTAGAGCTTGGTGAATCTTTATTTACAAAACGCCGTAAAACTAGTGTATGATATTAGAAGAGTTTATAATGATCCTTTTTTTGCTAAGTTAATTATCCAGAGGTATCAGGGTAATATACTGATATGATGGTACGATACAAAAGAAAAACAATAATTTCCATATCTATTATTTAAAATCTCAAATAACATTTTTCCTCAAAAAATTATTTAAATGTGACCAAACAATAAATAAAAATATTAGATTCTTTGTTTTTCCTAACAAATATCTTTTTTTTTCATTGATCATAAAATAAACTTATTCTTCGTTAAATTTAGAATAAAAATCATTCCTTCTAATTTTTATTTTTATTTTATTCATTTTTTTTCTATTAGTTTCATGTGTTTACGAGATAGTTGCCGGTTGAACCATATACAACATTGGATGCACACCTCTCTTCACGTTGTTTCAGCTAGTGATATCTTTCTTTTTTTAACACTGACTGTATTTCTTAATCTGAAGGTTAAAAACACACACATATTTCCCTAACATCACACACAACTCTTAAAAAATAATTGGAAGGAAAAAAATACCGAAAAAAAAATACAAGAGAAAGAATATCAGCAGGTGCCAAAAACAGAGCATGAATAAGAAAACATGCTAAAGACTCGACAACCAACAGGTTAGTTGCGTCATGTCAGGACATAGATACTCCATTGGCAGTGGATTTCAACCAGCGAGGACCCCCATTCGCCAAATAAGATTGGTAGCGATGGTCTATTGTAACACTGATAACAATGCTTATAGCGACACTATTCTCGTCGAGAGAAACAAGTTCTAAACTACAATTCTCAAAAGAATTTAGCTTATAGCTATCTTAATATCATTTTCCCTCTTTTATGTACATTATATTTTGGTTTGGACAGCAAGCCTTAATAGTAACACTATTACCATTTATTAAAGTTATGGCCTGGTAAGGTGGTGTTTAAGCCGCCGAAACCAAATCCTTCACCTAATTTGTAGAAATTAGAAACTATATCGAAGAAGTAACAATAAGATGAGCTTGCTAAGACGCGAATATGGGCTAAGCTTACAGTTTTAAAAAGGCAGCTGCGTCAAGGGCCCGATATTTAGATTTCTATTTGATTAAATTGTAAAAGAATCATAAGCAAATATGGGCCGTGCTTATAGTCTTTGACTTCTTACGTGAGCTTCTTTGTAACTATTTTATCTGATGCTTTATTAAACGGGTCTTCAGATTTTACTTTCTTTGATTGCTTTCCGTTTACTTTCGTTTCTTCTTATTTGCAAATTCGAAAAGAGAGCTGACCAATGAAAAATTATGGGAAATTAATCAATTCAGATAATATCTGCCAAAAGTTAGCCCTAAGGCGTACGTACGTTGAACCATTTATTGGAGCCACTCGAATGATAAATGAAAAACGCCCAGCAAAGATTCAAGTTCCTACGGCATTCACCTAACACAAAATTTTAGAAAATTTTGAACTAACCTGTTTTTCATTTATGATTATGATAGTATAAATATACTGTAATGAATAAAGAGAAGCCCTAGCTGATAATGTTTGTGCTGTGTTTTTTACTTTTTACTGTTTTGATTTCACATACCGACAAATTTGGTAAAACTAATAAAAAATAGTTATGCCCACTAATAAAGGTGCATCTTCATAGACTTTATTATATGTAGAACAATAGTAACATTATGTGTAAATAAGTTTGTTAACTGTGTACAACAAAACTAATTGTTATGTCAAATAATACAAACACCAAACATGTATTATTTGAAGGGAGGTAATTTTAGTCACACACCTTCTCGTAGCACGAATTTATGATATGCTCTATGAATTTATAGTATTAATCAGTGGTAATAATTGTTCGTGGTCGGGTGGTCGAAGCGTTTCGTTGATCGATAAGGAATCCGAGTTCGAATCCGCATCACACAGAAGTGACTACCGGGGCTTTTTACATATTCTCCGGGGAATCGTTTACATTTTCTTTAATCAGTGGTAATCACGAATAAAATAAACAATACTAGACATTTTTGGTCAAATACACTGTTTAGTTTTCAACGCTAGCTTATTTTCCTTCAACCAGAGGATATATAGGAAACCAATATTTTGTCTAATTTGTTAATTTCAGCAGACTGACCAAAATACTATGCACTTGACAAAATGGCACATACTTTCTTTTTTTTGTTCGTTTGTTAACTATATAAATCTGTATAAAATATTAATAAATAAGCATCCGTTGACCCAACAACATTCATCACTAATAGAATAACTTGATAAAGAAGGCAATATAAACAATAAATATGGAGCTTTGTTTGTGGGAAAACCTGATTTTGTCCGCCACACAACTGACCAAAATTAATTAAATAACATTAGTTGGTACTCTTGGTTAATTACATTGTAGGAATCAATGGGGGCATGAAAGGACATTGCGAATAAAAAAAGAGCGTTGCATATAAAACAACGAGTTCTAAAATGCAACTCATCTCATGCACCATGACGCTTTAGTGATGGCATTTTTAGGGTTTAGTGCCTCATCGACAAATTTTGTATTTTGAATGCTTTTTTTTTTAAGTTTTCAATTACTAAAGGAAGCATTGGACCCTATATATACACTAAAGGAAATATGTTTTTCCCTTTTCATTATTATCTTCTTAGATGACCATATATCTGTGATATAATGATCATTGACTCGTGAGATGAGAATATCTATGGAAAATTATTTCGATTAACTTGGTATCATGTGTATGCAAAAAAGTCCCAAAAGAGTGACTCGCAATGTTAGTAAGTAGAGCCACGAACCTAGATTGAGCTAACTGCATCTTTGTCTGTGCCGGATTGATTAGTCAAGGTTTAATTTTAAAGTTTCTTATTTAGTGTGGTATTGGGACGTGGGTCGTATCTTTTGCTATCATTTGCGAACAGCAAACTAAATATCTGTTTTTATAATTAAAAAATTGAGTTGAGTAGTTACTCTGTTTACAGATTTGGCTGTAAATTTCTCATTTATATTTTGGTGAAAACAAGTTAACTAGTAACAACGCTGCTGAGTTGACATTTCATATGAACATATTTTAACCTAGAAAATCACGATAAATAGAATGATGTATGAGATAACCTATAATGATTAAAAGAAGTGATTATTCTTAAGACTAGAGACACATAACAGATGTGACAAACAAATGTGGCAAACATATGGACCCACATTTGGACCCAAATTGCAGTTTTATTTTATAAGGAATCTCTTAGTAGTTGTCATGGGGCTTTGTACTATATAATTTAAAACCGGACACTTTCCATTTTCCCAATTGGGTATATGGACTAGGAATATACCATCTTCTCAAAACAAATATAAAGCAGAATTATATAGCTAGCGATCAAAAGAAAATATATATCTCCAGAGAGCGTTTAAGAGAGAGAAACCAGATCTGTGTGAAACCCTAAGCCGGCGGCCGCCGCATCTCGCGGTCGCCGGAGTTAGTATTAAAATCGTTTGTTTTTTCATGTTTGCTCACGGATCCTTTCTTCTCCTCCCTTTAAAGTTGTTTGCTTTGTCCATTTTCGCTTCAGATCAGTTTGATGAGCTTTTGGTTTTCAGATCTGTTGAAACTTTGGTAGATCTATGGGCGTGGAGCGGTTATTTCGGTGGTGTACAAGGGTTCACCTGTGTCCGGTCTCCGTCTGCGTCTCTGATCAAAGTAAGGTTTCAAGCTTTGTGGTTCTCCTGTGATGTGGTGGCTGTTCCTCAGCCTGTTTGGAGTGGTTCTGCGACAGTTTAAGAGGGTTGAACCCGGTGAATCTCTCTTGGATTTTGGAGACGGTCTTAACTAATCTTTGATTTAGCAACGGTATAGCAGTGTCGTGATTGTGTGTGGTGAGCAAGAGAAGGTCACGGTCCTTGAGATGAAGATGGTTTCAGGTTACCTCTTTATCTCCTGGTTACGAATGTCCCTCCTTCGCACCTTGAATATATGTTCTTCCTGGATGTTTTTAGTCTCTGTTTTCCTCTATGGCTTCGTATGGTGAAGCAACATAACGAGGTTGAGGCGTAGAGATATCCAGATGAAGGTGCGGTCGAGGTGGAGCTTATCTTGGGTTGTGTCGCTTCTCGGGTTGTGCCTTGGTGTAGGCGTTGTGTTTCGGTAGTTGTCATCGTGAACAAGTGGTTCAGATGAGGTTTTGTTGGTTCTGGTGTTGTCATTGTGAACTTGGGGTTCAAATGAAGTATCTGCTCTGTTGAGTTGCGTGCTATCTCGCCTAGTTCATGGCAAGAAATCCGGCTATTCATAGATTATTAAGTTGTTACCTTTTCTATCTAATATTGATTTGTGTGTGGGTTTGTTGAAGGAGTTTAGGATTTTGTGTATGTCTCAGCTGTTCATGTGTCACCCATGTGTTTGGGTTTTAGATCCTTGTCTTTTGGGTTTAGCTTCCGGGGAGGTCTATGTGTTCCGCCGGCTTCAGTGTATCCTTCTTATGTTATCTATGAAATTTCAGATGGGGAAAAAAAAAAAAAAGAAAATATATATCTCCTTTTTTCCTTCTTCTATTTGATGACAAACAATTAATCGGATATGCTGAACAATCATGATAATTACATACAAATAACACCTTTTATCATTATATGTCATGAGAACAAGTGTAAATTTAAGATTAAGTTAGTGTACTATTTTTGAAAAAAAATGTTTGATCAATCAAAAATATTTACCAAATTCAATAAAACATGCATGCTAGAGATTTATTATTTTTGTAAAAGTCATGTGGCATAATGTAGATATAGAAGAAATAGTTTATCTATAATTTTTCTATTAACAAGAAAATATATGATGGTGATGACACTAACTCGAATTATTCTGATACATGTCAATTTAGAAACTTAATTACACTATCACAAACAATTTTGATACATACCACCAAACTTATTAACTTAAATGATATACTAAATGATCATGACATATATAACAACCTACTGATTTGCTAATGGATATGGGTTCTTTTTGCATAATATTGATAACAACAATAAAAATCAAATATATGAATGAATGACATATTCATGGTGTAATGTTATTTTTTCTTTGCTAAACATGGTGTAATATAGTTCTTTACTTAGCCGACTGATTATTTTTATGTGTCAATTTCAAAAATTAATTATATTCCTACAAATTTTTCAAAACGTTTGAATAAACCCACTTTGCATGGCCCATATACACAGTATAAGCGTACGATATAACATTAACACATCATAACACTAGTTGATTTACCCTAAAATCACATTCAAGCATCTGATGGAAAGAATATATATACGCTGATAAAAAAAGAAATTCACATTTATACCTTTATTTAGTTTTATTAGTGCCAAAGTATTTTCATTCATACTTGAAATATTTTCAACGTTAGTGTTAATTTACTTATGTAATTCAAATCATCTAAAAATATATTTAACATCAAATTCTTCTAAAGATTTATTTTGAATACACCTTTACTCAATGTTTCTGCCACCAATAACTGCAAACTTACAAAACAATTGAGAGAATTACTATCTACAAAAATATATCTACATACACATCAAAACTTATGTTAATTAAACTGATTTACACAAGTTACCCTCAGCCATAATTATCCTCTCAGCTTTTGGGCTCATGGTTACTGTTTGCCTATTTTAAGTATGGGTGTCTTTACAGAGTAGTGTGATTTTTAAGCTATGGCAGAAACGCTAACTGCGAGAGCAACAATTGGGCACCGTACGAGTGTTCTAGGCTTCAAGAAGATCTCCCTCAAGCATGTTCTTTATGTGTTTAAAACTATCACTTTAGATGCAAGCTTTCCTGAATTTTTTGGCTTTAAAAAAGAATATATATTCTTTTTTAAAACAATTTTTTGTTCATGTTTATTCAATATATTTCTTATGGCGGACAATTTAATTAAGAAAGCCTTGTATGTGTGTTCGGTTTCAGATTTCCACTCGATCGAGGGTTGATATAATTCAGTGTTTAACCAAATAAAAATCCCTCCTTTCCCATGTCTACGCCTATTCATAAAAATTAATAATTAAATCAACCTGAATAGAATAAACATGCATTATTTATAATAAGTTCCCTTAAGCGAGGCCCTATAAATACCTCATATGTGTTTCACCAAACATTCACTTATAACCCTCCATTTCCTTTCTTGAATTTGTCCTGTGCCCTCTTTTCAATACATTGAAATCCACTAAAACTCTTTATTTATATATAAAACCATTCTTCCAGGATGGCTTCGTTGATCACAGCCAAAGCAATTATGATGAGTCATCATCATGTTTTGTCCTCAACTAGAATCACTACACTTTGTTCCGACAAAGCCAACGACAACCAACAAAGAAAAACAAAACTCCATATCTCTCACCGATTTTTCTCCCGCCGAACAATATCTGCAGCTGTAATCAACTCAGCGTCGCCTGTGCCGAAGAAAGAGACGGTGGAAGATGAGAGACGGTGTCATGTTGCGTGGACAAGTGTACAACAAGAGAAGTGGGAGGGTGAGCTTACTGTCCAAGGAAAGATCCCCACTTGGCTGGTTTGTCTTTTATCTTCATATTATATCCTCCAAATATATTTTAGCTATATTCGTGGAATTTCATACAAATATGTATCGTGCACACAATACACACTCACACTGGCACATGAATATGTATATATTACAAGACAAAACTATTTTTTCTTCTATATAATTGCATGTAAATTTATTTATATTCTGTATAATCTTATAGTACATGATTTCATATTTTCATTACTAAGAAGTCTAAAGGATTAGATTAATCAATATGATTGAATAGATATATTACGGTGCTAAGGCATGGTTGGTAGTTGGTACACGTCTACGAGTGATACTCGTGAGTCGTGACCATTGTTGCAATCTATAAACAGCGTACATTCAGTCATGTTCCAAGTTAGACACCAACAAGTAACAATGTGTTAGCAAAAACTTGTAATATAATCAATATATTTATATTTATACGTAATTAATGTCGACTTTTGTATATATTTAATTTGACATAAAGCGTTCAGAATCTTTTCCTCTTTTTAGTTCTTATAAATCAGATAACAGTTATAAAACTGCATACAAAACAAACCATTAAACATTTTTTCCTAAACAATATGGTAAAAATGAGACAATTAATGATTATAAGGTAACATGCAGAATGGTACGTATCTAAGAAACGGACCGGGCCTATGGAACATTGGAGATCACGACTTCCGACATCTCTTCGACGGCTACTCCACACTAGTCAAGCTGGAATTCGATGACGGTCGTATCTTCTCCGGCCACCGTCTCCTCGAATCCGACGCCTACCAAGCCGCCAAGAAACACAAGAAGCTCTGTTACCGCGAATTCTCCGAGACACCAAAACCGTCGAGAAGCAACTTCAAGAACCCTTTCTCCGGGGTTGGAGAGATCGTCAAACTATTCTCCGGCGAGTCTTTGACGGACAACGCCAACACCGGAGTGATCCGTCTCGGTGACGGACGTGTCATGTGTCTCACGGAGACTCAAAAAGGATCGATTCTTGTCGACCATGATACGTTAGAGACTATAGGGAAGTTCAAATACGACGACGGGTTGTGCGATCACATGATCCACTCGGCGCATCCCATCGTGACGGAGACGGAGATGTGGACGTTGATACCTGATCTTGTTAAGCCTGGTTACCGGGTCGTGAGGATGGAGGCAGGGTCGAATAAAAGGGAGGTTGTGGGCCGGGTTAAGTGTCGGTCCGGGTCGTGGGGACCCGGGTGGGTTCACTCGTTTGCGGTAACGGAGAATTATGTTTTGATACCGGAAATGCCCCTGAGGTATTCGGTGAGGAATTTGCTTAGAGCTGAGCCGACGGCGCTTTACAAGTTTGAGTGGTGTCCTAACGACGGAGCTTTTGTTCATGTCATGTCCAAACTCACTGGAGAAATCGTAAGTGAACGTTTTAATAAGTCACTGGATTGTTTTTCTTACCTTTTTTTTTCATTCAGTTTTGGATTATGTTGGTTATAGTACATATTTAGTTAAGTTTAATCAAAAGGATAGTGTTCATGTATACTTAATCCTGCATTATTGGTACTTAGATGACGAATGTGGTAAGTGGCGTAACATGTACGGTTGCTTGATGTCATAATGAGCATATATAATCAGAGTCACGATTTTAGGGAAACATTGATTACTTTTGTTCTATATTACTATATGCAATGTTGTTCTATATTACTAAGCCAACTTTCAACGATTACTTTTGCCTTAGACTAAAAAATCTTTTAGGTTTTACATGTGTTTAAGTGATACATATCATCTAAAAGGTCTTTTCTTCTTCTATCTCTTTATACTTTAGCCAAGAGTTTAGAATTTAGAGTGAGATCAAAGGGCTATTATTGGAGAGAAACATCCATATATTAGAACGTTTAAACGTTATTGATTTATTTCAGAAAACCAATAGAAATACATGTGATATAATTGATTTTTTATATTTACTTACATTTTTTTACATGAAACTAAAGCATAATATGAATATGATATTCATTCGTGACCTAGGTGGCAAGCGTGGAGGTACCTGCATACGTAACGTTTCACTTCATAAACGCATATGAAGAAGATGAAACTGGAGATGGGAAAGCGACGGTCATCATTGCAGATTGTTGCGAACACAACGCAGATACGCGGATACTCGATATGCTCCGCCTCCACACATTACGTTCCTCATATGGTGACGACGTCTTACCCGACGCTAGGTTGTATATATGCGTCAACTTTTTAATTACCATACGGTCCATACCTACATTTTTACTTTTGATAATAGCTGAATATGTTGATGTAATCTTATGCATTATTAACATATATACATGTGTTTAGGATTGGGAGATTCAGGATACCGTTGGATGGAAGCAAGTACGGGAAACTGGAGACGGCAGTGGAGGCGGAGAAGCATGGGAGGGCGATGGATATGTGCAGCATCAACCCTTTGTATTTGGGTCTAAAGTATCGTTACGTTTATGCGTGTGGTGCTAAAAGACCTTGTAACTTCCCCAATGCTCTCACCAAGGTAACCTATATAGTATATACATAGACTATATCAAAACAAGTTTTTACTGATACTCTTCTAGTTTTATATGGTGTTAGCGATATGGTCTCTTTCTTATATATATGCGTTGTTGATCAAGATTTGTGAGTAGTAACTAAAAGCATCTTCATCTCTTAAATAACATATTAGCTATTGTATGAGACAGGTTGATATTGTGGAGAAGAAAGTGAAGATCTGGCACGAACATGGCATTATACCATCCGAGCCATTCTTTGTGCCTCGTCCAGGCGCAACCCATGAAGATGATGGTTAGTTCAAAACGCATAGGTTTCGTTCTTTCTTTGATATGATTTGTTTTTAATATGGGTTTTGTGTTGTGAAAGGAGTGGTGATATCGATAGTAAGTGAAGAAAATGGAGGCAGCTATGCGATATTGCTTGATGGAAGCTCCTTTGAAGAAATAGCAAGAGCCAAGTTTCCTTATGGTCTTCCTTATGGCTTACATGGTTGCTGGATCCCCAAGCACTGAATTGAACACTACAAACTCAACAAAGATACCTTCATTATACAAAACACAGAGATGCGTAATATTTATTTGTAGAAATTTGTATAATTACTATATTATACATGTGCAGGTTTTTAAAATTGTTGTTGTACCTTGTGTTATATTGTTCTTACATCCCATATATGTAATATTTATTTATACAAATTTGTATAATTACTACATTATACATGTGAAGGTTTTGTAAATTGTTGTTGTCCATTGTATCATTTTTTTCATCTGATATATGTAATATACGAAATCAAATAAAAGTAACCGTTGGGGTGGACAAAGTAATTTAAACTGCAATTCAATTATTATTTACATCATTCAACTATAAATTAGTATATCCAATGGGTTGACACACTATATGACAATTTGCTCAGTTTTCAATTTCCCTTGCTCACAAGTCACAACATGTTACAACACAATGATGACAGCCACTTCTCTTCTATGCAGATAAAACATTGTTACACTGGTGCAGATGTGGAGCCACAACTATCCCCACCCAGTGAATCGGATACCATCACCGTCACATGTCTAGGAGCTGCTTCCGGTTCATTGTTTCCACCTATCCATTAATTAGCAAATAACATGATCTTCATTTTCATGGAAATTGGTTTTGAAGAGTAAGAAATAAAAACGAAAGGACTCTCTCTTTGACAATCAACGAGAAGGAAGCAGAGGATACACACGTCAAAAATAAATCAACTTTAGCTATAACTCAACGAAGGTGATTCTACATTCTACAACTTCATGCCTAAGGTGATTCTAAGGAAATTGGTTCAGTATGCTGGCCAATGGATTATTCCACAAGTGTCACAAGGTTTTCATGATTCAAATTAGAAGTACATTTCGAAACAGGCAGTGAAACACACAAGAACATATGAAATTCGGAACCTTTTCATATGATTTTCCCGGAACTAATATCTTAACAGACCTATAACAAAGCTTTGCAGAATAACCACAAGCACATGCAAGGAGTAAACTAGCGTAACTAACCTGATTGAACCGAAGTAGCCACTGATGAAGTTGCCGCTCCTCTCTTCATTTTTGGCTGCAAATATAAACAGTTTGTAAATGAATTTGACTTTTAGAAAACTTCAATATCTAGCAACAACTCTATAAAAAACAAGTTTGTAAAGTCAATAGGACTGTTGTAGCCTAGGTGAGTAGGCTTCACAAATAGGTATAAACGATTCTTTGCAGGTAAAGGACTAAGACTAAAATAATGAGCAGACTGGTTTTCAGTACCTTGGTGTTTTCTTCCATATATTTCACGACCTGAGAGATGCTTCCACAATGTCCATGAAACAGCGTGTAAGCCCACAAAAGAAGCTTCCTTGGGATGCTTAAATCAATGACTTCGACTCCTTCTGTGCCTGGAAGAAGTTTCCCCGCTGTTGCTAACCGAGGCAGTGCGAAATAGAGGTTTATTTCAGAAGGAAGTGTCACTGACGCAGTTTCTCGGAAGTAACTGTAACAACCTTTAAGCAAAGAATTAGCCATCTCCAGATTCTCCTCCGAGACTTTATTGGCAATGAGTACGTTCTTGATCTTCGACAGAACAGGTCCCCATTTTGCCTCCAGCATTTGAGATTCTGAGGGATTCTCAAACGAAGAATTCCAGAATCCTGACTTGAGATCAACACAGAGCACCCGTCTGTTTTCCAGAAAATCAAATGATGGATTTATTGCTTGACTTTCCGCTGAGGATACCAAGGGGGTTATTGATGCCAAGCTTGTTATCAGAGCTCGACACCAAGCAAGAGAAGCATGTCTACCAACTTTAGCTGAAAAGCTATTAGACAACTTTGGATTCTTGAAACGCTTTCTAATCTTTTCATTTATGGTTTCCAGGGTCTCAACCTTGTTGTCTAGTTCAAGAGATACAATGTATTGGTGTAGAAATCTGCAAAAGGAAAAATCAACGTTAACAGCAAAGGATGACATATATTCATTTCTAATGCAAAATTGGTTTACCTGTATAAGATCCTCTCTGAGGTTTCTGGATCTTTTGTTTCAGGGAAATTGCGTATGTCTGGCCATATGCTTCCTTGTTCTATAAAAAGGGAAAATATTTTCTCTAGCTGACTATCAGGATTGATTTTCGCTCCTCCAGACTCAACCTGACTCATCGAGGCAACCAATGCATTTATGTATCTCCCTATTGCAACTGGCACAAGGTCTTCAACGCATAGAGCAAACTGAGTTCAAAAATTTGTTGATTACGACATTAGCATTTATCCTATGTTCAGCTTATCATCCTATTGCTAAAATAACTAAAATCTATCGATTCCTTACCCTCTTATCTGATCGAAGAGAATTAAAGGCTCGTTCTAGTGTGTTGACGTCTCCAGTTTCCTCCAATAGTCTCAAATAGAACAGTAAGTATTTGCGGATGCAAGTAATGAATTTCCGAGAACTTTCTGGCAGGTTTACTTCAAGAGCCTTCTTGTTCCCAGCCAATCCTGGAGTTTTCCGCCTAAATAGAAAAAGAATAAACATATTTATGAAACAATCCCATAATCATATCTGCGAAGCTAAACTTACATGATTTTTTATCATGTTGTTTCTTAGAAGGTTATTCTAATCATCAGGAATGATGTCACCAGTGTTAAAGCCCCTTAATACAAAAATTTCAGGGCAAGTAAGAATGTGTCTGTACCTTCCCTTTTTAACCATGCCATCAATCTCCCACATATTGATTGTAAAACTTGACCGCGATGATTTGAAACAAAAGGAAAGTTCTTCTTTTGCTCTTTGCAGATCACTGCTCCCACCCCTTCTATACAGCCCTTGGGCAAGCATGTATCTCGCCTTATGAAAATGTTTCAGATCTCCTTCTACACAGGTTCCCAGTGCAGAAAGGCTGTCGTTATAGAGCATATGCCATACCCCTTCCATCTGAATTGATCCCTCTCCAGTTTTAGCATAACTTGCTTCCAAATTGCCATCTTGACCTTCTTCAAGTTGACGAGAGGATCCAAAAGTCGTTGTACCAATGATTGTCATAGCAGTATCCTTTATAGATTCATCAAAGCAATATGAGACGAGGACCTGAAAGGTCAATAGGGAAATTAAACAGTCCATCAGGACCTCAAAAGCAGATAAGTAAATCAATAGTGGACTGATTAAGCTGAGATTAGATTTAAGCATGATTTTTCTTCTAAAACCATGATGCTGTTGTTACAAACAAACGACGATTGTAATGCTGCAAATCAAAAAGAGAGAAAAACAGTATAGCGTTGTCAACAACAAACCTTTAAGGCCTCTAAGTTCTGTTTCCCACAAGCATTTAGAAGCTTCAAACGAGAAGCATGCATTCTATACACAGGATCTACTGCAGACGGATTCAATGTCATGGCTTGCTCATAATAGGATAACGAAATCTCATACGGGTGCCCAAGCTTCTCACTGAGTTTTCCCATGTAGAATGCATGTGACCAATCTTGTCTGTGCAGGATAGGTTAAAAAAAATAAAAATAAACAGCCTCTTAAGTAACATACCAAAATAAACAAACTATGAATACACATTACACAGTACACTAAACTATACCTATGTGCAAAGGCTTTCTTGAAATGCTTCATTGAGTTCTCACAAAATCTTCTCCACGTTGCATCCTTTGAGGGTAGCACAGACCGCTGATCATAAGACGGCACAACACTCTGAAGGCTGTCATAGTATACCAGCGCCAACAGCTCATGTATCTCAGACTACAATAGAGGATCAACACTTAAACATATCAATAACAGCAAGAGGATATTATAACATACTGCAAAAAACAAAACTGACAACTCTTCAAAAGCCATTCCTCCATCAAAATCCATTCCTCCATCAAAATCAAAGCTGTACAAGTACTTCCTGCAACTTATCCTCATTTTTGTATCACAAAGAGGTGTATAATCAAACTTTTAACTTGTACTCTCTACATATCAAAGTATTTTCAGGTTTAATGCATGTTCACATATTAGTAAAGGCTACTAAAGCTACACCCAGAAATATGATAGGTAGTGAATTCAAGGTAAACATACTAACATCAGAAATATGAGTAAAAGGTTTCAGGAAAAGGGCAGATAGGAGAACAAAAAGTAACAGCAACATCTAATTATATGTTATCCAGTAAGTAATTAAGCATTATGAAGGTGGCAAATGAAACCTGTTGTTCTGGTGAATTCGCCAACGCCAAACTCATTAGCAGGCAACGTCTGCTTCTTCTTCTGCTTGTTTCAACCCTTTGCGAAAGAGCAGCATTCTTCCTCCATCCTACGACATTTATGTGCTTACTCCCATCATTTAGCAACAAATCTACTTCCTAATAGAGGTGAAAAAACAAATGGTAAATGTAAGCATTTATCAATACATGAGTAAAGCACCCTTCAATGAAAGACACATAGCCACCCTCTCTTATCCTAGGGTTATAACTCATCCCTAAAAGCTACCTAACGATAAGGAACCACTCATACCATTCTACAAGTTGAAACAAGAATTACAGTACCAACAGCGAATGAAAGAACTTGCCTCATCGTAAATATTGCCAAGCTTTTCCCAACTCTCAAAGCGCAGAGGATTATAGAGCAGATCATATTTGAACAGATTTGCATTCTGCTGTACAAACTCTTCTCCTTCCTTCGTGAGAACAAAGCCGGGCCATTTATCACTAGCACTAACTTCCTCAGACTGAGCCAAGAAATAATATAAATTGCGGTAGACATCCAAATAGGGGTCGGAACTGCAAGCAAGTTAAAACAACATCCTTATGTATTCCAACATTATAAGCATCAATGATTCAATATTTCTTCTTTGGCAGTGACCAAAATTTCTCTTACGAGGGTCACCATTTTTAACGGAACTAGAAAAAAGATTCTAGGAAAGTTATTCATTATGCTTCTGCTTGTCACTAAAATAAAAATGTGAAGCTTTCTAGACACAATAAGATATAGAGAATACATATAACAGTCGGATCATCTTATATGGTCATCTCTGCTCAGCAATATATTATAATTCAAGAGACAGCTGAAACGATATCAGACTATGGACGTTATCTTTGGCAAGAGGAATTCATAAAAAAAAAATGATTGGTTTATACCTGTGGAGCAGTGACACCTTGTACTCGCTGAGAGTTTTGCTGTGAATTACACATTTAGTTATGGTTTCAAGGAAACCTTCAGAACCAGCCTCGTATGAGAGTTTGTCTTCACATAAATCAGGGTCATCTAAGAATGTATCTATCACATTGCCAACTAGGAGATCATCTGGTGGTTGTGAAAAATGCTTTTTAATTGCTCTCAAGACTCTGCGGAGTTTAACTAGTCCAGTTCTCTGAGACAAGAAAAATAGGTATAAGATTACCAGAGACTATGTATGGAGAACTGCTAGCATCACATACTGTCATACGGTTGAAGAGTGCATACTTATAACTTATTTGTTAAACACCAGATATTAAGCGATTTTAGCTACATGAGTTACAATAGGTGTTTAGGAAGATCAATGAAGCATATGCTATAAGTCTACCAGAGAACAAATCAAGAACACGTATGACTTATCTACGGAACACAACTTGCAACACATTCCAGTTTCTGTGTGTCATGTCGGTTGCTCATGCATGCTTAAATCTATATGCATTATTTGGTAAACACCAGTTGACATGTGAGCCTAGTTATACTAGTGAACAGCTATTTTAGTAGACTGCAACGAAATATTTTACTCATACAGAAAAAAAAACTTGAAAGCCACGAACTTCTGCCGACACTGGGTAGCTTCCAGTGCCCCCACTAAAGATTTAACGCTGAATATCTATTCACCAAGTATAAGGAAAATAAATAGTTTGGCACGCACTTATGACACACATGCAAATGGGTCTACCAAGTTGAAGAAATTTTACTCACAGAAGAAGCCTTGGCATACGGTAGTATGTACTGGAAAACATCAACACACTGTTCCTTGGTCTGATAATCTCCCCGGCTAGTGTTTTCGTGCGCAGCAAGCTCATCTTGGTATGAACCATCGACTCTAAGATTTAGACCATACAGACAGAAAAAGCACTGATCTAAAGCGTTATTGATTAGCAACTCAAGTTCATCTTTTTCTTCTTCAGCAACTTCTTCTGTGTCTTCAGGAATCTTTTTGTTTTCTTGTTCTAACTCTTCTTTCTCCTTATCAATAACCTTTCCTTCAGAATCATCCTTCTTAGAATCGGTTTTTGTGTTTTCGTTTCTCTCAACATGCAAATCTGCGACAAATGATTGTATTTCATTTCTGCATAGTTTCCCCATATCATGTCCAAGGCCATCCGGGGAGTTGATACTGGATTTGACTTTCATGTCCACAGCCAATAAATGCTTAATTGCAAATCTGAGAAAAGATCCTTCCTCCCCCGCACAATTTTTACCAGCGCAGCAGAGCCCATATTCAGCTAGCAAATCATGGAGACATATGATCAACTCAACCTGAAAGAAACAAATTTTAGAAAGTCCAATATCACAAAGAAGCAGACCAAAATAGCTTTTAGTGTAATGACTGATAGTAAGGACTCTCCAAAAAAGCCATGACTTACTTGGCATTTAGTAGATATGGTAGAATCAAGGTGTTGAAGTTTACAAAATCCAATAGCTGCATCGACAAAGCAAGATTTCTGCTCTTCCTCAATCTCGTCAGCAATTTGAGAATCTGAATCTCTCTTAGAAAGTAAATGCCTCACGATATTTGACATGACTGTCAAAAGCAAAGATTGTATACCGGCTATACAATCTCTTGGGGCAACCACGGCATTCTGCACATCAGACAGACGCATCAATAACGGTGACAAAGTTATTATATTAGGATAACCACAAAGCTCTACAGATATTAATCTCTTGTACATTTTAGTGCCTAATAATTACACATGCAAATCCTTATTCAAACAAAGTTAGTGACCATGTGTATAATTTCTCGCATACCCTTGTGCTAGCATGATCAGTCTCATATATCCAAACACCAAAGCAAACAAGACAATTATCTTTTCAAACATTTATGCCAAAACAAATTTCATACTTACAGAGTTATCTAACTGGTCAAGAAAGTTCTTCACTTGAGCGATACAAACAAGAATTGCCTTGATTTCCTCTGCCACCAAGTGATTCCAATTCTCACTCAAATTTGTATTTGAGGTCAAAAAAGGTTCCCCCGTACCAGTTGACTCCAAGAGTACTTGCAACTTTCTTCTATGACAGTTCATATAAACCTCCACATCTATAGCCTTACTCTCCTGGCATGCTTTTATTAAAACTTCCAGTGCTGACAGCTCAGTAGAGGAGATCCCTTCTTCCATTTTCAAAGAGGATGCAGTCCAGATGTCTTTATCTGGAAATAAAAGTGACGCAAGTAAATTTACACACTCCGGATATAATTCTTTCTCCATCATCTCAGGCACGGTCTTTTCCAGCAAGACATCAATCTTAAGCAGATTTATTTCATGCATGACTCTATCGATGTTCAGCTCTCGAATTCTTCTGCAATGGGGCAGCTGAATTAAGACAGGAGATTCTCCAATACCTTCTTTGTCCAACAATGCCAAACACCTGAAAAGTTCTTCAAGAGCTTTAGATTTTTTACCCTCCAATATCGACAACCGTGCACTCAGCCAGAAATATCGAGCCCAGAAGGATCTTTTATTATAATCTAACACCTCCTTAGCAGTCTGATCACCTTCACAACTCTTAGATGACGAGTCAGGAAAATTTTTCTCCCAGGGATTAGGAGTCGATTCGATGGCATGATCAAGGGAAACAGATTCAATTATCTTAGAGAGATGGTATGTCACTTCTGCCATGCATGATGGGGATTCAGGAATATCTAATCCTTTAGATTCGAGGTCATAGTACAGCTCGGCAAGAAAAAGACTGCATTCAGGTTTCCGATCTAGGCCCCAGTGTCTAGTGAGCTTTTCTAACTCCAAAACTTTTAAGGCTGCATCACGACTCAACAGATGTTCACATTTACTTGCAATATACTCTAGAAGCAAGTGACCCATATGATAAGCACCATAATTTTCTGAAGTTTCCTTCACAAAATTAGAAACGACAGCGTGTTCAGAAACCGGATCAGGTTTGTTAAGGCAGTGAGAACCGACAGACGCTCTGCTGAATCCACTTTCAAGGACAAAAGTCTCAAGATACCGAAGGATGTCACTACTAGGATCCTTGCTATTATCACACTCTAGCTCTGCCTTCTCGGGTTTCTGGTTCCGAAGACGTTCAAGCCGAGTACTCCGCCTCTCTTGAGGGTGTTCTTCAGAAAACGCAGGCTCTTTTTCTTTAACCTGACCACCACTTTCTCTTTCGATGTTGCAATCCTTAACAGACACATTACTTGAATCTGGTTCCACACAATGATTATTCTTTTCCGGACCCTGCATTACAGCTTCTGTACTAAGATCTAATTCAATGGTGATTGGTATGTCAGCTGATATGCCCGCAGTATCACACGGAGGATGCACTATCCCAAGCAGAGTATCTAATAGTGCCACCCATGACGCTTCAGGAAGTTTAACTTGCACTCTTTTCTTCAACTTCTTGGAAGCAGCATTCTTGTCCTGATTCTTGTCAGACACCTTTCTTTTACCAAGAAACTTGAGCCGAACATGCCGAGGTTCAAGCTTATCTAT
The DNA here is from genome assembly GCF_000309985.2 of Brassica rapa. Taxonomy (NCBI): domain Eukaryota; kingdom Viridiplantae; phylum Streptophyta; class Magnoliopsida; order Brassicales; family Brassicaceae; genus Brassica; species Brassica rapa. The sequence continues at coordinate 2,497,873 of NC_024795.2, read as the reverse complement.
ACCCTTGGGCGCAAAAGGTGCTGAATCTGTTTCTTCAATAGAATGTTTAACATGCAGAGCACGAGCATGTGATGGCCAATGCCTCAAAATCAGATTTGCAACTGAAAGACAGGAAACTTCATCACGTATGGCAATGAGAACTTCTAGAAGCTTCTCCATACAGTTCCCTGCACATTAGCACATTCAGTTTTCAGGGGAGGGTGATTGAAGTATACATGCAACAGTCCGCAAATCCAGGAACTGAGAGCAGTCATAGATTCAACATCTATTGCAAAAGGTATAAGACCAACTAGAATTCAATAAAGACCAATATCTGTATATGTTTGAGAGAGGAAGGAACATTGCGTACAATTATTTGGGCTGCAGAGAAGTCCTTGTTCAAATGCCCATCGTGAAATACTCAGCAATCCCATAGAGCAAGATAGAGTGCCAAGATGGTTCCACAGCACAGAATCTTTTGCATCAATGTCTATAGCTTGAAGATAACAGTTTAGAGCATCCTCGTAATGACTTGAACCCAGCTCAAGAAACACAGTGGCAAGATTCTTCAGAGCCAAAAATCTGCAAAATAGACAAGAATACTAATAAACAAAACATACCCAAACGTAACTAGATGATTTAAAAAGAAATGGAGCTTGACCTGAGATGATGGAGATGATTATCGTTTGTGATAGTCTCCACCTGCAAACAAATGACTTGCTCGGTTATAACAAAAAGTTCCAACTATTCAAAGAGAGTAATCAAACACGTTATTTTACTTTGGAGTTAGCTATAATAGGATCCTTAAGGATAGACTCTAGCAGCTCCCGAGCCTTTTCGTAGTCTTTAGCTTGCAGCTTTAGAAGACCCTCGTGATATCTTTGTGACAGATGAAACTCCTGACAATGGCAATAAACAAACAAACAAAAGAGTTCAACATTATGCATCACTCTCTTCTCTATTACCAACTAAAAAACTTGAGCTAATCTTGAATGTGATCAGGACTCATAACACAAACAATTAAAAAAAAAAAAGGGTTCCAACTTTATTTAATGAACCCAGAAATTGAAGTTGCGAGAGGAACCAATCAAATCAAAACAAAAACCTGAGCTTCTTTGCTAGGAGCTAAAGGCTCCCACTTCTCCTTGGACTCCGTATCATTGATCGCTGCAATCGAAAACTGAAGAAAAGGAATCAAATTTCGAAAACCCTAATCAATTAAAGGATTCACGAATTGAGAATTTGGCGGAAATAATCATTACCATCTTGATAATCACTGGTTTGGGTTTTGACAGTTACTCCGTGTTTCAGCAGAGTTCTCTTCTATCTTCTTCGGAGATTAATGACCATTAGGGTTTTTAATTTCATGTGATATGATGATGATGGTTTTGTTTCTTCGTTAAGTCTGTTCTTCCACTGTGAATTATTCCGGTAATGTGTCGAATGTAAAATTTGCGGAAAGAGGTCTTGTACTTTACGATTTTACTATAAAGTGCTTCTAACTTTTACAATTACGATTTAAGCCCTTTACTTTCACATCTGTCTCAAAATTACCAAACTAAGGAATGATATATATTTATGTATCTAAGTTGTATGAACTAAAGTTGGGTTATTCAACTAACTCTATAGTTAAGTTTGCTCATATGATTTTGAACTAAAATTTTGTTAAGTTACTATATAAATGTAGTCTAGGTACAGTTTCAAAAATTAAAACTTAATCTGATATTGTTTTATTAAAATTATCATTTGATTATCGGTTCAAAAAACCAATCAAAAGTGTAATATTTTTAATTATTGAAAATTTTAGCAAAAAATATATATTATTTTACAAACACATATTTTATTGCATGATACTATACTATATGACAAAAAATTTGATGACCACAAAACCTTAGTTATGTAAATCTTTATACACTAATTTGAATTAGGTCATTATCGGTTTAGGTGAATTCGGTTAGTAAATGAAACCGATAAAACCGGAAACTGTCTTTTAAAAAAAATGGAAATCGGGTCCAGACACCCTGGCAAGTGGCAAGTTCGACCGTTATAGCGAAAATAATATTATTTGCCTTTATTATATTTGAAAACGGTCTCAGTTTGTATTTTTATTTAAAAAGCTTCGAGCCCCGCTCCTATCTTCTTCTCAAATCTTGTCGTCCTCTCCGCCCTCAAATCTTGTCCTCTCTCTCTCTCTCTCTTCCATGGCGATCGCTACGGAGACACAACACCAGGAGGAGAAGGTAACTTTTTCGGCTATTTGATTCATTTGTGTAATTGACAAAGTTTTGAGCTTTATCCTTCTCGATCCTTGGTGCTTGAGTTTATCTATGTTTAGGATGAGATCTGGGATAATTCTTGCGTTGCTTGATTCTCTTTTTGGGTGAAAAGAAAACCCTTTTCCTTGATTGGATTAGATTTGAATTGAGCGAGATGCCCAAAGATTAGGGGTTTGAACATTTTTGTGAATTTGAAAAGGTAGATTCATGTTTTCAGTGTCGTATCATAAAGGGAGACATCTCATTCTGTTTATTTTATCATCAGGAGGCTTCTTCAGATGCTTCACAAAAGAGATGGAATCTGAGTGATTTTGACATTGGGAAGGCTCTTGGTAGAGGCAAGTTTGGTCACGTTTATCTCGCTCGAGAAAAGCGGGTCAGTATATGCCTTTTTAGATCATTTGCTGTAGAACAATCAACACTCTTTTAGATCCTTACATCTCACACATATGTGAAACAGAGCAATCACATTGTGGCTCTAAAGGTTCTTTTCAAGTCCCAGCTTCAAGAATCTCAAGTTGAACACCAGCTCAGACGAGAAGTAGAGATTCAGTCTCATCTTCGGCACCCCAATATCCTCCGGCTTTATGGTTATTTCTATGATCAGGTAAGGTTGAACGCTTCCTCATTTTTCTTCCCCCTTTTGAGCATAACTTCACTTATTGTCTTCTTCTTCGTCTGGCTGCAGAAAAGAGTATATTTGATACTTGAGTATGCTGCTAGAGGCGAGCTTTACAAGGAGCTTCAGAAATGCAAGTACTTCAGCGAGAGACGAGCTGCAACTGTTAGTTCCTTTACTTCCTTCCTTCCGCTGTTATATGCTTATACAAATTCTTTTGTTAGTTACTGAGATATGTTTACTTTGATAGTATGTTGCATCTTTGGCGAGGGCTCTCATCTATTGCCATGGCAAGCACGTGATACACAGAGATATCAAACCAGAGAATCTCTTAATCGGTGCTCAGGTTAGATCATTTTCTTACCAACTTTGCATTGTCATGTATCAATTTGATCTGAACCAGCTAATAGTAATATTCATGGGCTGTGAATATCAGGGTGAGCTCAAGATTGCAGACTTTGGTTGGTCAGTACACACGTTTAACCGGAGAAGGACCATGTGTGGCACGCTTGATTACCTTCCTCCTGAGATGGGTAAAACTTTTGAAGATTTCGCTTGAAAGTTAAATTCTACTAAAGATAATGTATTCATTCGTTAACATGACCTTTGGAACTTTTTTTTTCTTACAGTTGAAAGCGTAGAGCATGATGCAAGTGTAGATATCTGGAGCCTAGGGATTCTCTGTTACGAGTTTCTTTATGGCGTTCCTCCTTTTGAAGCCGTGGAGCATTCAGACACATACAGAAGGTAAAAAATACAGAATCTGCATTTCTAATCTACAGTTACTGTCTGTGTCTTCTTGTTGGTTTGTTTATTGTTCTTGCTGACTTTGTTAACACAAATGATCTATAACAGGATTGTGCAAGTGGACCTCAAGTTCCCTCCTCAACCAATTGTGTCTCCATCTGCAAAGGATCTTATTAGCCAGGTTTGTATATATATATATACCTTCTGTTTTGATTGAAGTACTATAGATTCTGATATCTTACATAATTTTCAACTTTATATCATATAGATGCTTGTCAAGGAGTCTGCACAACGTCTGCCACTGCACAAACTTCTCGAGCATCCATGGATTGTGCAGAATGCTGATCCTTCTGGAATCTACAGAGCTTGAAAACTAAACAGCTTTATGGATTCTCCTGTTCAAACGCTTTCGTTCTTGGCAGTCTCGAGCCAAATTGTTATCCATTTTTTTTAATTCTGATCATTGTAAAAGTAAGACAAGTAGAACAAAAAAAATCTACATAACGCTATCTCATACACGATATTAATAAACCATTTGTCCAACATTTGTTTTGAAATTAGTGTTTCCGACCACAGCATTTTATAACGATTACGCCCAAGATCATGGAGAAGTCCAGAAAATGACAAACCTTTGAAGACGTTAATATCAATATTCATCAATCTTATATATGTGTTTCTATATAACAAAGAAGAAAAACAAAGCACATGGTTGGTCTAGTTTCATGAAAAGGCGAGCATAAACTCTAGGCTTCTCTTTCCAATCAATAAGAGACCAAACATGACTTCACAAGAATTGTTTATCTTCAGCAAAAGAAAACACGAGAACAATGATACTGTCTCTCACCTAAATGATTCAATCTCGATGCAGTCAAAACTACAAATGAAGATATAAAACTCTGCCAACAGTTTTTTGGCTTCAGTTTGCCCCCTCTGTGGCTCCATTAGGAGGGTTCATGAAGCTTGGCTGGTTCGTGGATGACAGCATCCGAGCCCACATTCTGTCTGTAATCACAACTTTGTTCTGTTTTTCCGTTATTCGCTGCAAGACAAAAGGATTGACACTTTCAGAGCTGATGAACCAATGGCATACAGATATGTAGGCGAAAAGAAACTTACGTTGAAGGGAATGTAGGTGTGCCTTCCATTAACAAGGCCAGAGATGAAGCCGGTATAGCCCGCCATTGCCCCATGGACTGCGCTTTGGGCGAGGAGAGTAGAGTAAACGTTGTCAGATGCATTGGCTGGGATAGCTCTGATCATGTATGTCGGATCTGAAACATGGAATCAATCAAATTCATATTACAAGAATCTAAGTAGCTTGTGTTGAAGTTTGGGAGAGGACAAAACATACCAATGTATTTCAGAGTAATGTCCATTTTTCTCTGCTTCGCAAAGTGTTCCTGTTACAAAAGCCAGAAGTGAAGAAAGATTAAGAAATATGGAACTGAAGGTTTGATATAGATCTTATTTGCTAGAAGTTACCTTGATTTTAAGACTCATCCATAGTCCAACATCTTTAAGGAGCTTGTTCCCCGAAGCATCTTGCTGTTCAATGCTCTCGGCGACGAGATCTTGTCCTGCACCTTCAGCAACCACTATAACCATGTGGCCATTTTCTCTCAGCCGTTTTGCAATGAACTCGTAAAGCCCTCCTTTGCCTTCAAGGTAAAAAGGCGACTCTGGAATCAGACAGCAGTCAACGTCCCGGCTGGCCAGAGTCGCGTACATTGCAATGAACCCTGCAGTGTGGAAACAATAAATTAGATACTCTTGTAACTATTTTTTTGTATGCATAATTTGTATCCTTCGATGAACTTACCACTGTAGCGACCCATTAGCTTGACAAGTCCAATGCCGTTTTCCACACTTGTCGCTTCAACATGCGCTGCGTTAATAGCACGTTGAGCCTCCTCAACCGCAGTATCAAATCCAAACGACTTGTCAATAACCTGAATTAGAGATACGGTCAGAGAGAGTTACGTGCAAACTAACCAGATCGAGAGATCAACTACTAGATCAGGGACTTACTGGGATGTCATTGTCGATGGTTTTTGGGATTCCTGCGACAGCAACTTTAAGTCCACGACGTCTAATCTCCTGCAACATCAGTCAAAAAACATTTGTTTCACCCACTTAAACGATTGTTCAAAAGAACACCAATATTAAAAGGAAGCTACATCGTCCACTATATATACACCAGCAAATACACGTTCATTTTTCTCATAGACCATGGATTTTAATTAGACCGTTCTCTACATAAAATAATTTAGGTAGGTACCATCCGACAATAATACACAACAATTCAACTCAAAAGAAGCATCCAATTCTGACTTTTGAGTTCGATGTTCACTCACTAACCTTGTATATTGCAGATGCTCCCTTTTGGGTTCCATCACCTCCAATGATGTAAACCTATTCCAAGATACAGACAATACAAATGACTCTTATTACCAGAACTATACTCCACTCAACAGAAACAAATATATAAGTTCTTAGAAAAAACCTGATTTATTTCACGATCCTGTATGTTGTCAACGATCTTTGATGTATCATGGCCCCCTCGAGATGTTCCTAACATGGTTCCCCCGCGCTTGTGGATGTCACTAACATCCTTCGGTGTCAGAGTGACGGTGTTTTTGGAATAGAATCCACTGAACCCACACTGCAGCATAAAAAACATCTGAAGTCAACTCATATTCACACTGCAGCATAAAAGAACATCAACTGTTGGTACCGATATTGAAGTCAACTCACATTGACACCAAGTACTTCTGTGACACCATACATGTAGTGAAGACCACAGACAATTTCCCTGATTACTGTATTAAGACCAGGGCAAAGACCACCACATGTGACAATACATGCCCGTACATCAGCTGGCTTGAAATACACCTAAACATCAGCACATTTAACACCATTTAGATAGGGAAGCTGCAGAGATTATAGTGAAAAAAAACTCATGGAAGAGACGAAAGAAATACCTTTTGTCGTGGTCCAGCTCGTCTAAAATGTGTCCCTCTAGGAGAATCCTTGTGAACAACAATCTGATAAGGCATATAAAAATTAGCAATGTCCTAACATAACACAGAGAACAAAGATGCAAAAACACGGCCAAGAGATTCACCTTTTGTGGGACTGTATCGTCCTCATCAACAAAATACTGCCTGGAAAATCACAACAGAACATGGATTCAATCAACTGACACATCATCTGTCAAACCAATGAAGATCTGTCAACTTACCTCACTACTGAGTAAGCAGGATTCGACTGCAACGGGTTTGGATAAGTCTGAGAAGAAAAAAAAAACCAAAGAAATCAGCAAAAAAGTGAATATCACCAATATAACTGAAACTTACAAGGCAGCTATAAAACATTCACATATATTCCAAAAATCTCATTTTTTTTAATATAAATTGAACACACAAAAACATTATAATCCAATCCTTACATTAGTCTTCTACATTGTATCGTTGGCCTGAGAGAGAGATATTTCATTTAACATAATAAATCTAGGGAACTGTATCAGATAGATCTGACCAAACATTACAACACGAGTATGCACACACACGCGCACCAATCTTATATCACTATAAGAATGTATGATCTCATCTACGAATCCAAAGTACTGAACTTTAAGGAAGCATCAGATTCGCACACGTGTCAGGCGGTGTAAAAAAGCACCGCCGATCTAGAAAAAACTTAGATTTCGAAGGAATAAAGCGTAAAGAGAGGAGGAAAGCAATACGGGGAGATCGAGAATGTAATCGGTCAAGTGAGGAACATCTTCGAGAACGTAGCCAGCAGCTCCTTGCACCAACTTCATCTCCTGCTCATCGACGCCATTCGAATCCATCTCTTCTTTCTCTTGCTCGAGACTTTGTTTCTCTCTACAACGTGAGTTTGAAGCGTGTTTTTGTAGATTCTGTTTATTCAGAGTGTTTTTGAAGTAAAGAAAGAGACAGAAAGAAGCGTTTTTTTATATATATGTAGAGACATCACCTAAATACCAGCGGAAACGGCGGCTGGTTTTCTCTCTTGTCACTTTCCGGTTTTCAAGATACTCCGTGTGTATAAAATTTTACAAATATCAATTGGGAAAAAATAATGGTTAAAATTTTGTAATGTCTCATCTTATTATTCTTTTTGTGGGGGTTTGGAAAAAAAATTCTATAAATTTTCATCAAAATTAAGAAAAATCACTGAATGAAAATAACTTTTCGAAAATATAAATCCTAGTATAAAAACTCTAAAATAAGATGACAAAAAAACTCTAAAATAAAGAAATAAATGAAATATTTTTTTTGGGAAATATTGGATACATGTTTGTAAAGTATTTTATTATTCTTTTGTTTTATTTTTTCTTTAAAACATCCAATAAAATTAAGAAAATTACTAAACCGGATATTATCGAAATTAATAGTTATAAGAACCATTATCTCAAAGGGCATATGAAAATATAAACTCATACGTCAAGAATTTAACTAAGTTAAAACTATAAGCAATTGAAAGTTTCCACATAAAATTTAAAACTATCAATCATAATGTGGCAAATCATTTTTAATTTGCCAATTCTAAAAATTTCAATATTAACAAAATTAATATAAATATATATAAGCAAACATAATGTATACAATATTTTTTGAAAATTAACATAAAAAATAATTTAAAAATAATAATTAATTTAAAAATGTAAGAATTTCAAACAATTGCGACACTATAAATTTAAACACATGATTTCAAAGTTTAGGTTATATGCTGGGTTATGATGAAAGTGTTTTCTTCCGTTGCATCTGATTCTGCTTCCTCTCTTGCTCCTCCTCCCGTTCAATGGTTCAAGGTTTTCAAATCTCAAGGCTGATACTGTCCATTTCATCTTTTGGGGTCTCGTGAAGGATTGTCGAGCCAGTCTTTGTTGTGCTAAAGATGTTTGTTGTTTCCTGAACAGATCTGAGCGGTTGAAAATACGCATTAACCTCTTACATAACTCTGCAACTCTTTGACGCCCAAGGTCTCTGTTTGGAATAACAAATCTTTGGTGATGGAAGCATGTGAGAATGTTAGTTTAATCATTTTCACGTTCCAATTTTTATAATTTTCTACAATATCTTGAAATTTTTACAATACATTCAAAATCATCATGTACATATTTGACTTTTCCTTTCCAACATATCTTGTATTTTCTAGTTTTTTCAGTTAAAACTTTCAATGAATCAAGTTCTGTTTAAATCAAGTAATCCGTAAGTTCTTTGCTCTTACTATCATCAGTGATTTATAAAGAGAAACTGAGGTAGCTTGCGTGAGAGAATATTAGTTGTAACTGGTAAATCAAAAAAGAAATACATGGAATAGAGAGGAATGAAATAAGATGAATGGAATGTTGTAAAAATGGAATAAATTCATTCTATTTATTCCTTATCAAAAATGAAATGAATTCATTCTATTTATTCCTTAGCATTACTCCAACATGTATTTAACTCCAAACCGAGCATAATCATCTCGAAATAATGCTAAGCATGATTCCTAATATCCTTATTCCTCATGAGAAAGTTTTTAAGACCATTTCCAATTATTTATTTTATTTTTCTTCAAAATAAAATAATTCGATAACAAAATTATATTTTATTCTAATGATACTTTATTTTAGAGTGAAAAATAAAATGATGAACAAAAAGAATAAATGAATTATTCTATATATGGAATAAACATATTTTTTATTATAGAGTGAAAATAGTACCACTAAAGCATTTTTATTTCAAATTAGATTTTATAGTGAAAAATTGAAAAGGTCTAACTCTAGAATGAAAAAAAAAAGTTTTCGAGCGCAACATATTAAAAAGACTATTATACCCTTCATAGGAATGATTAATTTTGTAGGCCGACGTCTCCATGGGCCGTAACAAGGGTGGAACAACAAGCCCATTTAGATTTAGACGGAGACTTCTCGTCTTCCTCCGTTAAACTTAAATCCATTTCACATTAATTTAATTTAGCCAGAATCTTCCAGTAATTAATATTAAATTAAATTAAAAATTAAATAAAAATCGGATCGGCTTCTACCTAATATCATCCCCCCGAAACACAGCCTCTCTCTCTTCATCTCCCTCATCATACCCATCCCCATTCATCTCGATCCCTTTCTCTTCTCTCTGGCATACGATTTAACCTCTCTCAGATTCTCTCCTTCGCCCCCTTTGACTTTCATTTGACACCCGTAGTCTCTCGCTTTCCCCCCCCCCCCTCTTCCTTCGATTTAGGGTTTCCGCTTAATTCAAATAAAGTTTCGGTTTTTCGTTTTAATTTCCTTTTTTCGAATTTCATCCTGATCCGATCTTTCTTTGAGTTAGCAATATGTGTTTCTGCTCACCTTCGGCTTGAGATCGCTTAGGATTGTGTGTGGTATGATGGTGGGTACTCAATCGGTGAATTCCCCTAAGAGCTATGGGATCACGAAGCCTCTCTCGCTTGCTGGCCCTTCCGCGGCTGATTTTAAGCGTAACCTCGAGCTTGAGAAGGTATCTGCTTAGTTTAGTTTGTCGTTTCACCGATTGCTTAGCTGAATCCTGACGTGTTTGTTTTAAAGTTTTTGGTTGACGAGGGACTATATGAGAGCGAGGAGGATACTATGCGGAGAGAGGAGGTTCTCGGGCGCATTGATCAGGTGATTCACCGTGTCTTGGTTGGTTGATTGTTGTTCTCTGTTTACGTTGGAGTGTAGGTTTTCACAATCGTGCAATGACCCTTGAGCTTAAAAACTATGTCTTTTTATGACCGTTGATCTCTCATGTTTGGTCTGCTTGTCCTTTATTTGCTCTTTCAAGTTCTCTTTATTTGTGATCCAGGCGTGTTTGTAGTGGTAACTCTTCTCATCTAATGTTTTGGTTAATACTTTTAGATTGTGAAGCACTGGGTGAAGCAGTTAACTCAGCAAAGAGGCTATACGGACCAAATGGTGGAGGATGCAAATGCTGTCATTTTTACCTTTGGTTCTTACCGACTTGGAGTAAGTGATCCTTGCTTTTATCTTAGTGCTCGCATAGACTTATGATTATGGACTACCTTTTCAACATCCCAAAAATATCAATGAGAGTTAGCTCTGTTTCTTTCTATGCAATGCAATTCTATTCTTTTTTTTTTATCATCTCTATTCTACTCTCTTGAGTCATGAGGCTGAAGAAGATAACTTGTTGACTTGCAGGTGCATGGGCCTGGGGCTGACATTGACACTCTGTGTGTTGGGCCATCTTATGTTAACCGGGAGGTGACTCTTGCTATATTACTTCTTTTTGATGCAAAAGTTTGATTTTCTTGAGTCTTTAACACTTGTTTGTACAGGAGGATTTCTTTATGATCTTGCATGATATGCTGGCTGAAATGGAAGAAGTGACTGAACTTCAACCTGTTCCCGACGCTCATGTTCCGGTCATGAAATTTAAGTTTCAAGGAATATCGATTGATCTTCTCTATGCTAGCATATCTCGTTTAGTTGTGCCACAGGTAAATTTATCTGTGAATCTAATGTATCGTTTTCTGCTGATATGTGATTACCTTATGTTAGTCTTGTAGATAATATGTTATATTTGTTAGTGGTTGCATGTCGATGGGGGTTGATAATGTACGCTTTCTTCCAAAGACATATATTAGAGAAATTTGGTTTAGAAGTTTCTGACTTGAAAGAGAACTGTTTACTGCGGTTATTTTTTTTGCATAGAAATTTGATCTATGGATGGAAATTTAGCCCTTTCACAATTGTTTTGTAACTGCTTACTGAATCGAATCTCTTCATGGACATGATATATCAACAGGATCTCGATATATCCAACTCTTCTGTGCTGTGTGATGTTGATGAGCCAACCGTCAGGAGTCTTAATGGTTGTAGAGTTGCTGATCAGATTCTTAAACTCGTTCCAAATTTTGAGGTATTACCTATTCATTGTGTTAACATATTAAAGAACGATTGTTGCCTTCGCTGATCTTTTGTGCAATTGCAGCACTTTCGTACAACATTAAGATGCCTGAAGTACTGGGCAAAGAGGCGTGGAGTATATTCAAATGTAAGATCATACCTTCATGAAATTCATATGTATTGAAAATTTTCATTTTTTTATGTTCTCGCCATCTTTCTCATTTTATGCAGGTGACTGGATTTCTGGGCGGTGTAAACTGGGCACTTTTGGTAGCTCGTGTGTGCCAGCTCTATCCAAATGCGATTCCTAGTATGCTTGTTTCTCGGTTTTTCAGAGTATATACTCAGTGGCGGTGGCCAAACCCGGTTATGCTTTGTGCTATTGAAGAGGATGAGCTTGGGTTCCCTGTCTGGGACCCTCGCAAGAACCATCGCGATCGCTATCACCTTATGCCAATAATCACTCCAGCTTACCCATGCATGAATTCTAGCTACAATGTTTCTCAAAGCACTCTTCGCGTTATGACAGAGCAGTTCCAGTTTGGTAACAATATCTTGCAAGTAAGTCAGTAAATCTGTTCTCGTTTCCTCAAACATTTACTCAGGATCCTATCTTCAAGCACAATTTTTAATGCAGGAGATCGAATTAAATAAACAACACTGGAGCTCTTTGTTTGAACAGTATATGTTCTTCGAAGCATATAAAAACTACCTGCAAGTTGATATAGTAGCAGCAGATGCAGAGGATTTATTGGCTTGGAAGGGTTGGGTTGAGTCACGGTTCAGGCAGCTGACCTTAAAGGTAGATACCGTCCTCTGTTCATTACGGCAGTAACCTGTTGAATCTTCAGTGTTTATTTGTATTTTTTTTGGTAGGAAAAGAAATTGAATGGTTTTCTCTCTCGTGTCTCTTATTTAACTTTGCAGATAGAAAGAGATACAAACGGAATGTTAATGTGCCATCCCCAACCAAATGAGTATGTCGACGCGTCTAGGGAGTTTCTGCATTGTGCCTTTTTCATGGGCTTGCAAAGGGCAGAGGGAGTTGGTGGTCAAGAGTGTCAGCAGTTTGATATCCGTGGTACGGTCGAGGAGTTCAGACAAGAAGTAAACATGTATATGTTCTGGAAGCCTGGGATGGATGTGTATGTTTCTCATGTGCGTAGACGACAGCTTCCATCTTTTGTTTTCCCAGTTGGTTACAGAAGGCCACGGCCTTCTAGGCACCAGAATCAACCGGGTGGAAGAACTGGTGAAGATGGTACAGTTTCCAATTCTGCGGTGGAGAGGCATGTGAAGAGAAAGAACGACAATGAAATGATGGATGCTCGGCCAGAAAAACCTGAGAAGCGCGCATCTCTTAGTCCACACAGTTTAGACATTGTTTCTCCTGACAATAGTGCTATCACTACTGGTTGTACCCCTCCTTTATGTAACCTTAGAAGGTCACCTGGTGAGGGAATTGAGGCTGCAAATTTGAACACTGATAGTCCTGAACTCGCAAACCTTGCTCGAGATGAGTGTAACTCTGGCAGCGAGCAAGCTCTGGAAGTAGATAGTATGGCTCTTGTTCAGGAATGCTCTGATCCAGCTGAGGCTTTTGGAAAGTGTGTGACACCTGATTCTAGTGATGTGGTAGCAACTGAAAGTTGTCAGGAAGAGAACTTAGATCGTGATTTGAGGTCTGTATCGATCAGTGTTGTCGATGAAGTCGAGAGGGAATCAAAGTCACATGGTGGTACGCGGATAACTGGGGAGATTGCGGAGAGTGTTCAGCTGGGTAGATCTTGCGGGCAGAACCGTGATTACGAAGTGAGTTTTTTTGTATGTTTAAGGGTTCAAAAGTGTTGCCTGGAAATTAGCAATCTTTTTCTTGAAGGAACGGGGAATAGTGATGATGTTTTTTTTACAGGGATTCGAGTTTGCTGCTACAAAACCAGATCCTTTTGTGGGAAAGGGAAACTTGTTCTCTCAAAGTGGCATACCAGAAGACCTTCAGGTTTGTATGCTACCTCAGAGTAGTTGCTTTTGAATTATTTACATTTTCTTGCATTAATATGTGAGCATCAAAGCTCCACACTACATTGGAATAAAGTGGGATCCCATATTCGGTTTCATAGTCAAGAGACATAGGGTGTAGCGAAGTTTGAATTTTCATGGTAGTGTCCTGATCCAACCTCTTTTTCCTACTTAAGAGGTCAATATTTCTGCTGTGTTTTCACTTGCCTTGTGTTGGCAGGTCCTGCCCTGCAGTGCTTTTTGTTGTGTGTGTCAAGCAACTGTGCTTGAAAATAGTTTTTCTTTTCTCTCTTTCTGTAATATACACCTTACTAACGTATGGTGTTGCCCGTAATCTTGTTTGTCTTAGTCAAACTCTTTGGTCAGCGGGATGGAGAAGGCAGAAGACGGAGCTAGGTCAGACTCTTTGCAGAAGTCACAGATAAGGCAAAATCATGATGTCTTTATATTATTGTTTTTTTTTGGTTTCGTGGTGCTTTTATAGCAGCAACAGGTTGAGCTTAAAGTCCACTGTGTGAACGTCCTTTAGGCTATTGACGTGATAACCAAGACTCAAAGATCAACTTGCGGTGGACAGACGACAGAGTGCAAAAACCTTTGGTAAGTTAAATTTTTATGAGAAAAAAAAAGTAAAAAAAGGACATTTAAAAAAATCCAAAAAAAAGGAAAAAATGGAAGAAAAAAATTTAGATAAGCAAGGAACGTTTGGATGGATTTGTTTTGTTGAGTGGAAGATCAAAACTCAATATGCTTCACGAGGTGGTGGGGCAGTGATCATCACTCATATTAAGACTTCTGGAGAGAGGGGTTGATTTATTATGTTGAATGCCTTGTCTTTTTTTTCGGTTGTTTCAGACACCTGTTTTGGTACTTTAAGATGGCTGGTCCTCTTTGAGGTTTGACTTGGATCGTTGTGTTTTCTATTCCCCGTTTTATGTATATAAGAATGTTTTCCCCTATGATTAGATGAGTAGTACAATGCAAGGCTTTAAAAATATATTGCAAAAAGAAGGTTCTGATCTGATATCAAATGATTAGCGTGTATACTTTACTTTGAAGACTCGTTTAATCTTCATTTTGATGGAAATGATTGAAAATTGATCGATTAATTGGAGTACACATGGTAGATGAGTAATGGAAAGAAAGATTATCAAATTTAATGTTTTAAGATAATGCTAATTCCACAAAGATTGAATATCAATCTCATTAATTTCTGTCTCGTCACGTAAATAAGTGAGCATGAAAACCGGTTACATGGATTCATTCAAGAAGTAAGAAACACATGTACGTTCCTAATTTCTTCTCTAAGACAGCATTTATTGTGGACATACATGAGAAACCTGTTTTGTTGACTTGTCTAAAAACTATACAACATGCCAAAGATTTGAAGACTAGGAAGAAGAAAACGACCAACTTAATCACAGATAGTGAACACATTTCAAATGGATAGCTACTTCTTAGTTTCATTTAGTGATGGTTAGCTTTTTCATCATATCAACATCCATTACATGACAAAGTGTCCCGATCTGAATATTATATAACCAAGATATTATTCCAAAATGTTTTTACACATTTGGGACAGATATTATATATCAAGTCCGCATCATGTGCAAAACAACATGATTGGATATGCATAATATAGAAGTTACTCATCTAAATGAAAATATTAATTTCATTGGATATTCCAAACATGTACTACTGTGTGTATTCTTCCCACACAAAGTTAATGTTTAAAAACATTAGTGAAGCTTTTACAATTAATGGCAAAACAGAATATCGATCGAGTTCTAAGATCCAACCCTCTAGATCTTTAGTGGGATTCGGTGGAGCGATGCTATACTTTGGAGAAGCTTTTACAGTAACTTTTGACTTGTTAGCTAGACTCTACCAATCTTACTACAATATTGGCTTATGCGACGGAAGTATATGTTATTATTATAGGAATTAAGATAGATTCCCAACGATGGATTATTTTCCACATCATTTGGCTGACAAACTTTGTCGTTTATGTCCATGTGTAGCTAAAGCATAGTAAACGACAAATTAAATGTTATCACAACATACAACAAACTCAATGCATGTATGGATAATATTTTCCTCCCGAAGGGTCGGTACTATGACATTCTATAAGGAGCTAGATATAAATCGTACTTTAAATTTGTCATGAAGATATGTAAATATACATTCATATGTATGCGCCAATATACACAAAAAGAGCTATTTTCGAAGATTGATTTTCCTACAACTTTTTTCCAAGCAGATCTGAATTAAACACGATCATGGATTCATTGATTACAGAAAACAAATGAAAGATAAAAAATGAAAACTATACAGGGAAATATTAAAAAGTCAAAATAAGATTACTAAAGTTACATATCACAGTATTTTTTTCCCCATATGATTTGATATTTTGGTGTAACGAAAGGTGACGCTAAAACATGTTTTAAACCTCCTGAGCCATCATCCACCTCTGCAACCTCAGCTCTCTATGGAACCTCTGTATAAACTCCTCCGCCGCTCTGTCCACGTGGCAGCTGTCCATGGTTCCCACGCTGCTGGCTACGTCGGGAAACACGGTCGCTGCACCGTGTCGTTCCCGATGAATCTTAGGCAGCGTGTTGTATCGGATATACTCGTGGCGTTGGCGTTTGTTGATAAGCGGTTTGCGAGACCCGCTGCGTCGTCCGTCGGTGGTGGTCGAGGCGTAGGAACGTCTTGGTGGGGTGCTGCTGCAGCTGAACTCGTAGTCTAGCTGCAGCGGTACAGGTGAGATGAAGGAGGATCGGACATCGTCGTGGTCGGAGGGACGGCATGTGATGTGGGAGTGGGAAGTCGAAACGGCTTCGTTTAGAGATTTGCGTAGGGTCTTGCCACGTTTCGCGAGTAGTTGTGGATCGAGTGTTGTTTGGAGTTTGTGACGTGAGGCGTCTGAGACCTTCTGGATGGTGTAGAGGATTAGCTTCGCGAGTCTTGAGAGCTTCTTGGTCGTGGCTGGTGAACAAACATCCATCTCATGTGTTTGCATATGTGATATGTGTAAGAGAAAGATAGAAAGAGACAAAGAGAGAAAGAGAGGGGTTTGGCTTCAGGATGAAGGGATGTGATTTAAAGAAACTAAAGTGGGATTAATGATGAAACTTATGATGGTCTTTATATAACGGAAACATTATATTTATTCCGCTATTGGAGTTTTATCATGTATTTATTCCAAGGTAGGGAAAAAAGAAGTTGATGGGTCCAATAGTTATTATCTTAACCGTTAAAAACATTCTTGATTTTATTAAAGAGACTCTTCTTGTTTGAGTCTCCCACCATGGTTTTGTGATAAACAAAAAGAGAAGTACATGCAATATAGATCATAATATTGATTGTAATTTCTAACTAAGAATAAAATTCCACGTATATTCTTTGTACCGTGTTATAAGAATTGACAATTTGATAGCACTGATTTTACTGATAAAATAAAACTGTTTTTGATATTTCAGAAAATAGGGACCTGAATTTCTTGTAGCTGTTATTTATTCAGTGTTTAGCTTTAGTTGAAAATTAAATGAGCATATGAATACACCATTTTTATTCAATACTTATTGTAAACTGTTAAAGTTATGCGTTATTAAATTTTAGGATATCTAAACAACTAGTATATTAATTAAAATATCAAATCTTCACAATTTTCATGTGGAAACCCAAATTAATTCCATTATATGTTTTCTTACCACATCATATCCACGCATAGTGCAAACCAACATTAAATTAGAGTGGAATCAATCAAACTCTGATCACTAACTAACGGAGCGAATCCTCATAAGAATTCTATTTCGCGATATAATTTATATTTCATCAGAATATTGCGTTGTCCAAAGTAAAAATGATAGTAAGAATTTCTTATATAAAAAGATCTATAAAGAATGTGAATGGATTTCCCATGTGTAGAATACATAAATCTATAATATAGAAACTACAGCCCGAACTTTTTGAATCCACATATGAATTATTAAGGATGAGATCTATAGAAACTTCAAATTTCAAAACTAGAAACATATGAAATTGATTGTAAAGTATTTTTAAAATAGAAACAAATAGAACCGTTAACAGTCATTTCTTTATAGTTTACTAGGATAGGCCCGCCCTACGGGCGGGAAGTACGAAAAAACTATCTAGTTTATTTTTAATTTTTGAAATTTATCTAAAAATATATTTATTATTTGAGTTTGTTTTTTTATTAAAAATTATAGATTTATCCAGTTAATAAAGAAATTTCATTTTTATTATGTAATTATTTGACATATTAGTATTTACTTTGTTTCATATAATTACAGATATCCAAAAAATTTAGTTTGAATTGAAACAAATAACAAATCGAATCAAATCTATATATTTGAATAACTAAGTATATAACTTTTATAGAATTATCTATATTTATGTGGATACAATAATTTTTAACTCTCCTTTATATCATAAAAAGCTAATGTGTTCATTTATTGTATAGTAGAGTGTTTGTATCTATTTGCAAATTATATTCTTATTTGCTATGATTTTTTTCATTAAAATAGTTGTTCTATTTTCATTTTGATATTTACTTTTTTTTTTAATATGAAACATTTTATACGATTTTTTCTAAATTAGTTTTCTAAGTGTGTAAATTTACGTTAAATGATTTGATTTTTTTGGAGAACTATGATAAATAATAAAGTTAATTTATGTGATTGAGATTAGTGTTTTAAAATAATTAAAACATATTTGTAAATATATTTTTTGTCAGTAAAAACTCAGATTGAAAATCTTTATTTTTGGACAAAATATTTATGACATCTCTCTTAATTTCAGAAACGTTTATGTAGTTTTTTTATAAAATAAAATCAATTAGTAAATGTTAATGGAAATATAAATATAAATAGAATTAGTGTCCAAGAAAAAGCGCCAAAACTCAGATTAGTGTTTTTTTCTCGTTTTTGATTTGTTATAAGTAGTTGTTTTGTGACCGTTAACAACCTAAGGAGTCTGCCAACGTGTTCGTCTTATAGGAGTACAACTGAGAGGTGATTTGTTATAAAACTTTTTTGTAAATTATAATTTTTTAAATTAATAAAATATCATAATCCCAACATTTTTAATTTATAGAGTTTTTACTGTATTTGAAAACGAACATATAATTCGAGTCTCTTGCAAAACTCTTCCTTAATTAATGTGAATGCTTTTAAGTGTAGTTTAAAAGAAGACATAATGTAATGTATTAGTTTGAGTTTATTTAGTATGAAAATAAATCCTCAAAAAAACTTATTTTTATAGTAACATTTGTTTTGCAATAGTTTTTGTGATAAAGTAAAAGTGAGTAGAGACGTAGTATTCATAAATAATCGCCATGTAGATAATGTGTAAGTAAAATTAGTACAATATTGTGGTTTTAGACATGCAGTTTCAACAATGCGTCTTTAAATGTTGTGGTAACGAAGTCAAGATTATTTAGTGTTTAAAATTTAATTTTTAGTGCTTTAGAGTTCATTGTGTTAAGGTTTGGGGTTAAGTGTTTTAGGTCTAGAGTTTAAGGTTTAGGAATTTGGATTGAGAGTTTAAATATTTATTTTATTTTCAAAATAACATTTACTCTTATTAGAGCATCTCCAATGTAAAACTCCATTTTTTCCTCTAAAATGGAGTAAAAATGAAAATGAAGTAAAATTACTCCAATCCTACTTCATTTCTCATTCCATAATAGAGTGATGAACAAACAAAAAATAGATTACTTCATTTATGGAGTAAAATTTGAACGCTTCTTGAATAAGTGGTCCAGAAGAATATTTCTCCCGTTTGTGGTTGTTGTAAAATTTTGGTTTCTTCACCTTCATTGTTAGAATTATTTTAATTAGACATTTTGTCAAAAAAATTATTTTAATTAGACATTCTAATAGATATTTTATCACATTTTCCCTCTCAACCATTTGCGTGAAGACTTTAGTCATTGGAACCCCTGCTATATCTCCGTTTCCATTCTCACTAATGGACACCATTGTGACTATACAACCTTGTTCTCTCATTCTCCCTCCAAGTCCAATCCATGCTTTAATTGCACCATGGTAGAGCTATACATAGCCTAATCCCCACCTCAAACACCTGGGTTACTTCAATGTAGTGAAAATTTTAAAAGTAACAAATCACCAAAGAACTTATATGCAAATAAATATATAGAAAAAATAAAAGTAAATGAGCTGTAATTTGTTGAATCTTTTAGTACACGTCTTACAAAAATCTAATCCCAACTTTCTTAAGACATAAGGAACTCTGTATATTCATTTCACAAAATTACTTGTGTGAAATTCGTTTCTCTAGCTCTCAAAAGTACAAATATAATCTAAATAAATCCATTTGGATCATTAGTTTACATGAAAAATATGCTATTGAGGATCAAAACCCTATTCAGATTAACAACACAGAGTTGAAAGAAAAAAAAAAAAGATTAACAACACATGAACGACTTTTTTCACTGATCCAGTTGTTTTAGATGATGGAGTCTGAAAACCGGTACGGGCTTGCAACAAACACTTCTCTGATAACTCACAATACGTGGTATAGACTTGCTAATATATAATTTTAACCTGTGGCAGGTGCAACCCCTTTATCCAACGTGGGTCCGCCTCTGCTTCTTAACCTCTTCAAGCTTCACTTCTCATCAAGAAAATTGTCCTTGATCCCTTTTTCCCTTTCTTCACCAACTTCGTCGCCCATTCAAATGAAATTCAGTTTCTCTCTCGGAAGAGATGGACCAATGACTGGTCTCCCGCATAGAGCTTAACGCATCACCACACCAAAAGAGTAAACATCAGATTTCTCAGTCAGTTGTTGTTTGGTCAACTACTCGAATCAAGATAATAAAAACTTCCTTTCACCAGCATACTCACGTGTCAACTTGGATAAGACTGGTCAAGATCTGGACCAGTCTTAGGCAATAGAAAGTCTGCAACTTTGACATGAAATTCTCATCCAAGTGAACGTTAGCAGACTTCACATTGCTGTGTGTTGATGGCTATTGCAAAATCTGTATGAGGATAGTAAAGCCCTCTAGATACACCAACATATATCTCAAGTCTCTGCCTCCTGTTCAACCTAGGGTTATCCGACGCCTACAGATGGTCCTTAAGAGTTACATTTTCCATACTCTCATACCCGATGTAAAGCTATAGCTGATTAGTATTTCTGTGTTTAGGAAAAGAAAAAAAAATCCTTTCCTCGTTTGCCCGTTTAACTTCGGGATCTTGCACTCAAAACAACAGAGAATGGTTCAATCCACTTTGTATTTTTTTAATACATTCAGTCTTTCATCAATGCAAGAGCATAGAAGTTTATTTCAAACCTGTGGATATGGTCTAGCATCAGAAACCTTGTCCCTGGTGGGATGCTCACATCTATTACCACTCTTCATTCATATTTCAAAAAGCATCAAGACATCAGTCTTAGTTACAACACGAAAGAAACCTTATATATATATATAGCGGTGAGAAAGTAAAGAATAATATCTCCCTTTGAAAAATATTGCTTGGAAGATAGCAAAACCAGCAGCAGTGGTGACTGCATTTAGTGGTTGTCCTTGCAAGCCTTGGCTCACCATAGATTAACCAAATCCAGATCCTAATACTGCTACCACGCTGTCAAAGTCATTGAAGAAGTAGTTACTTAATAAACTCATGCAAGTGGATTGTGAACTGATACTTACGCGGTTCCGACTTGCACACAGTTTCAAGATCCTCAAATCCTATGACATAATCTTTGATATGGAACCTGTTAAAAATAATATCTTCGTTCACCAATCACCACACATACTTCGTCTCAGCAAGTCAAATGTTCAACTCAACCACAAAAGTTAAAAACTTCCAAGCGGTGAGATTGTTATATAGAGAAGAAAACAAAACACGACATAACAGAGGGAGAGATCTCGACTCCCAAAATCCCAACAGGCAAAATCTCGACGGTGGTGCTAGAACGACCGGCTCTCAGATCGGAGAACATGGGAGAGAAGTTTGATATTCTCATTTCTGAAAGTTTGGTAACGATTGAGAGTAAAGAACTGATGATTTTCACCAAAATAAACTCTTACATTTATAGCTGTAGATTCAATGAAGGGAATAAAAAAAGGGACGTATTGAGTAAAAAGTCGTGTGAGTAGTGGGGAGGTATTGTTAATGAGGGCATTAATGACGAAGATTGAAGGTTGCCTACTTCCATAACGTTTTTGTAGTTCGTCCGCCGGTAAGGAGAAGACGATTCGATTAGACACATGCAGATTCCAACAGGGTTTGGCCGTAAACAATTGTCCAACGTTACTCGGACTGATTTTCTTCGGCTGCTACAACCATTAATGGAGAGGGACACGTGTCACCTAATCCTTGAATATCAGTATGAACCCTAGAAATCAAATGTCGCAATTGTTGAAGCGAAGAGTGACTTGGAGATTGATTTCCATTAGCCCACTAAACAAAGTCTTAAGCCCAGATAAAAAGATTGCAATTAAACACGTCAAGCCCAAACAAAATCCAAACAAATTAACTCTTTCGTAAATGAGACGGTGCGTTTCAACGGAGTGGGACACGTGTTACCCTTAGGATCACCAAATTTCTGACGTGGCAGCAGGAGAAGGAGGGAGTAGTCTTCTTTATATAATAAGATGTAATGCCTAGTACATGTACATCTAACATGTTTGGCCATTGGAGAAAATATCTGGTAAATACAGATACTGAAAATTTGATCTTACCATCAATAAAAGCGACTCGACTACTTAATATATAAATTCACATTTAAAGCAAAATAATATTTAAATAGTGTAATGATAACAGCTGCATTATACCAGTTTTATTTGAACCGTGTCTGTCTTTTTGGATTTTAATAGTTGGTTTCCTTTCTTTTTCTATATCTTTACTTTAATTAAATTTCTTTGTCAGGTTAACAATAAAGAAGGGATGGATATATTAAACTAACTTCCTTTCTCTCTGTTTTGTAATTTGTATTAGTCTCTCTAAGTTGTTCGCATATGCAAAAAGTGTAATACGGGTAGGGTTCCATTGGTCATATTTTGATAATATTTTTATCAGAAAAGTTGATTTTGATTGCTTTGTCGAAAGAGTTAAAAAAATTATCGATAAAATTTAAATAATTAATATTTTTTGTGAAAAAAAGAAAACAATGAACTGTTTGCTTCCAAGTTTCCAACTTGGATGTCTCCAGCTACTAAGTTTCGTATAGATACTTCGACGGTCGACACTATTTTATATTACTTCAAAACTTTTGTTGCAACTTATGTTACTACAAAACTTGAAATATTTGTTCATATCCTGAAAAAAAAATAATCAATGAAGTATATAATTGATGGTGATAATATATCTAACAATTTAGAATAGATTTTTGAAAGTAAAAGTTGCAATAACATGACAAAACTGAATTCGAATCCAAAAGTATGCTTTTATAAAAATAGGCCAAACGGTATTTTTCGTTCTTTTGGTTTGATTAAACAAGAATAAATACTGTATGTGCATGAGAATTTTTGTTATCCAAGAGTCAAGTAAAATCTTTAAACAGATGAATAATGATGACACTTTTACCTGAATGGATATGTTAATTGTGAATAGTATGATTTTGTTGACTCTTATGAGTAAACCCTCACGCAAAGTTGAACATGTAACTTAAACTTTTTGGTGGCTTTTCACTACCTGTATTATGCCTAGAAGAAGTGTCAATGAGCTGGAGATATAAAAACCACATTATCCGACCAAGAATTAGGCTTAGATATTGTAAATATTTAGGCATTTTGTTGAGCAATGAGTGCTTAATTATTTGCACATAAAATTGTCATCATTAGTTATTACAAATTATCCTTCTTTTAAAATTTCCTGGATAAAATATTATATTTTAAGGTTAGGCAATCGATGGGCGTTGTGGACTCTGATGGCTATGTTAAAATGAATTAGGGTCCTACTGCTTGGGGAAAAAAGAAGAGAACCCTTTTTACATTTTCCAGTTTGATACCTTCTCAAGCAAGGGTTAAGAATATCTTATACTCATATACCCTTAAGAAATGAATGATATTACCTGAATATATATATTAATTTATATCATGCTTAGTGGAAGAGGGTACCGAGAGAAAATGTATATATTTCATTGATTTCAAAAGTTCTTTATTAGACCATCAAAATATGTGTTCTACATGGACGATTATCGGATCGTTTCTCGGATTATATAGACGATAGTCCACCGTCACTTTCCTTTCCATAATACTTAAAAATCTTTTATTTGCATATACAATTTTTCTCATGTATTTATGTTTTTTTTTTTTTTTTTTTTGAAAAAAAAAAAATAATAATAATTCTCATGTATTTATGTTCTTGCTTCTCTTTAGTTCTAACCGGTACGTTTGTGTTGCTTCATAATTGTATTAGTATAATCCATTCAGCCTTGTGTTTTAGTTTTCCTGGTATTTAGCTTTGTCTTTCAAATATATAGATCGTGTATCAGATTTAATGATCAAGCTTTTCTGGGAATTAAGCTCAAAGAAAATCAGTCAAGTTTTAAGAGCTTTGTAGATCTAGATTTTTGAGCGGTTGGTGAGTTCATAACTTCATAAGCATGTACACCGGATAATACGCAAGTTTATGTTGAGTTTATTCAGCACTTCCGGTGGCCAACATTATCCTTTATATTTTAATTAACAAAAGCTTGGTTTTAATTTCACTTTGAGTACACATATTTGTAAGGTTGCTGTACACTTTCGGTTAGCTAATGATGGCTAAACTATATAGGATCCCTGTTTTGCTACTATATAATTGTAATTTATATATTAGTGGAGTATCTTTGCAGTGTCGGATAGTGGGACTGAAAAGTTTTAGTTTGGAAAGAAATAGAAATTACAATTACAATCTAATATATATAAATATGTTTGGTTCACTCCTGGGGTGTCCACGTGGAAACTCACTCCCTGACAGACTGCCACGTGTCCAAGGGTTGTGAAACTCACCGTTTCATTTATTCCTCATGGACTTTGTGTTAACACGGATTTTAGAATGCAGTTTTGAAAAAGCCCAACTTGAAAATAGGTTAAGACAACTTGAAACGTATCGTTTTCTGTTTCCTGTTCTTCTCCACCATGGCCACGAAGCTCCAACTGTTTCGATTCATCTTCTTCCTCAGAGCTTGATTTTCACCGGTTACGCATTCATCTTCTTAAAGTCGTCCTTGATTTCATCATCCACGATCTCCATTTATTGTATGTTTCGCTCTTGCAAGGCGGTGGAGAAATCTCAGTATAAAAAGGTTAGATCCATGTTCTCTCGAAATTATCCTGACGACCTATTCAAACATAGATATCCCTTTATTTTCTGGAAAATGGCTAGCTCTCAAGTTTTCTTTTCCGATTTGAAGCCCGGTTGATGTTCCTACACGATTGAGGTGATGTTGCTTCGTTTCTGGGAGGCTAGGAATGTTAGGCAGGGTGATGAACTCAAAACGATGAAGATCAAGGCTTAAAATTAGGTGTAATCAGAATTTAGACTTTTAGACTCTCCTCTGTTGATACGGTTCAGTGATTCGATCCGTTTTTATGAGAAATACAGTAATGTTCTATGAGTGAAATCAATTAAAACTTTTCGTTGAGAGACAATAATTTAAAAGTTTTACAAGACTATGGCTATCGTTGTTTCTATGTTTACTGAAGAGGAGACTGAGAGGTACATATCATCTGGTTTGCTTTCTCCAAATGTGGAGGCTAAGATTGTGGATCAGGATACGGGTCGTGTCTTGGGGTTTGATCAAACTGGCGAACTCAGGTTCCGGAGTCCTACTGTGATGAAAGGTGTTTGCTTCTTCTTTAACACGCAATTCTTTTGTGTTTGGTGTTGGTATGAAACTGTGTTGAGTTGCTTTTAAAGGTTATTTCAAAAACGTAGAAAGCTACTGCTTCTACTATTGATTCAGAAGGATGGTTGAAGACCGGAGATGTGTGTTACATTAACAGTGAGGGTTTTGTCTTTGCTGTTGGTAGATTAAAGGAGCTAATCAAATGCAACGGATATCAGGTAAGAAACAAAAAAAATTACATATAATCAACTTGTGTTTGATCTTCTTAATGTTTTAAAACTTATAAATTTGGTTAGAAGCAGTGTTGCTAGCTCATCCAGAGATTGCTGATGCAGCAGTAATACCGTGAGAACTTGCTTTTAAACATGACCCATCACTAAATTCTTCTCTTTAATGACCTTTTTTGAGGCTTTAGCTCTTACTTTTCTATCTTATTGTTTTTGAAGTATCCTGACAAGAAAGCTGGGCAATATCCAATGGCATATATCATCAGAACAACTGGAATCAACTTATCCGAAAGTGAAATCATGATCTTAGTCGCAAAGCAGGTGTTTTCAACCATGCAGACCATGTTTTGTAACTAATCCAGCCGTGGTTCCTTATATTTATTCTGAGTTTTGTTTGGATTACGTAGGTATCTCCATACAAGAGGATATGTAAGGTCAGTCACGGTTTTGTCTTCGATCCCCAAGAATCCCTCTGGCAAGATTTTAAGAAGAGAACTTATAAAGCTCACAACCTCAAAGCTCTGGCAGGGAGCTGTGTCCACCAGCCTTATCTCACACTTCACCATTAGTTAACTCATTTATTTGGTTAATTCCTCTATAAAAATCTCAGTCAAAACTGAAATATTACAAACTTATCAATTCTCATACTGAATCTCTGTTTCTCTGTATATACAAACAGAATATATTACATAAATAAATAAAATCAAACGTTATAATAATTAAATAAATATAATATAACAAGACATTATGGGCCAATATTTAGCCAATATAGCTAGCAACCCCGTACCAGTTGGCTAGGGAGAATCTATGAATTATCAAAACAACTTAAATTAGTGGAAGTATTATAAATTATGGGCAAACACTTGGCGATATTAATCGAATATAACTTGTGACACAAACCACAAAAATGAAACAATACGATAGTGTGTACAATAAATTATTGACACATACACAAAAAAATATAAATCACGCGCATCCCCGGTGCTCAAATTATTGTAACACAATATAAACCAATATCCTACGCCTGATGTAGCATCCCTCTTAAATCAATACTACATAAAACATCAAACAAACTCATCTCCAAACTTACTCATATTTATATTTGGTTGTTTCTATCAAAATAACCATTAAAGTTATATAACAAGATTTATTTTAAAAACATACAAACTATCGTTGCCATCCCAAAACATAAAAACTACAATTAATCTCACAAAATATGAGGGTAACTATTTTATAGGATAAAACATATTAGCAGATTTATGTTCGTCACATAAAAAAATAACTCTTTTTATAATAATTCTTTTATGTCATTTTCTTCAACATATATATATATATATATATATATATATAAAAGATGTATTGTAATGTGCACATTTATATAATAATAAATAATGATAGTATATATTATAAAACTAAACATCTGAAACTAAAATAAATATTAAAAATATAATGCTATTAAAAATATAATGGTATTATAAAATAAATATAAATACTATAGCATTTACTATAATGCTAATATTATGATCTCATAATTCTTTCATTATTTGTTTGTTTATAATATTTTTAAATCTATAATAATTTTTAAATACTTCATAAATTAATACAAAATAACTTTTATTATAATTTCCCGCCCGCAGGGCGGGCCGACCCTAGTATAATATAAACAGTTACATTGAATCTTTTTTATTATAAACAGTCACACTATCATAGTAATCTATAGTGAACCAAAGATGTAGAAACCCGACAAAAATAATTGGAGATTTTGGGTTGCGTTTGTGGGTTACGTAAAGAGATTTGGACCATGCATGCGTTGTGATTAGACTTAGTTTTGGGCTTTGTAGGTTTATTGGGTTGTACTTGGTTTGTAATTATAATTAGGGTAAAATGATAACTAATAAACTCTCCACCACGCTTGACTTTGAGAATAAATAGCTTCGTGCTACCAAACTCCTCTACAAATAACATTGCAACGAAGCAACTACCTTGTACTAAACAAAACACCAATCATCAAAGTCGTTGGTCAGATGGAACCAGAAACGGTGGTGTTTAAGTGGGAGGGCAAACAAGCCGCTCAAGTCAACGGCGTCACGGCGGAGCAAGCCTGGTTGGTCGTTTCAGATTTCTGCAACGTCCACAAGTGGTTCCCAACTGTTGATACGTGTAGCCGAGTCGAAGGAACCGATGGTCAGACGGGTCTGGTCCGATACTGCGCCTCCACCGCAACCAAGGAAGACGAGGAAACTAAATGGGCTAAGGAACGTTTGGTCGAGATTGATCCAATCGGACGGTGTTTGAGCTATGAGGTCCTCGAGAATAACGTGGGGTTCAGAACTTACGTGGCTACGGTCAAAGTAATGAAAGTGGACGGTGCAGATGAATCGGACGGTGGAAAAGTCTGTCGAATCGAGTGGTCGTTTGTGTCCGATCCTGTTGATGGTTGGAAGAAGGAAGACCTTGAATCCTACGTGGGTTTCTGTCTTAAGCATATGGCTAATAAAATGGAAATGAATCTGTAAAACCTTTCTATGTAATTTTTCATGAATAAAAATATATCAAAGCTCATTGTTTATTTACCGTGAGAAAAATTTAGTTGGTGGTTTTAAGGTGAAATAAAGATACTTCGACTTAGGAGTAATCTAACAAGTAATTTCTTCGTTACATTTTTCTATTACACTTGACAGCCTGTTCCATTACATTTAGCTTAATTTTTACGTTCGTAACGGCTGGTTTTCAAACATATCCCTAAAGAATAGTAACCACACAAAAAAAGTATATTCCTTTCTTTTCTTAAAAAAATAATCTACACCTTTTTCACTGTACTATTAAAGAGTTGTAAAACTTTAAAATATTAATTGATAAGAGGAAATTAGCATTGGTTAGTTGTGGGATTGTTTAGTATAAAATGATTTATTTTTTTGCACTTTGTATTTATATAACTAAAATATTAAATTTTTAATATATGTGGATTTTTTTTTAAAAAATCTACTACTCCATTGCGTATTAACCACACAATGACAAAGTAATAGGTACGGAGTAGTAAATTAAGAACAAAACTTGGGTTCACCCCCTGTGGTGAACTCTTTAATTCACCTCATTTCTTTAGACCAATCAAATTGCCATGTAGGATTAATGAAATAAAATATTAAAATCCTTTTAAAAAAGGAAAATAGCTAAAGAAAAAAAAAGAAAAACGCCTATCTATTAAGGCCGTCGGCTTCTTCTTAACGAAGGAATGGAAGAATGTGATCTCCATCTGCAAGTTCGTCCTCATCGCCCACGGATATAAGAAGCTTTGTTTGTCAAGTTTGTCAAGTTCGTCCTCATCGCCGTCACCATGAAGGCCGATCGTGAACGCACGAGCTAGCTGTTGTTTATGAATGTGTTGTATTCTTACGAGACTTTAGAGAAGTGAAATCAATGCAATGCATACAACTACAAATGCGAGCTCTTGAATCTGCTGTTGTTTACGCTAATGTTCCTTTGATATGCATTCATTGACTAAGCAATATTGTCCTGCTTTGAAGTTGTTCTCAAAGCATTTGAAAGTTAAGGAACATGTAGTGTTGTATTCTTATGAGGCTTTAGAATCTGCTGATAGATTTTAATATAACTGCAACGTGATCTTCCATTTTTGATTCTTGCATGTGGATGAATGTTTTTTTGTTTTTTTTTCTTTTTGTGAAACTTTGGGATATGAGGAAAAACTTTGAAATCTGTAAGGCTAGTGCTCTGCAGATCCGATTATGTACCCATCATTATTTTTTTGTAGCATTAAAGCCTAACTCCGATATTCATGTTATTTATTCCTTTATCTGTTTGTTTCATGTCAAAGAGTCTGGAGATTTATGAAAGATATCGATATTCCATAGGCATATGCAATCATGAACCTAATGCTCAATTGTGGTTCCTGCTGTAGCATTCCATGTTTGTTACTATGTTTTCCAACTGTCGATTCACACGATTTGGCAATAAAGAAAAGACGACATGAAACCAAACCAACAGCACCCGAACAACTTCTGCGACAGCTTGACAAGCAAGTTCGCAATGGTCTCCTATCCCTTCAGAAAGTGAAGAAGGGAAGATATGACAAGGGACTGCAAATTTGGTTTGCTGCAACGATTTAAGTTTCAGGCTCGAGGAGTTTTTTTTTTTCTGAATAAAACTTTGATTTGAAAGCAACTTGACAAACAAAGCTTCTTATATCCGTGGGCGATGAGGACGAACTTGCAGGTGGAGATCACATTCTTCCATTCCTTCGTTAAGAAGAAGCCGACGGCGTTAATAGATAGGCTTTTTCTTTAGCTATTTTCCTTTTTTAAAAGGATTTTAATATTTTATTTCATTAATCCTACATGGCAATTTGATTGGTCTAAAGAAGTGAGGTGAATTAAAAAGTTCACCACAGGGGTGAACCCAAATTTTGTTCGTAAATTAAAAGAGAGAGAATATTGAGTATTAACCACACAGTGACAAAGTATCGGTACTAGTAGTATCTCTTCAGAATTTTATTGGAAACAGCGGCATTAATTAAATACAGTCAGATTCGAATCAATACTAGCTTTTTAGCCTTTAAAATAAGAGCTATGAGCTTATTTGGACTTTGCTTCGGCCATCAACTACGCAGACTCTGTCCTAGTTAGTAAGAGCTATGACCATATGCACTCGTTAATTATTTCGTGAATAAATAGCCATCAACCACGCAGACTCGGTCCTAGTTAGTAATTGTAGAATAAAAATGTTGCGTTGACAAATTAAGTTTCTTTTTTTAAAAATGATTCAGCTATAGAGAATGATGATCCTAATTTTGTTCAGGAACGTCGAAGGAATGGAGTTTAAATTCAAAAATTAGAGATGATAGCGATTTGACTCATTTCCTGACTGTATAACTAAATAAAAATGAACTTTTCTTTTGTTTAAAATAAAAACGGACTAGGAGTTAAGAACATATATAAATATATCTCTGAAGAAAAGGTGTCTCTGTGTATTTGATAATTAACAAGAAAACAAAATTATAAGAAACTCAGATAAAAGACCAGTTGAGGAACATGAAGCAGATACAATGAGGATCTTCATCATCGTTTAACACTTTCCATGCAACAGCCTTTTCGTACGTTACTGCTCTTCCCATGCTCGACATGCATATTCCTCCATCAGTACACATAAACCCCTGAAAAACCATCATTATTAATTTACGACCCCATAGTTATGATTTATCATCGAGATCCACGTTGCCCAATTATACAATTGTTGATATATAGTATATGTTTCAGCCTGTTTTTGTATGAATAATGTTCTATTTGTGTAATGCTTTATTTAACGTACCTGCTGCATGATTTGAGGGAAGTCGGAGCAGAAGGTCTTCTTCCCGTTGTTGTCAAAGATTTTCTCGAGAGTGATATCTTGAAGTGCCACCAACGTCGTCTCCAGCATGTCCAAACCAGCCTGGTTCGCAAATGTGAATACTGGCGGTAAGGCCTGCAATGATCAAACCAGTCCACTTTCCTCGTTAAAAATTATAATTTTCAATGCTATGTATGTATCATCATTGATCGCTAGGCGCAAATCATACATTTCAACGTTATATAATGCCAAGAGCACCTAAAACATGCATTAAGTTTTCACAATTTTATTTATTATATATACAAAACTTTAGGGAAAATATAATGTTATGTGATGCATGCGAACGAGAACAAAGTAAGAGAAATCTGACCTTGAGAGAACAACACATGAGGGCGTCAGGATGGTGCCAAAGAGACTTGAGAAGATCATTTCCATTAGGTTTAAGTAGTTCAACGCCAAGGTAACATCTATACGAATGAGAAATCCAACGAGCGAGTGTGTGAGCTTCCGGCGATGCGGGTGGTGGACGTAGGCCTCCGCTTAGCTGATGAGAAGAAGGAGAGAGAGCAAGAGCGACCCGTTGGACCGAGGCGATCACACTTCTCACATATTGTCTAGCCATTGAGGCTACATTCTCTTGCATATGCATCTCAAAAGCTAGCTGAAACGCTATTGTCATCACCGACTTTGTATTTCCTCTGCTCCCGCATGAGTCCCCGGCTGTTCTGCTCCCTATGTCTAGAGCCGATGCTAGGTCTAGCGTTCGGTTAGGACTCAATCCCTCCTATAAACATTTTTTATTGGATTAGTATTTGATTTGATATAATGTTGTTAACTATACTTCTTATATGAACTGAACATACCGATTTGGAATCTAGTGGAATGATGCGGAAGCCTGAAGGAATGATTGGGGCATCATCAGAGAAAGATGCATCAATTGGTGCAAAGATAAGCTCTGCACATGATTCAACAGCGTTCTCATCCACTCCACTGCACATCTAAATCATCAAACCATTAAATTATATTAGAATCACAATAACAATTATTTGCATTAATATGAATCACTGAGAGGCAGAGACTTGGATCTCAAGTATTAGTACTTTTCTTTTAAATGTAAAGTTTTTTTAGACTTTTTTTAATGAGTAAACGCAAACATAAAAAAAAACAGAAATTAAGGTTTAAAACAATGAGGTCTCACTTGCAGAAGAAATATATCGGCAGGCATCATCATATCTTCTTGGTAATGCCCCAAGCTCTCAAGCTTAATTACTTCCATGAACTGCCAACAACATAGGGAAGAAAAATGAATTAAGTTTTTAAAATCTTCACAAATTAAACGTAGTTATATTGATTTGATATTCCCATATCGAGGATCCATTAGTCTTAGTTAACTTACCTCTTCATTCTCTATAGTGTGAGCTAGAGGAAGAATGACTTGACCGCCAAAGCTCCCTGGGCGAGGGATTGGTAAGCTACAAGGCCCTGCTTTAATGGCTGCAGCTGAATACGCATCAATGCTATTATCTGCCCATTCTTGCCTATGTTCCCTCAAGAACCGTAAAAGAATCGAGGGAGGAACATTCTACACAAACAAAAATATCCTTAATGACATATCAAAAAGAAGAAATTTAGATTCTGAACTATTAGATTTTATGAGCTTGTAATTACTTGTAATAACATTGAAGCTTTGGCACAAAGAACTGCACTAGGCATAGAAGTGAAGCCATTTGAAAATGGGAGACTTGAAGTCATCATCATCTTTGTGGGAGAAGAGTTCACAAGAAGAGTAACATCATCTATACCATCACTCTCTAGCATCGACCAGCCTTCATCGCTAAACCCATTGACTGCTTCGTTAAATCCTCTGAGAATATAACAAACAAGTTAGGTTTAGTTTATAGAACACAAGTTTTGAATTTTTTTTAAAGGTGAAGTGTGAGAAACGTTAATTACTTGCTGAGTCTTTGGCTAAGTGCTCTAAGAGCCGCTGGTCTTCTTCCCCAACCAGATACGTTAGGTTGTGAAATCTCTTGAGATATTTGTCTCAAGTAGCGTAGAGCCTGTAGCAAAAAGACGCCATAAGTTCTTACACATCTTTTTTCAAGAACAAGGTTGCGATTATTTCACACTATGAATCTTACGGCCATGGTGGTTCTTTGGGCGAGTAACGTTGAAGACTCATAAAGAGAACGAAGAACTTCAGGCACACTCCATGGCTACAACAAATTTCAACCACGCTTAAAATAACAAAACTTATATAAAGACATGAAGTATGGTCTGTATGGAATGTGGAAAGAAACAGAGGAAACACTTCACTTTCAGAACCAAGACCTAGGTTTCTTGTGTACCAAGGAATAAATGTAATAACATTAGAAGAAAGGTTGTGTACCTCAAGATCCAAATGATCGACAATGTGAAGAATGGAACCACCTCCTTCACAGGGTCTAATGAGGTATCCACTTGGTAAAATCTCTGCTCTAACGAAATGAGGAGATGGTGGCATACTTGGCCCGTTTTGTGTATTGTTCAGTGACCGTTCGCATATCTGTATCAATCAAAATTCAGTATCTGCGACTGATGTATATATATTAACAGAATAATTAAGGATTATTTGCTAAGTATTATACCACAAGACTCCCATCTTCCATTACAGATGTGTAACGTAGCATCCAGAAATCACGTGCTGGTGCCAGTGTTGTCGGTGCATAAAGCTTTTTTCATAAGAAAGAACATAAACAAGAGGAAGTTTTAGTTTTGTTTTGGTTCATTCGTTTGGATATGATTCTTGATGGTTCTCAATCATCATTCATTAATACCTGCATGTAGATTAGTTCTAGAGTTCCACCATTTGCAGTGGAGAGGACGTTAACGATATCAAGAGATCTACAATCACGCAACCAAGAAGGCTTATCTTTAAGGATCTCTGCAACTCTTGTGGGGTCAAGACCCACGAGGCCGCAAGCACGAGCTGCGATTCCCGTGCATCCATGAGAAATAGCAACGATTCCAATGGAATCCGGACCAGGCTGAAAATTCATTAGTCAGTATAACAATGAAGACGTAGACAAAGAGACAAGCTAGAGACTTATGGAAAGTACCTTCATCCCAGGCATTTGGACCCACTCGACGGCGGTTCCAGTGGCCTTAGAAATGAACTCTGTTAAAGTTTCATCCGCAATGGACAATAATCTGAAAAAAAGACAAAGAGATTTCATAAGGTTACCAGAGATGGAGGCTTTCAATGGTAATAAAGTGTAGGAACCAAAAAATTTACAAGTTTTTGGGTTAAGTAAAATGTTGAACTAATATGAAAAAAAAATGTAGAGAAATGTTTTTGTGTTAATTCGTTTATTTTCTAAACGATTTTTTTTTGCATTTCTATTATGTTTCCAACAAATTCTGTTTCATAATTTTCAATCAAATTTTTTGCGGTCTAACATGACTTTTAGCTTACCCAGCAGGGCTAGCATCACGAGGCTGATGTTGAGGGGTCAAGTGGTGCTGACCACTTGTCACCACTGACTCACAGCTCGTATCCGTAGTCGCCAAGTTCCCTTGCTATTGACAAATCACAAGAAACCATAGAGACTATCAATTACATAGCTTATGCGTCAAGTTACACGTGAAATAATCAAAAGATGAATTAATATGTATACGTTTTGAGGGTGTTGGCGAAAATAGCTGTTCTCATAAACCAAGTGAGACACTTGCTTTTGCAACCGGTCATTCTCTTCCATTAAAAGCTTGTTCATCGCCGTTAGCTTCCGGTTTACAGCTTGAAGCCGCGACGCCTCTTTACGTTGCTTCTCTCTACACCTGCAAACACACATAATGAAACCAAAGTCAATAAATCTCACAACCTAGAGGATTTCTTGAGAGTCAAGAAACTGATGAGAAGTAAGGAGCAGACCTGCGGTTTTGGAACCAGACTTTGATCTGTTTAGGCTCGATGTTGGAGAGGATAGGACATTCTCGGATTAGCTGTTGGCGGCGCATAGAGCTTGGTTTAGGACAGTCATTGTAGAGCCTCTCTAGGGCTTCCACTTGTTCAGGAGTGTACCTTACGTACTTCCCGTTGTCAATATTGTGACTGCTATTACTCCCTCCTCCCATCTTTGATACTACAAAAGAAAACAAACTAATTAATTAACACGATCCAGAAGATTATATATGTATGTATAATATTTAGAAAATGTATGTATACATAATTTTTTGTATGTATTCTTGACAAAAATATGTATTTCTTGACAGTATGAACTTCCTGGTATATATTTTAAATAATTTTCTTGATATTTTAAAAATTGATCCGTGTTTTATTTGTACGTAGTAGTGAAAGTTGAGATGTAATTTATTAATAACGTTACACTTGATGATTCTTGAGAAACCCTTAATAATTAAAAATAAAATTTATTCAACATCCTATCAAAATTGAAAATGATGCAGATTAGGTGCTTATTATGATGGCTTCATGGCTCAAAGTAATAATAGATCCTAAAAAGGACCATTGACAGCACAAAAATAGTATTTTTTTCTCTGTATATTCCATGGAACCTAACAAAGATTCAAACCTTTTTTAATCGTTAAAGAAGAAAAGAAAGAGTGAGAAGGATCTTATTAGATACCGTAGACTTGTTTCTGATCAACCCGATCTTGAAGCAAAGAAAGAAAGATTTAGAAGTTTCTTGTTCTTACTGTGAATTCTCACAAACCCTTCTGGGAATTTTTCTCTCTAAAAGTTCCAAAGGCCTCTTTTTCTTCTTTTTTCTATCTCTCTCTCTAGAAATAATGGATGAGTAATTTCCTTCGGAAAAAACTGTGAAGCATGCTTCACAATGGGGACTACGAGATTCAAACTTTAGACTCTGCTACAGTTCAACCACGCTTTCTTCCTAACCCACACTCTCTCTCTCTAGATAGATCCACAACGTGAAGAGTCAAAGATTTGTGAAACTTGTTTATAACAATTTGTAGTGGGAAGAGAAAGCGAGAGAGAGAAAAATACTTTTGTTTATGGGTGGGTGGGCTTCTTTTTATTTAATTTTAATTTATGAATTCATAGAATAGAAATGTGTGTATGGAAAATGAGAGAAGACATGTGTGTCGGGTTGTGTTGAAAAAGAGAGAAGTGAGTACCCTTCATACCAGACAACCACCACTTCTCATTTTTTCCTTTTTCCTTTTTTTTTTCATTTTCTGTCTTGAAGTGTTTCTGTTCCAATACACTGTAAAAGGCGCACACACACACAAGAATATTTCCCAATATCGCCTAAAATACGTCACGACGTCATCATCATCATAAACACAAAACAAGTACTCCTATTGAATATTCAAACCCTTAATCGCATTATTTTCAGTATGGTCATGGCAATAACGAATTTGGTTTGCTCATTGTGACTTCTTCTGCTCCACCATTCCGATAGAATGCATGTGGCAGGAGGCGCCGCCCCAACTTCTTTAGTTTACAGATTAGTCAATCTTTGGGTTATGTACATCACAGTCCACAGTTCACTTTAATTTCGTTTCTAGAATTATTTTATCAAGTTTCTCAACATATAATGCTTAGGCCTCTACCTGATCGCATCTTAACGTTTTGCATGCATATATAGATCATCTATATGTACCCCGATGATATAGGAAAAATGACGTAAAAAGAAAGTAAGAAATCCAAACACACTTCAAGTTCCACTTTAAAACATTTTTTCCGGAACATGTAAGCAATATACCTTATAAAAAAAATTAGATGGTAGTTGAAGAAAGGACAGAATGATGAAAAAGTTGCATGCGTCCTTGATGTCTTGTAACGCAGATAAAACCCCATGTAGTCATCATCATTCCTGATATAAACTTAGAAATTTTCATAATATATATGATCATTGTTGTAAATCAGTATATGTCATATTTATTATATTGAAAATTCTGCAAACTAGATGAGACATGCATGCAAAAAACAATTTGTATTGTCCCCTGTAATAAGGCACACTAGATTCAAGCCAATGCACGATTTTCTCGCCATACTCATTATTTCGCATCTGCGGTTCCAAATTTTGAGGATATATTCTGCGTAAGGATACATACTGTTATTGTAACGAGTATCTAGTGAATATACAAAGGTATTCTTCTTGTTCCCTTTAGGTCAATCGACCTATGTATATACGTACACCTAGTTTCCAACATATTTGGAAGGTTAAACTCTAAAAGGGACAGAAACCAATGGATACATGTTTTTTCTTCCATGGCCCGGGTCATCCGGACCGTGAAAACCCGACTAATCTCTGAAACCATGGACAATAATCGATTGCTTAATCCCTCCCCAACAGAAATTGAACCTAGGGAACCTAATTTCCACGAAACCAGTAGGCCAACTGATACATTCAATTCCTTATCATTCATAAGTAAGAATGCATATAAGAAATAAAACTAAAGTTTTGAATGGTGACCAAAGAATGAAAAAAAACATTCAATTCTTTATTATTCCTAAAAAAATATTATCATTCACAAGAAGTAAAATTTTCTTTTCATTTTTTTTCATTCATTTTTTTTTGTAGAATAACAAAGAACAAAACCATTACTTGATAAATTTGAGAAAGAACATATATTCCTTTAAGTTTTTGCTATTTTATTTCTCTACGTTCATTTCCTATTCGTTTTTCTTTGTTCCAGAAAAATTACCAGTTGGAGCCTATATTAATTGGTTCAAGGGGGAGTCATATGATATCATGTGGATATACTAACTAATATGAGTGAATGTATATTCTATCGTTTTGGTAAGCCGATTAAATTTCACTTCTATGCCATTTCGACCGTATCAAACTCATGATATGATATCTTTGTGGTTCGCTTCAAAAACTCTCTGATCTCTTCATGTAACCTCTTAGGGAAATTTTCCTAAGAATATTGTAGTTATAATCTTTAACTTAAATCTCGTTAGTAGATAATATATACATGTTAACATTTTAAAAATATTTTATTTAAGGATGAGTTTAAAATGTTACACTTTTGAAAATAAGAGTTCAGCCAAGATATTACTATGTATCAAATATTGGAATAAAGCACCAAGTTAGTTGTCACTCATCATCATAAGTTCTCTAATGGGAACTTTTTAAAACGTCGATTGGCATGTGATTATATGTCAACGGTGTTAAAGGACCGTTAGCTTTGTATAAAGAAAACACAACGGGCATATGTAAACATGTGTATATCCATTTTTCTAAACAATCATAATAAATAATATTATCTAGAAAACAACTTTCATAAAGCTTATAGAAAAAGAAAAAAAAGGTGGACCTTCTAATAATGAGGTGTATGCATAAGAGTATAAAGCAAGCAACGACCAAAGTTTCCACTAATTTAGTGGTCGTAATCTTTATTTCTTTATCTTTTGTGATTGCCATATTAATACTAATGACATCTATCTATGAGAGAATAATATGGTCGATTATCGAACCTCCGCAAATTTTGTTTTGGAGTATGTACATTCATTTCTTGATTTGATCAAGCGACTCTACATGATAACAATAACTACATAAGAAAATTACTATCAGATATGGCAGGTGTATATACAAACTTCATTTGCCAACCAAAGATCTACGTCAATATAGATCTGGAAAGCAAATTAATTATCTGTTTTAACTTAACTTGTCTCTTATAATAGCCTTTTTACCAAAACAATGTAGTAATCAGACCAAAATTCAGTTATAGACTTTCTCTAATATTCATAATTAATTTTATGACTGCTAAGTTTATACCAATTGATCATATTTTTACTTTTGACATTGTCCTATCGTGCATGGCATAATATTCTGTCGTCTATAGATTGTATGATCTTAATTATTGTCAAACCCAATAGTGTATAAAATATATATTAACTGATTTATATAATATATGTTTGACAAGTAACTAATCTGTTAAAATTTTGAATAACCCAATGTTCAGTTGAATTTCTCTTTCCCTGTAGAAGAGTACTAGCTAATGGCTTGAAATGTAAAATCTGTGAGAGATCGATTTCATATAGTTATGTAGGACTAGTTAATTTGCAAATATGACCACTTCACAATTAATAAACTTAGGCTGAAAATATACAGATAATAACCGAGGTTAATCGGGTCTCGGAGATACCTAATGGTAGCCAATCCAATATATAAATATAACTTTGGAACTTGTCTACGTGAGTAAATTTATATATAACATGATATAAATGGAATAAATTCCTTCAAAACAGCATATAAACTTGTCTTAATTCTGGTAAATGGAATCTAAAAAAATATCCAAAGGAGGAGTAAAATGAAAAAGGTGAAAATCAGAATTGTAATCGAATGTAACTTTTTGTGCGGAGGAAGATTAAACAAAATTTATCGGAAGGATGAGTAAATTGAAAGGCTTACCCCCACACAGAAAATAATTAAAGGAAATCAACTTTTGTTTTATGGTATCATTTTGTTTTCAACAATAAGGCAAAGAGTCAATGCCTTCCACCTGATTTTTTTTTCACAGGTCAATGCTAAGTCACCTCAACTATCGATCATAATTCTTTCATTTTCCAATTTTATTTTCTTAATTTTATTTTACGTACGAAATATTTGAAAACATGTTTTGATGGTTGGCGAAAGCAGAAGGAAAATAAAATTGATAAGGACAGTAATAATGGCAGACCAGGTTTGGTGGTTTTGATTCTTTAACGAATCCAAGGTAAGATAAAAGTAAATTTATTGCCCAATATCAAGAATAGTCTGTTTTGGGTAAACAACATCAGTTACAGAACATATATGAAGAATACTTAAATCGAATGATTCTCATTTGCAATTATTTAATATTTCACGTGTTATATATATTAGCGTTTCCACACGAAAATATATTAGGTAGAGTCTTAGAGACGTGATTATATAGCAACTATTGTTGTGATTAGCCGTATAAATGTATAAAGATCACTTCAAAATCCGTATAGTGATTTTATTAAGTTTAACCTATACATAATGGAAAAACTTTATTTCGACAAATAAATGATACGAACTTGTAGGTATTGTGAGCCCTAGGAGTGGTATTACTGACTTTAATTTATTTAAATGTAAAACCAAAAAAGCTTTTTATCAAATCAAAATGTAAAAAACGAGGAACGTATGTTACTTAAGGAAGAACAGAAGCGCGTGAGAACAGTACAAATGTCTCATACTTCGGCGTGATGAAGCTGTTAAAGAACTGGCTCCTCCAGACATAACCTTTCGGTGATCGTGCCGTCCGTTTGCTCCGTCAGCGTAACGGGTATTCCAATAGTGACGTGTTTTTAGCTCAGCTTCACTTCCATATGGGGTAAGTTGATGACAAAATTGCACCGTCTTTTCATCTCCTTGGATCACGAGCATAATTTAATTTTTTTCTAGTGGTTATTATTTTTTTTTACCAAATATTTAACATAACACTAGTAGTTTACATAGTGACGTCACTGCAATACCACCCAAATTTTATTCAAAATATATATTTAAAACACCTTAAAGTACTAAATTGTCCACAGTCCAGAAATACGCAAATAGAAAGAAAAAAAACATAATTATTTCTGTAAAAAGAAAACAGAAGCCGTGAACCCAAAATATGAAAATAAATTTATATACCAAAAATATTAGCATGACAGAAAGTTGTGAGAAATAAAATTAAAATAAAAAACCACGCCAAGGCGCACAAAGATAATAAAGCCGTGCCCAGCGTGGGCCGACAACGAGGTGGTGGTCGTACTTTAAGCTAGGATCGAGGCTAAACGGGCCACTACGGCCCAGTAGTGAATATTATATTATTGCTTTTTAGAAATGATATGCTCTAATTAGTCGTTGATTCGCTGACGATTCTTTATTTTTATTTTGGTGATGATTGTTTTCCTAGTTTTTAGATTCTAGTTTTTGGTTTTTGGATTTTGGTTTTTGGTTTTTAGATTTTAGTTTTTGATTTTTGGTTTTTGATTTTGCAGTAGATTTTGGTTTTTTGAAAAACATAAATGGTTGTTTTAGATTTTAGTTTAAGTTTTTATTTTTTAAATTAATAAAATAAAAATATTATGGATAGTAAAATATTTATTCTGAAAATAATAAAATATAAAACACTGTCATTAAAATACACATAAATTTATTTTAAAAACTTATTTAAAAAATATATAAATACAAAATAAAACTATCGTAAAATATATAAATACTCGAAAGTTGTATGTATAATCACTTACCCATTTTATATTAATAAAGGACAAAAAATGTATTGTGATGTGATGGTGAAAAACGGATGATAGTGGGAATGAGCTAAATATGAAAAGAAAGACCAGTTACAAAAAAATAAATAAAAAAGACCAATTAAAAGAAAATGATAAATAAAAATGCATAAAAAAAAAAAAATCTTCGTAGAAAACTGGCTGAAAACTAAAAAAATACAGATTTTGGCTTTTGTGTAGAATTAGGTAGTTATTTGAAAAACTAGTTTCCCTAGTTTTTAGGAAATCATTTTTAGCAAAATCTTGATTGGCAAATAAAGTAGTTTTTCAGAAACAAAAACCAAAAACCATTTTAAAAACTACAAACAATCAACCTATTTATTTTTGATTTAAGACTGTTTATGGAGAATATTCGGCGGCCGCACTTTTAAGCCAAACCAAATCTCTTTCTTTAACAAAGGTGGGATCTCACATATTTCATTTAGCTAAAAAGGCAATATCTGTATTTGCTTGTTTTAAAAAGTTTTTTTACGGAATAAAACGTACCGATAACACGGATTATACATAACTAATCATTAAAAAACCTTCCATTTCGTTGATAGAAAATATAATTTCTATAATCTTTCTAAAAGAGCACAACACATTTGATCGTGGATACCTAATAAACATTTGCGATGGTTGTTTCTATTTGATGTTCTCCTTAAAACATCTAATAACGACACAATTAATCAAAAAATTAAACAATTAATCGTGGATATCTAAAAACAAATTATTCGTGGACATATAACAATGGGTTTCTGTTTTAAATACTGGGCTTCTGTTTAACCTAATTCCTTTGTTCAATTGGGCTTTAGTATAGCTTTCCCATAGATTACATTTTGGTCCAACACAATGAAACAATGATCAAAATAATATAGTTGTTTCAAAAAGGTTCAAGCCTTCAAGGCTTCAACGTTACTATGATTTGAGGCTTTTAAACTATCCTTACATTATAATTTTTTCGATAATTATGAACTCTATATTAGTCGGCCTTTAATTTCCGTAAACGGTTAGCCATTAAAACGCAGAGAACAGAAATATCTCAACTCGGATATGATGTTTTACATCTCCATGTGACTGGTTAACACTTAAGCACCATCATTAGCTACAAGCCTACAATGCTATCATTTGGACAAGAATATACGATATATGTTTTGTTTTTACAACGGGGTAATAAAACAGTAAAAGTCGGAAGTGAAATTTGTGTCATGTGGTTGCTTTCTCCATTGCTAAAGCATAGTATATTGTCATTCTCGACACAGTTAGAAAATTTATATAGCTTAAAAGGCTGCAAAGGGATATGACAGCACAAAGAATTATATTTATACGAAAACTTCCAATGAATTGAATCAACCAACGGTGGTTCCAGTCGACATCTTTGTTGGTTTGTGTACTCTATGAAAATGGTTAATATATTTTTTGTTGGGATTCACCTTCCCTTGTGTTTAAGCAAATGTCCCTAGAGATATTTTAGTTGATTGTACTTGTATCATTTAATAATACAAGAAAAAAAAGAGAAAGGAGGAGTATAACTCAATTGTCAAAGTTCCTCTGATTTAGCTGTCTTCTGTCTCGTTCTCATGTCACATGAACCATACCTTTCTCTAACATCACTCCCCCCTCCCCAAAAATAGACCTCTCTCCTTCCCTTTCTCTCCGTTACATTCTTCGCTCACATCCTCCCAAAAAGGCTCTCTCACCTTTACTTTCTCTTTCATTTATTTACACTAATAACCTTCTATTTTCTTGCACCAATGGAACAACAACAACAGCTTACCCCGGAGCTCTTCCTCGTCGCCGGTGGTAACTCTGACTCTTTCGTCGTCGACGACCTTCTTGACTTTTCTAACGACAACGTCCAACCTGACGACGGACTTGAACCCTTTCCTGACTCTTCCACCGTCTCCACCGGTACTCTTGCCGATAGCTCAAACTCCTCCTCGTCGTTTTACACCGACGGCAGCGTGTTCTCCGACGACCTTTGTGTTCCGGTAAGTTTCCATTACATTTCAAGAAGGGCTCTAACCTTTACCATGTTGATTTATTAATTCTTGAAAAGGAAAAAAAAATCATAATTTATAAATATGATTTTTTTCATGATTATACTTTCTTAATTAGGCAATATATTTATATATTTGAAATAATGTTTTTTTTTTCTTTGATTATCACTTTCACTTATCAGAGTGAGGATTTAGCTGAACTTGAATGGTTATCGAACTTCGTGGAAGAATCATTCTCAAAAGAAGACCAAGACAAGCTTCAGTTACTGTCCGGCTTACAAAAACCTCAAACCACCGGTTTAACCCAAACCAAACCAGAACTGGAACCCGAACCTGAGTTGGATCAAATCTTTATCCCCACCGACACTGACGACTCGAATGTTTCCGTTCCCGCCAAAGCAAGAAGCAAGAGACCACGCTCTGCAGCCTCCACGTGGGCTTCTCGTCTTCTAGCAATCGCCGGCTCCGACGAGTCCTATCCCAAGAAGAAACAGCTCAGAGTTAAAGAACACGACGGCAGCACCGGAGAACTCGAAGGCGAAGTTGGAGAGAGACGGTGTCTGCACTGCGCGACGGATAAGACGCCGCAGTGGCGGACGGGGCCGATGGGACCTAAGACGCTGTGCAACGCGTGCGGAGTACGGTACAAGTCAGGAAGGCTCGTGCCGGAGTACAGGCCTGCTTCGAGCCCGACGTTCGTGATGACGAGGCACTCGAACTCTCACCGGAAAGTGATGGAGCTGCGGCGACAGAAGGAGATGAGAGACGAGCATTTGATGAGTCAGCTTCGGTGTGAGAATCTCGTGATGGATATCAGATCCAACGGTGAAGAGTTCTTAATCAGTAATAATAATAATAACCACGTGGCTCCTGACTTTAGGCACTTTTAATCTAACCTTCCTTTGCATTTCCACGTGGATTAATTCAGAAGAATAAGTTTTTTTTTATGGTTAATTTTACGTTTTTAGCGTCTTGTTTTGTTAGATTTGCAGACTACTAATGGTATTTAATAAATTCCTCTTGTTTTATTTAAAATAGAAACTTTATAAGTGAAAATAAAAATTTAGAAAATAATTATAGGCTGGGTAGATACGAGTTAAGTAATCATCTTAACCATGATGTAAGCATCGATTTGTTTCGCTTAATATATTTAAGTCTCTAAATAATTGAAACAATCAGGATCCAAAATTGATAAATTCAAATAGTTGTTACTCCTTTTCTCTTCGCTTGTTATTTGATAAAATAGTTCATTTTGTATACAAGCAGAAGTCCTCGCGGGGTTACTAATAAAAACTATCCCTTTCAATTCAAAATCATATTCAAATTTGAGATTAAATGATAGTTTTAAATGAGAAGTAAATACTTAATATTTCCAAAACCGGGTCCA
Source organism: Brassica rapa (assembly GCF_000309985.2). NCBI lineage: Eukaryota > Viridiplantae > Streptophyta > Magnoliopsida > Brassicales > Brassicaceae > Brassica > Brassica rapa. The sequence goes on along the minus strand of NC_024795.2, from coordinate 2,453,319 downwards.
TTGTATGTGAGTGAGACAAATAAAAAACTCAAATATATATGTAGTATTTGTTAACCGATCATGTTAAATGTGTTTCAACATATGTATGAACATAAATTAGTGTTTTATATACTTAAATTAAATTAAACTAAACAGTAACATCACCGAGATCCAAGGTGGATATGCTCACTCATTTTGAAGAATGGGTTATTAGTATTCTCTATTATAAATTTCAAACTTAACTATTCCCCGAATTTTATTTTCTTTCGCGTTTTATATTCTGACAATATTCGAGGAAATCGGATGCTTTTATTATCCTCTGATATATACATAGTAAAAATAGAGGGAAAAATACAAATGTGCACAGCACAAAAGTAGTTTATATAAGTATTATTGCCTTAACCAAAGGAAAATTGCTCAAAAATAAAGAAAATGGGGCGCAGATTGAGGTGTTCGTCACATGCGTTCTCATGCAAACCTAACTAGCAAGTGGGAGAAATTTAGTATGATATATAAACAGTCATCTCTTAGTCTCTTAGCCAACATTAAATATTTTATCGTGATAGATATAGGCAAAGGTCCACGGACTGTACTTGAAATGTATAATATTCAAGTAAATATATTTTTGTTTATCGTACAAAAAGAAAGCTATACCACCTCTTCTTTCATGCAGTATCACAAATTACATTGTAGTATTATTATTTAGTTGACGTTAAAACGCGAAACAGTACTAGTATGAATAATCATTCACTAATCACTATATATACAACTTAATTTGTATCCCTTAACGTTTATCTACATGTGGATATCTACGTTTACAGCATATACATATGTTCTCACTTCTCAGGATAAACATGAGATGCATTAGTAAACGCCTAATACCTAGATGTTGTACAAACGGCCGTCTGATCCGATTTTTTTTACACTATTCTATTTGTCAATGTTTGTGAGCATTAGACATTGTTAGCCATCCCCATGTTATACATTATAAAAAGGATAAGTAAAAGCAAGCACGTATAAAGATTTATGGAGTCATGTGAGTATGTTGCGTATGCTGTATGCCATGTGGTGCCTCTATATTATATAATTAGTTATGTGGAATCATAACAGTCCAGCGTCGCGTTCTGAATTTTAGGGAAGACTTCAACGTCACTCAAAGAAAGTACCAAAAGCAAATCCATTTTAAAGTCACCTATATACAATAAAAATAATGGAAAAAACAAAGAACCAAATTTAGAAAAAGATTAAGCATGACAAGGACTAAAGATTGTCATGTAAGTGAAAACACTAACCAGAATCATTTATATCAATCTACGCACTAGTCTACTAGACACTGAGTATCGTAGTATAACGGGAAAAATCTAAGTGTCCACAGACTCGCAGTACGTCAGTACGTTTCTAGTAAAAAGTGTGGTAGCTAGCTTTTAAAATGATGAGACTCGAGGAGTCAGAACATGTTGGTACTAGATTTCTTCAATTAGATTCTCATAAAAATCATTGCATAGCGTACAAAAATTGAAAAAGTATTGAGAGGCATTTTATTGAAAGAAAATTGACCAATGGAGAGAAACAAAAACACGAATAACAACATTTTTTTTTTTTTGTAAAATGGCAACACGAATAACAACATGAAACGATATATTTTTTCATGAAGAGGAATTTTGAATATGAAGGATCGTCACAAAAGATTTATAGTTCAGTTTGATCGATTTTTATAAGTTCAATTCAGTTGTGGTTTAGAATTTAATATAATTGATTCGTTTGGTTGGGTGATGTGCCCAACCCTAGTAAGAAAATATAGAGAAAATTTCTCCTATTGGATGCTAAATTTGTTTGATTAATGCTTACCGGACGTTCAAAGAACACTTAATAGTATATCCAGTTAACTGAAGGTTAGTTGGAGCTTAATTATGCTTTTTCATATTGTGTTATTCTAATCAAACGTTACTCCTTAATTCACATACTGAGCTTGAATGACATTGCTTTTTTTATCAGAGATGAAGATACAACATTATTGTGTTTATTTATATACCTCTAATTTTAATAATGATCCTAGCAGTGTTTTCATGAGGAAACAAAATTGATAATATCAGAACTCCATGATGTAAAAACCAAATACCATATCATTTGGTTACCACGGTAAATTTTTTTGAGAATGTAAGAACTCAATCGAATGATTTACAGAACTATATCTAAAATTAACCAATAAGGTACATGAGTTTAATCAATACAAAACAACAACTAATTTGCCTGCACCAACATTATCCTGGAGAAAGCTCCGGCATCAGAGTAACGCCAGCTTACCGGTAATGGAATCAACCAACTGTTTTGGTCCTGCACAGAAAATTTAAAGAAAAAGTAACGAACATGTTTGAGAAACAACGTTCTCATTCAACACCTGTATTTGTTCTGCTTCAGCTAGAAACATAATTTTTTTAAAAAGAACTATAGTCTCTACCTGGTCCAACTGCAAGAACCGTTCTTGATCCAGCTGCAACCTGTGAAAGCAAGATTTAGTTTATCCTCACGTTCTGACAAGTAGGAAAGGTTGTTTTTGTTTTCTATCTGTTTGATTAGTAGATAAGCATGTCAAATTTTATTTTGCCTAGGAGCTACGGTTGGACCATATTATCAAAGATGTAATCAAGCAGGAGGAAGTATAAAACTAAGAATCTTATAGTTAGTTAGTTACCTCTGTTCTTCCCGCATCAGCCACAACAAAAGTGGGGAGACCAACGCTCTCAGCCGCTTCTGCAATCTTATTCCTGATATCAGAGAAAAATATTTATTGAAACACAACTCATTGAGACATAAGAAGTAAAGTTATAATGTGTGGTTGTTGTCAAGCTTACATTTCTTGCTGGTTTTTGCAAGTGACGGCTATCTTTGGTTGCCCGCACTCCTCCCATTGCCTCAGACGGTATCGGTCGCTGAAAGAATCATGAATAAAAACATAAGCTTAATTAATTACGAAGCGAACCACTAACTACAGAGGAAACCACCTCTTCATTAACTCTGCATACATGCCGGTAGCAGCATCTGCAAATATTAGAAAGAAAGCCACTTTACATTTGGGACTAACACCAAAGACATCAATCAGTCTTCAAACTTCAAACACATCTCAAAAAGGACACTTACGTGCACACTGTGAAGCAATTTTGCCTGTTCTCATCTTTAAGTCTTGCCTAACTACTAAAACCTGTGATCAGAAGGAGCTCAAATCAGTTAGAGATCAAATCTGACAACATTTAAATTTTATCACCATCCTTTCATAGATTCTGCATGTCTCTTTGATGGGGAGAGATCATCTCGTATTTAATTATATCACTAGGTTTTGAATATAAATATTTGAGTGACAATACTTTTACTCAAAACCAATAAAATTTAGAGCCATAGACTAGATTAGAAAGATATACAAACCATTTTAAGCTCTTTCTCACTGCCATTGCTTGGTACGGAGCTCTGGTTCTGGGTCTTACTTGACAAAAGTCTGCTCTTTTTCACAGGTAACTTAACTTGCTGTGACAGATCCAACAACATACCAATGATGAAACCTATCACAACCCCTGGTATTAGATTCTCTGCCTTAAAACTCCCAGATATCGACTTCCTCTCCTGTTTCTGATCACATTCACCGGCAAAAAAAATCCACAAAAAATTTCAAAACCACAAGAAGATATAAAGCTACATTGTTGCAGTCCAAATAAGATTTTAGAAACAAAACACGAGAAGTTCTAGTTAATGGTGAGAGAAGAGAAGCACACATTCAATTTTTACACCACAAATCTCTAGACTTTATCTGCCAATCAAACACGGGCATACATACATACATACAATACAATACAAGACCTATAAGTACTTGTGTAATATGAAGCCAAATTCCTCAGAAAGAATCAGACTTTTTACTCCTTGAGCATTAACTGGTTACGGTTTCTCTTACAAAACATCTTGGAGTCGTTCAACAATCTTAGTCTTGTCTGGTCTCTTTAATACAAATTTGCTTCTAAGATAATTCTCGAAAACCAAAGCTACGGAGAAACAAAGAAGAAGAGCGAAAGTACCTTAGCTTGAGGCTGCGAAGAGTTTCCAGAAGAAGGCCACATGGCGATTTCTCCTCTGCGACAGAGTTACAAAGCTAAGCCTTCAAAATCGAATGCTGTGACCATGAAGGAGAACAAGAGAGATAAGAGAAAGCTTTTGTAACGATAAACGCCAGGCTGTCCTTATTCATAAACCAAAAATGACGCGTTGTTTTCCTTTAAAATTAAAATTCGGTTAACATAATGGTCCAATTTTAAAAACCTCTACAAATGTAATTAATATAAATATCGACACGGTAACTATAAAACGCCAGGCTGTCCATATTTATAAACCAAAACCGATGCGTCGTTCGGTATTAAATTAAAATTCAGTAAACATAATGGTCCAATTCAGAAAACCTTTCAAAGTTAGTAGCTACTAATGCAATTACTATAAATATCGACACGGTAACCGTAAAACGCCAGGCTGTCCATATTCATAAACCAAAAACGACGCGTTGTTTGGTATTAGATTAAAGTTCGGTAAACATAATGGTCTAATTCATAAAACCTTTCAAAGTATGTACCTACTAATGTAAATTACCAAAGTTATCGACACGGTGCGTTTTGATGTCGCCTCTGTTATTCTGGCGGCTAGAGTCACCACTCTCTCAAAACCCCGATCAAAAACCCTAACGGCCACCGGAGCTCCGAAAATGCCGGGTATGAATCCGAAACCCAGCGACGGATTACCCAACGGCGGAGAATTAGTTCCGTTTTCGACCAAGGAGAACTCTCCGGCGGTGTATCCTCTTCGCTACAGCCTCAAGTCTCGGCCTCACAGGCTCTCCATCTCCTGGGGGTGCGGGAACAACCTCCGCGTCACGGTTTTACGCAATCCGGAGCCGCGCGATGACGACGACGGCGGAGAAGCTGGCGGCGAGGTGGTGAACGTGAGGCTTAGCGGCGAGGACGGCGAGATCGGCGACGCGCAGTGGCGGAGGATCGCTTATGGATCTGTTTCTCCGTTTGCGCTTTTGCAGAGCAGGAGAAACTCGATTTCGAGCTTGTTTAAGATGGATACGAGTCCGTCTCTGTACCAGACTGCGTGGTGAGGGCACTCGAGTTTACACTATCAATTAAAAGTTTTGTTCTTTGGTATAATGTATGTGTTGTGTGTGTGACAGGTGGGAGTATGTGATGGAGTACAGTAAGGAGATTAAGTCTCTTCTTAGTGATTCAGTGTCTTCTCCTGCTCCTTTGATTGAAGATCCAAGATCAGTTATAAAGGTTAAAACTTTAATTATGCTTTACTAGTTCTAACTCTTATGTAAGTGAGTTATAGTTTTGAGTGTGTGAGATTTTTTCAATTGCAGAGTGCTGAGGAACCGACTTGTTTAAAGGCTGCGTGGGAGTTGATGGAAATGTTTTATGCTGACAAGACATGTCTGTCTTGGTGGCCAGAACGGCTCGTTGACTGGCTATCTGTAATTAGTTTCTTTCTCCATTAGTGAAGCTATCTTGATTTTGCTACCTTGTAGAATATGTTACTGATTATTGATATCATGGCAGGATTATGATGTACTTCTGTCAAGTGCACATCCAACTATCTACTCAAAGCTCGAGGATTTCCAAAAGGAACTTGTTGGCCTACAGGTCTGTTCACGCGCGCTTATGGTCTTCTATGAGAATTTGATTAAACAATTGGATGACGAACTGAGTTGCTTTGTGCGTTTATTTGCATTTGCAGGCTATCGAGGATGATCCAAGATACTGGGAAGTGATGTCATCTGCTTTATCAGTTGGTTGGCTAGAGATAGTGGTTCGTACCTTTTGGGATAGATCAAAGCGGGTTCTGTTTAATTTTATTTTGAACGTTGCAGTTTGAGGGATAATTTGCCCATGCTTTTATTTTCAGGTGAAGTTGTTACACTTGCATGGTTCTTATCAACTAGACCAGCTAGGAAATCGTGAGGTTGGTAAAGTAGTTCATGTTTAAGATTCATGTCATATCATATGGAGTGACTATCATAATGAAATACAAATTTGATGAAGTAGACAGAAAATGGTCTGGTAGAAGCTGTCGCTGTTCTCATTTCAAAAATGCCACGGATGCGTCCAAAACTAGAAGCTGGTATGTTTGGTGAATGCTTTGCAGCAAAGCCTGATTTTATGAAGGTATGTTAAAAAGACCTATCATTCTTTCCCTTTTCAGTGTTGTCTAAACTCTAGACTGATCCTGCCCCTTTTCCTTTGTGGCAGACACGAGAAAGATGGCAGTCTCAGATAACTAAACTAGAGTGCAGTGCCTTCTGGGTTCAATGTGCTCACCGTCCGACCCGCGAGGGCTTGAGAAATATGTTGAAGATCATGATGGGAAATGCCGATTGCCTCTCAGCTGCGACATCTAACTGGATGGAGTTGTTTGTTTCACATTTACTCTATCTCAGGCCATTCACGAAGGTGAATTGTTTTACTTATTGTTTGCCTGTTTATATCTGAGCGTTGTTTTTTAACTCAGTCCCTATTATACCATGTGTCATTGCAGGGACTAGAAGGCATGCATAACCTTGCTCAGAAATGTGTTGAGTCAAAGCCAGTTAACACTTCCCATAAGCTTCTGAGGCTGCTTATTGGAATTCTTGGAGAGAATACTGAGGTCAGAAATGGATTTTAACCCCAATAAGAGTTGTAACTATCTCAGCTTTCTGTCACCCTAATTCGGCATGGTGTAACTAAATGATGCAGGTTGTGCTGGCAGTTTGTTCCAAAGAGTTTGGCTCCTGGTAGGCAAGGAGGCCGTTTTTTTGTTATTAACTCCATTGAGAATGCTATATTGTTTATGGAAACGGATCATGAGGATGCTATTTTGTGTTTGTTGCTAGGATGGTTGCACATGCGATGGAGTTATTGACAGCTGGAAGCGAAGAAGGGGAAGTTCTTGTACATGAGGAGCAGCGAAACTTGGGTGGAATCAACATGGAAGAGCTCCATAGACTTGTCTATGCTCAAGTTCTTTCTTCTCATGCTTTGACTTGGCAGGTATCTTTTCTTTTATGACATCTTGTACCTTTCCTGTAAAAATATCAAGCTAAATCTGCATAGAACTTAATCATATTGGTACCTTTTGTATAAGAAGCTTTGTGTTTGGTTTTGCAGATAGCTCCTGTTTATCTATCATCCTGCGAGAAACAGGGCCTAGGCTTATTAGAATTGTTGTTCTATAGGCAGCCAGTTCAAGACAATCAGCTGCTTATTAAGGTTTCATCAATTTACATTCTCTATTGTTGAATAAAATCATCTTGTCAGATGGCTTTACAGGGTAATTATATTTCTCCTTATGCAGAGTCTAGAGATTTGCCGTCTATATGAACTTGGTTATGTCAGTGCTAAACTTATGAAGGTATTTATTTGTTGAAAATATATTCCACATTTGTGTTTTCTTATCTCAAAATTGGTGGAAAAGAACAGAAAAACATATTTCATCTGAAGTAAGTTATATTGGTTAGATCTCTGGAGTGCATCACTGGAAACATGGGAGGAAAGGGTCTGGGATTTTTTGGCTTCAGCAAGCACGGGACGAGCACTCTCTCAAAGTGATTTCTCAACAGCTGTTTGATTCTGTTGGAAAGTCATTGTCCGATGAAAGTCTCAAGGTATATGTATTCTCCAAGCCATACTCGAAACATTATTCATTTTGTATTTGTCCTTCTTATTTTTATTTCATACTCTTAACATGCAGCAATGGGAAGGCCTGGTCGAACTGCTGGGTTCCGACTCGCAGATCTCTGGTGGTCTTGATTTTCTTCACAAGTAATAATCATCTGTCTTCTGCTTTCTTTGCTAATGGTTTTGGTTCTGTAATAATCTATCCTAAATTAATTGCCATATTTTTCCAGGTATAGAGATTTCAAGAGATCACTGAATCTCGTCAAGGATGGAAAAGCCATAGATGCGGCTCACGAAGCTGTGGAGAGACTTGTATCGGTATGTAAATACATCAAGCCCCTCTACATCCATCTTAGTTTATATTTCCGTTTCCTACGGGAACACTGTGCTCAGGCCTATTAATATTGCTCTGCTGTGTTTAAATACTGCAGCTAATGAAGAGCCCCTCTACTCCTCAACGCTTCTGGCTTCCTCTGCTGCATGATTCAGTAAAGATTCAAAATCTTGTTTTTCTTTCCTTTGATTGATAAAGAGGATGCAGCTTAAAAAAGTTTTGTTTTCTTATACAGTTGAAGCTGTTGAATTGGCCAGAGCGTTCGCTGTTGAATGTAACACAGACCAACCTGATGTTGAACAAACTACAGGAAGCATCCATTGCAAAGATAAGACCAGGCTTCATAGAATCTGATTTGTCTGCTCAAGCTGTGAGTTCTGTGAGACTCGCTCTAGCAACAAATCTCGGACGTGCTTTCCTGGAAGAGTGTTAGCGTTGGATTGAGGCTAAATTACGGGCTCCATTTCTTTCTGTTTCGAGTCTTTCAGTTTGTATGACATTTAACTCTGTATTTCCATGTCAAATAGACTGATTCAAACCGGTATACTATTGTAAACTGATTTTGTGAGCGTATCGGTTAAAGTTGGTTTAATAACTGCTTCACAGCGCTCAGAGCTCGCACACTGCCGTTGGTCTGAAACATCACCAGCACTCGCAATTTCGATTCCAAGCTTTGATAGGTCTATCCGCTTATGATCGTTAGCTTTGAATGTGTAGGATCATAGTTGATCCTTATAATTTGCAGCTTCTCTGGGTTGTGGCTAAGGAGATTCATTCTCATCAACTCAGGTTCTTGTTCCAGGATCTATTGTTATGTTGTTTCTAATCTTAAATTGGTTAGGAAGGAACAAAAGTCGCCTCAAAGCTGTCAATTGTAATCTCTTGAACATTTCAAGTCCAGAACTCAACACAACATTGTATATGACAAGCAAGACAGCACCAAGCCACTAGAAAATAATCTTTGTAACATCATTTAAAACATCGAAACAAATATCCCAGTCCCAATCATCTGAAAAAACAAGATGGATCTTGGCGTGGGGGAATCAAATACAAGCATATGCATTTTGTTCCCCCAATCTTTCAGGATTATTCATTCCTTTAACTACTTGCCTAAAGAGTTAGCTATATTCACCTGAAAAATCTTTGAATCAGCTTGTTGCACCAGAAGACGCCTTTGTATAAAAAAAACCAGCTCCCTTCACCTGTGTTTTGTATTAAATTATGGTTGAGTATCGAGTCTTACGACTGCCAGAACAGCTCGGAGTCATCACTGTATAAGGAGTAATCTTGTATCTCAAGATTCGCAACGTGCCAGTTTACTAGTTGGGATTGCAACACTTTGCACAAGAACAAAGCGCCCGGGAATATCCACCATTCGTTCTCGTCCCTGCAACAACAAAATGTTAGTCGATGTCGCAATAGCAAATGTGTTATTATAAGGTTGAGATTTAAGGGTCCTTCTCACATGCTAATGTTCCATGGCTCGAGATACGGAATCTTTTTTCCAGCTGATGAGCCATGATAGTGAATATATCCACACACAAACGCAACAACCTGCACAAAAGGTTTTTTAATCATGTAATAGAAGGTGAAGGAGACTGCAGTAACAAGAGAAGGTCCATATTAGGCTTTAAGAAGAGTAGTAGTTGCATCATGGTTCTAAAAATCGGTGTAGGCGGCTTATAACTAGGTCCTAGCTGAAACGATTTTTAAAAAATAATCTGATTTATACGACTCAAATCGATTTAAACTATCGATCTAAATTAGTCTAAATCTGCTAAATCAAGCAATAATATCTGTACAAATCATAAAATTTGTCTAATTTCTTTTGTTTTGTATTATCTAATTCTGCAGAAAGTATTTGCATAAAGAAGACGAGTACTTACGACATTGACCAGAGATGTGATGTTCCACAAGGCATAGACACGAGTGCGTCCAGCAGAACGCCTTGGTCCGTGGCTAAACAAAGCGCTGACTCCAGCAGGGAACGGGAAAAGGATGCTGAGAGGTAAAATAAACAAAGCGAGAAAAACGTCCAGGATAGATATGGAGTAGAGTTGGAGCAGCGTGAGTAACATTAGAGTTAGATCTCCTAAGAGTAGCACCGAGATAACCAAACCAACCAGATCCTGTCATCACCACATTTAAAAACACTTAGTAAGAAGAAAAAGAATGCAATATGTTTTGAAGTAGAGGGAGGCTTTTTTTTACCTGATGGCCAACAGGTTTTGTGTTATGAATCAAGAATGAGAGTAGGGAGAGGACATCTTTCTCTTCTTTGAGAAACTGTAAGCTACCAATGTCTATGATCTCTCCGCCGTCTCGGTGCCTGAAGTGATTGATTGAGGTAGTTGGAGATTGTGTGAAATGTAAAGACGAGTTATCAATTTGTACACCCCTGCATATTCAAAACTCAAAGAATGAGTGAGTCTACATCTTTGGCTTTATAACAAATAAACATCAGAGAGAAGCTAAGTGAAGTTTTCTTACCAAGGATGCTGCTGTTCTGTCTCATTAACATCTCTTGGCGATGGCACTTCATCTACAATGGCCTGAACAAGGATTCCATACTGGCAAGACGAGGAAGGAGAGGTCTGGAACCTAGCTAGGTCAACACGTACACCGTTTCTTTTCAAGGCAGGGTTTCCGTGAGTCTCAATCCATCTCATAACCGAGCGAAACGTGGACCTTAATTTCCCTTGCTGAACAAGGCGCAGCTGAGCGTTAAGTCCAGCTACAAAGCGGTACCAAGTGGTAGGTGGGACCAACTATAGAAAAACAAGGTAAGTTCAGTAACGATATTACAGTCATTAACACCCAAACAAGAAAAGACCGAACCTGGCTCAAAAGACTGGTCAGAATATCATCACTTTGGAGTGAGTAATAAGCCATGTAACTTCCATCGCCACCAAAAACTAAAGGCATTGGGAATCTTTCATGAACAGGAGGAGGAAGATCGTTTCTCTTTTCGTCGCCACCAAGGAAAAAATCTAGATGAGCTAGCATCAAGTCAGGGGTAGCAGCTACCTGCACATTCACATCACAAGTTCAATTTGTAAACAATGAATAATGTTAACAAAAATTTATTAATAAAGGTCAATGTAATATGATAAATGTATGCAACTTGAAGAAAACATAAGCTTACATCTATCTCTTGACTAAGATCCTAGTACAACTTGTCCTATTCTCACATATAACTATTATTAGCAATTTAACTTTCTTTCTAATAGATAGAGTATGTACCTTTAACCCTTCATATAATGCTCTTGAACGACATGAGCGTAGACAAGAATGGTCATATTCTGAACGAACAAAGTCACGGAGTTTCTGAAACTTCAGCCTCCTACGTGATTGCTGCCACGACCACGCAAGCGGATAGACAAGAACTGAAAGCATGATGTATATCGCACCCTCCCACCACTGGTATGCTGCTATAGCATTGATCTCATCAACAAATCCATTAAACGCAGCCTCGTACCTAAAAAGGAAAAAAATCAAGTAAGGAGACCAAAGCAAAATGTATTTCATAAACAAGTTTCAGGCATGAACTAAACTATAGTCAAAATGTAATAAGTTACTTACACAATCTCCTTTATTTCATCTGGGGGAGTATGAGAAAGATGCCAAGGTTCACTAAATGTATTAGGACCTAAGAAATATATCCTATGCATGTGTCCCTGTGATTCCTCCACCCTACTTGTCTCCATCACCTAAATAAACATAAACATAAATATTAACTATAAAAGGAAACTAAGCAACCAAATACTATTTCCTCAATTGTTATGTTCCATTCACATGAAAAATGAGTAACTAAGCAAACCTCGTTCAAAGACTCAAGGAATGGGAATGAGTGATCAATCTGAGAGCCATGATGAGTTGTGGTAGCTCCGTGTACCTCCTCGCCACTTATGAATTTCATCCGGGCAACGCTGAAAACAAGTGCTAGTAGAAGGAGCAAAACTACCAAAAGGATGCCGAACAACCAAGGTCCACCAAATGTGTATATTAACTCTTCAAGTGTAGTGTAACAATGCGGCATGTGATATCTATCAGAAACGCATTGGTATGGACAAGGGGCTTCCGCAACACCACCTGTCAAGAAAACAAGTAATCAAAGTTTATGTAAATTCAAGCTCATAGACCGCCAAGAGTTTCTCATACAAAAAAGTACCTCGAACAGTGATGTATACAGCACGGTGGGGAAGATCTCTAGCCGGACAAAGACTACACAGAGCTTTATCAGATCCAGTAACATTCTTATAAGTTCCAACTGGACATTCCTCGCAGTATAGACCATAGAGGCCTTCTGGACAAGCTTTACCAGTCAAAGTTCCTGCCTCTCCAACGTTATCTTCACTTGCACCCAACCCTCCTCTGTAAATTAATAATACAAATATGTTACAAGAATGCATTAAGAAAATAAATTTGAGTATAACAAAAGAATGAAATTTTTTTTATGACAAACCTTACATAAACTCTTCCCTTTACGTTGGCAATGTGATGATAAACATCACCAGTTGGAATGTCTGACCAATGAAAATGAATCCTTCCACCACTTCCCCCACCACCTCCCTTTAGACTACCGTTTCCCCCAATACTAGAGAGAATAGCGGACTTGGCTATGTCAAGTGAGCGCAAGAACAAAAGCACTGTTCCACCTGAACCACCACCAGGTCCTAAACTTGTGTTACTTATGGTTTTAAGCGTCTTCCTGGGAGTCTCACCATCAGTTGTTATCGTTCCCTCAAGTGACAAGCTTGAAAGTGGGTGCTCAAGCGAACCAATCACTTCACAAATTGGTAATAACAAAAAATCATTAGGAAGATACATATCAAAAATGAACCAATCACTCCACAAATTGGTTAGAAATAAAAAATTTATTAGGAAAATACATTTCAAAAATGAACCAATCACTTCTCTATAGACAAAACATGACTTACCAATGATTCCACCACCAGCAACTGAATCTGATGACTCTTCATCTCCACTTCCACTGCCAAGTTCACAAGGTAGATCTGCATTTCCATAAGAATCACCACCTTCAATGCAAGTATGATTGTAACACCCGCTTCCACCTTTACCGCCATGTCCACCACCACTCCCAATACCGCTTCTCAGAAACCTACCTGTCCCCACTCCACCTTTGCAGCCTGTGTTCATAATTAAATCTCTCAAAAAAACTTGTTCATATCACATAAGACACAAGTCTTCAATGAGTATGTGTGCCTTACCCATCCCATCTCCGGTTATTGTTCCAGAAGAGCGGACAACGACGGTTCTTGCCAGATGGAAATGTATAACAGATCCTTTGATGAGACCTTCAACAGTAATATCCTCAACTCGGCAGATCTGCACCAGAGAAAACTATTAGAGCATATTCACTCATCATATTCATATTTATTCTGTGAACAAGCAAGCACCTGAAGAGTGAATGGAAGTGATGCATTGACATTGCAATCCTCCGGCGGGTGGAGTAGCTCAACAGGACAATCTTCACGTTGACAGTAAAGCTTTGGAGTACTTTAAAACAAAACCAAACATAAAAGTTTTCACTGGCTCAGTACAACAACAACAAAAAATGTTATAGATAAAAGACTTTTGTTGAAGGATCATCCGAACCTTCTCGGAACTTACAGGCCACCAGTTGATGTATTCTGCAAAGGACCACGCAAGACCGCTCCAGCTCCAACCTTCACAAATCATAAAACGTCCACTCTTTACCTAGTAACATTACATGTAACAGCCCAAAAAAATATGATGCAGGTTATCTTTATTACCTTGATGCTATAAAACAGAGACAAAATCAGACGTTGTGCTTCAATTGTATCTCCAGCGCCTCTTAGATGTAACAGACCCTGCCCATGTACTCCGAGGTTTCCATTGGATTGTATCACTGATGACTCCTGTGTAAATGTAAAGAGCAAATTATAGGACATCAAAGTTGCATACTATGAGGAACATATTAATAAATATAATTATAATACCTTGAGCACTAACAAATTACTAATATCAAGCATTGAAGTCCCCAGCATTGTCACACCACCACCATCGATAAACATTCTTGACTTCAACATCAAGAACACCTTCACTGTCATACGCAATGCCCCAAACACCTAACACATAGCATAGAGATCCACATAGTGAGAAATAAAAACAAAAACACTCATGTGTCTTTACAAGTTTAATAGGGTACCTTGATAGCAGAATTGCTCATCAAGACTTCCTCTGCGAATAACTCAAATTCTGAAGAAGCATAACGAGCAAGACCAAAGTTCAACTCTCCACCATTTGACAAACTTATTGATCCTTGAACCTGTAACACCAGTAACACTAGTATAAACCTCAACATACCTAAAACAAATATTCTTTAAAAATCTTTAACAACAGTCAAGAATCTCTGTAATGTTCACAAACCTGGACACGGCTCCAACGCAAGGGAACAGCAACTTTGGCCATATTCTGGATATACAAATTGGTGAAAAGGCGATGGTAAGGGAACTCCAAGAGAAGAGTGTCTGTAAAAGTTGTCTTATTCTGGTTGTCTATAGTTAAGCTCTCTGAAACAACATCATACAGTGTCCCAGAAGCTCCAGAATTTTCTTGACAACCAAAACTACTACCTCCTACAAAAAGAAAAAAATACAATTGAACTGTCACAAATACTTATTATACAAAAGATGGGACCATCAAGATGAGTTGGCAAGAAAATTCCCAGCAGAGTATCATCATCATAATGTCAATTTAAGGAATGGTTATTAGACCAAAACTGAAGCCTAACCATGGATAAAGATTTTCGGCTGAGAGTGGCGGCTGTATATATGGACAGATACTCGTCCACCACCTCCACCAGCATAACCATCGCCTCCAGATGCACTTATCCGACCATTTCCTTCCCTGTCGCATTAACCAAAACATTTCTATCAGCCCATCAAATGGGGATAACATAATAACATTACATAGAGGAAGTGGTTTCTAACAATAGATGTAACTAAAACTCTCATTAAAAATTTGGAGCTTTCTAGATATTAAGTTCTCACTATTCACTAGAAAACAAAACCAAAGTGGATTCAAAAAAGACAGATGCTAAATGCAGCATTATTTAAAAGGTCTAACTTTAAACCTTTGTCTGCATTAAGTTACCACCAACCACCAAATGTGGAATCAGACGAGTCCTAGTAATAACTCTTTCTCTATCTTTTTTTTTCTTAACATCACTAAACCAATGCAAAGCCTAAAATAATCAAAACTCTCTCCCATTAAAGAAAGAAACCATTAGTCATAAAACAAAGATTAAAGGAAAGAGTTTACATTTTATGTGCCATGACGAAGATGCTGCCGCCGGACCCACCACCACCTTTGACTCCACCACTGTCCCCATCAGCCAAAACGCTGCCGTTTAGCCCCACACGCCCTAACACCTCCATCGCCACCATCCCGCCGCCACCTCCACCGTAGTCAACCTCATTACTCGTGGTCCCACCTCTACTACCATAAACCTCCGGCTTCTCAAGAGATGACCAACCGTACACGTCACCACCCCACACATCCCCGGGAAGCTTCGCCGTCGTATCGGACAAGCAGCAAGCCCCTCTCCCACCGTACCCTCCGCCGGCTCCCTCCACTCCCTCCGGCGTCCCGCTCGCCCCCGACGGCGGCTCCCCGCCCAACCCGGTGGTGTCCACCGCCGAGCCGACCGCGAAATCGGCGTTCTCCGCCGCGAGGCGGAAACTCCCGGCGATGACCGTCGAGTTCTCGGCCAGCGAGAAGTTCCCGGAGATGTTGACCGTCAACGAGCATCCCGGGACGTTGCAAACCAATCTGACGCCGGGCAGAACGTCGAGGTTGCCTTTGCCGGAGATGTAACGGTCACGCGTGAGATTCAAATCGGCGACGAGTTTGCACGTGGTGTCCAACGAGCCAACGCCGTGTAGGTCGTCGACGCACGAAAGTGAAGACTCATCTTCAGGGTTAGGCTCCGGCGATGGCGCCGGAGAAGGTGTGGGAGGATTGTAGAATCTAATCGGAGACTCATCCCACGACGCGATTAGTTTCGGATTTGCGGTTAACACGTAGAGGACGATGAAGAAGAAGACGAATCTCATCATTGAAAGAGTATTCTAATCATCTACAGATGAGAGAAGCCATAAAGGGAAGACATTAACCGTTGCGTCGCTACGAAAAAAAATTTAAAATCAGAAAAGAAAATTAAATACGAAGAAACAGAACAGAGCTTCGTCGAGACAGAAGAAAGATAGGTTTAGTTTTGTCTAGAGAGAGAGAGAGTGCAAAGAGGTTGAAGGAAGGAAGGGAGAGGCGCGCTTTGTTCGGTAAATGGTGGAGAGATTTTTAGAAAGCTTTTAGCTTTGGGCGTTACACGTGAGACTTTCTTTTTATGTTAACCAATGTTTTTATGACACGTGTTGTTTTAAAACCACCAAACTTAATTAAAACCTGTTGTTTTGTTCTTTAAACTTTACTTTAGCTGAATACAAATAAGAATATCTAGATACTTTTATCAATGGAAATTGGAAAACTTCAGTTTGAGGGGAAGGGAAAAATGCAAAACAAAATAAGAATCTTCATTGATTAATTATTTTGTAGTTTTCATAAATTAAAACTGATTCTTCAATTTTTGTTTCTTTTTTATACTACTAAATTTCTATCTATGACCATAAAACAAATAAAATGCATAGATTACCATCAAAGTCTCCCACTCCGTTACGAAAAAATTCGTATTTGAAGAAAAAATCTTGTAAATATATAATATTTTCAATGCATAACTAATGATAAATTGTAAACTTTAAAAATTATAATTGTGTTTATTAAACTTTTATTAGTTAAATTTTGTAGAAAAAATTTAATTACAAAAAATATATCGATAATTAGAATTTTCTATTTTTTAAAAAGCGGATGAAGTATTTTTTTTTGTTGAAAGAGAGTATAAAGTGGCTAGGATAGGAGCTGCTTTTCCATATCCTTAGTTGAATTTTGTATTATAGCTATAAAACGTAATTTCCCATATAAATACTTTATCTTAGGTTCAGCAGAAATATTTTTTAAAAAATATCCACTTGCTGTTGACCGTAGAACATAATAGACTAGACCATTTTCAAGCCTTAGAATATAATTTTCAACATATCATAATTCTTTTGACTCCCAGTAACATAATTAAATTCTAAGTTAGAAAAAACATACAAATTAAATTAAGTTGGATATATTTTTTAAGTTGGAAAACTTAGATATCTAGTTAACGTATATACGAAAAGAAAACATCAAAGTAATGACTAGATGCTTTTCCGAAAGTGATAGTTTAACGGTTAATCAAAGAGTGGCCAAGAATATACTAATCGTTCTGATTATTTATCTGTGGACTGTATTTTATGTGCTGGAGACTAACGTAGAAATAGAATAGATATAGTATCAGCCACAATATTGGTTAGAAAAAGTAAAATGATAATGACGACAATAATGTGCAAGTAATGACGATGATACAGTGTGATTGATTGGGCATGAAGCTATGCACACTACGTACGTGGCTTTCCGAAACCGACGTCAAGCCAAATGGCAAGACAATAGATTGACTTTAATTCAACGTGTTTGGTTGTTGATGGATTCCCCAAAGAGGTTGCGTGTTGGTGCGTTCCCACTATTCGCACGAGCTTTAACATTCTTTTATATTTTTCCTTGCGGTGACATATTATGTCAGAAAGGAACAAAACGTAGCACAGGAGCAAGCTTTTGTATGTTATTGTTCTGAGAGAAAAAAAAAAAACAGATTTATAACGTGTGGTTTATAATAGTGAACAAATGTTGTTGTAGCCTAAATTTCGACTTACAAGACATGTGTGAGATAAGGGACTTCGAGACCAAATTTTTTTTTTTTTTTGAAACACAAAAATAGGTCGATCGAGTTTTCTTATTCAAAATAGGTCGACACCAAAGATATTTACACTGTTTACTGTCCAAATTCAAAATAGATCGATCGTCGACTTTTCTTATTTTCAAAACTTTAGTGAAGTATGTAAATAAGTGCTCACAAGTCTAGTTAGCTATTATTTGTTAGATAATATTGTCAAAAATAAAAATCATTATGTCTTTGTACAATTGTGAAAGAAAATTGAATTTGCTCTTTTTTTTTTGAAAAAGAAAACATTTTTTAAAAAAGTTATTTGAAAAGATTTAAAATGATAAATGGCCTGAGTTTTCGAGTTGGGCTAATAATCCAATGAGAAATGAGACATCAGACATCCAATCATTGTAGTCCACTAACAGACGTCGACCTTATATTTCAATAACCGGATCGGTTTACTGGTCCGACCGGCCTTTTAAAGCACTCTCATTCTTTCTCAATACCCAAAACCACCAGGATCAGAAGAAGATTCTTAAGATGGTGAACTATGTGCTCAAAATCACGGCTGATCTCGAGAATCTCACTAATCTCCAGCCCTCCGGTGGCTGCGATGATCCCAACTTCCCTTACCTCTTCAAGGTTTCCTCCATTTTTTTGACAGTCTTCGATTCGTTTCATCGCTTCGTTTACTTGTGTATATGATTAACCGTTCTTCTGCATAGCTTTGGTCTTAAAAGGTTGATTTTTTTTTAACTGCTTAAAATCGTTTCAATTTCTCCTTGCGTTTCAAATTTGTGGAATTGAGCATATGACAGAACAGTCAGTGGTTTGTTGTCGGGAAATAAATTACAAGTGTTTTTTGTTATGTAATAAGTGAGCGAGATCAAATAGTATGGTCGTGTTTACCGCCTACTTGTTTCTTGTCTCCTCTTTTTCATATTTAGCATGAAAAGTATTAAGAGATTGTTTTCATGTGTGTGTGTGTTTTTAGTTGAAATGTGAACAATGCGGAGAGGTGACTCAGAAAGAAACATGTGTGACTTTGAATGAGACTTTTACTCCTCCTGGAGGTAGGGGTACTTGCCATCTCGTTCAGAAGGTAATCATTGATCTTCACTCTTTCGAGGACATTTTCTTTATGCGTGAAATTTGATGGTTTGTCTCCGTGAGTTGTTATAGTGTAAGTTCTGTGGAAGGGAAGGGAATGTGACAATGATTCCAGGGAAAGGTCGACCTTTAACTCAGGAAGATTCTGAGGCTGGAGAGCATGCTCCTCTTATGGTGTTTGACTGTCGAGGCTACGAACCCATTGATTTCGGATTTGGTGGATTTTGGAAAGCTGAAGCTGTAAGTTGTAACAATCACAGTCTACTCTTTGATGCTTAATACTTACTTGCAGCTCTCATGAGTTGAGTTTTTTTCTTTTCGTGTGGCCTAAACAGGAATCTGGAACCAAGTTTGATGAGATTGATTTGTCGAGCGGAGAGGAGTTCACAGAGTATGATGAGAAGGGGGAGTGCCCTGTTATGATATCAAACTTCCGTGCAAGCTTCACCGTCACCAAATGATCTGTTGTTCTGTTTCCTTTATCTCTACACACTTGGTGTATGTAAAAACTCATTACTCAAGTTCTAATAAAGCTCCCGTGTTCGGAAACTCATTACTCAGTTCTATTTTCAGCTACAAAAGCCATTTGAGAATTTGCGAGAAGGTATATAAATAAGCAAACCGTTGTTTACATTAACTTGAGTTTCTACAAGCATTTTGTACAAAGCAAATAGATAATCTGTAATTACACAATCAAGAGGGAAATGATAATGAGATATACAGGGGAATCGAAATAGGAATATTTGGGTATTAAACAAATGCAAAGATGGATTAGGGGTTTTAAGCACTGAATCCACGGTGAAGAGAGCTCCAAGGACCAGATGGGATTGATGTACAAGCCTGTGAAGCTGCCTCTTCCATTTGCCTCATTTGGATCCCTGCGTTGCAGATGTTTGCAAAGGACCTCATGTGCTTGATACCGTACTGTGACAGCGACCCACAGTGTCTCTCAAAAGCTCTCACCTACACATACAATATGAAGGTAAATATCTTTTCTTATCTATATTAACATCCATCAATCAGTAGAGAAGCAAGTGTCTGATTTTCTCAGTATCCTGGTTAATAATACAGTGTTGGGCTCCACAAACTGACTTTTCTATCTTATATTGACGTAGTAATGTCATGACCATGTCTATACGTTTTTCAATACTGACCTCATATCCTCTGACTATCTTTGCAATGATGTACATAATTGATGATAAGAATGACAAGTAAAAATGGATGTATTTATTTTATTTACCATGTTTTTAAGGCAAGTCCAGTCATCGGCCAGTGGTTGTCCAGCAGGCCTTACTTTGTTTAGCACTTCAGAACCTTCTGAGATGCCAAACAAGAGTTTGCCGACGAGTTTCACACTATTGTCAACATGAAGTCTGTGAGACATGGCTTCAAGGACTTGCTTCTGAGCTTCTGTTTTCCTTGTGGAACCTTCTGGTGCCTTTCGGTACTGCACGAAAAAATTATAACATGTAAAATAATTGTACTAATCACTTCAGCATCATCTAAATTATGTAAAGAAGATTGGGAAAAAGGAACCTTATCCCAGAAATGGACAAGATCTGCATCACGCTGGTTAGTAACTCCTGAAGGTGGAGTCAGTGAATTAGCATCCACAAAGGTGAAGTTGTCATTGGCAGGGTTTGTTCCCATGTAAAGGTCGAGCTTATCCTTGTTAAGTCCTACATCTCCATACTGCATGACATGAGAACCGTAAGCAGACGCACCACCAGCAGTCCTCTTTTTCACCTGAAAACACAGACACACATTAGCCAAGAGAAAGCTTACTAGCTCATATTAGTAATAGTATCACAAGATTATGCAGAGAAAGCTTACTAGCTCATATTGTTGGCGTAGAGTCTCAGTTTGTAGATTGTGCACACCGCTGTTGCATGTCAAACAAAACATCAGAATCAATATATGGGAGATTCATAGAGATTCCTAAACATCTTGAGATTCTTCAGCTTACCTGTCTTCCATCCAGGCAACACTGTATAAGTCACCTAAGCAAGTTTCATACTCCGGTGGAGGGCTAGGCTCCTCCCCAGGGCAATAGGTACCCCAACTGCTTTCTACTGCGTTTGATGCAGTTGTGGCGTAGATGTTCAAACCCTCTTCAAGAAGCCCTTCAAAGATACTCCCAGATTCACAAGCTTCAAGATAAAACACCTGCAGGTTTGCTTGCTTGTCAGTACGGTACCAACAACAAAAACATATCATAAGAAACCTCAGAGATCTACCATGCTTTTGTAGGTTCCGGAAGCATGTTTCTTCTTCAAGACATCATTCAAGTCATCAGCATATAAGTAAGGAGAAGTCGGCATCCCTGCAAACAGAACCATCAGTATAATTTAATCAAAACCATCCTACTTTCTTGGGTTTTCACCAAAAACTCACCAAGAACTCCAGGACCACCATGGTCACTATAGAATATAAAAATATGATCATTAGGACCACTATCCACAACCTTCCCACTCCCTCCCTTAACAGCACCTTTATCTCCAAGAATCACAGCAAACAGATTCTCAACAGTAACATCATCTCCAGTGTAATCCTGCCACACAAAAAAAAAATTAAGTGAGAGAATGAATCTTTAAATAGCACAAACCAAAGAAAGCAAAAAAAAAGAACCTTGGGAACTCCTTCATAGACATCACTCCCATGAGGGCTATTGATAATAATCCCTTTCCTCGGATTCTCTTCATTATCAGCAATATCATCATACATGAAAACCACAATATTCTCCTCTTTCAATCCTCCTTTCCTCAGTAGTTGATAAGCATGACAAACATCAGCCTGCAAACAAAAAAAAAGTTTGAAGCTTTATCTAAAAAAAAACACTCTTTTAAAGAGTTCACTCATGAATCCATAAACCTATCTCTACCCATCATCTGAATCTACATAAAGGAGCAAACTTTATCGATACCTGATGTCTGTAGTTCCAATAACCGCTCGATCCGGCGACGAGAACGGCCCACCTAGTGCCGGACGATGAAGAATCGTCGTCGTTGTTGGGGCGGAAGAATCTGGAAGCTTGCGAGGGGAGTTTGATGACGTCGTCGTCAGGGTTTTGTCTTGCGGCGGAGAGGGCGATCAAGGAGAGGAAGATAACGGCGACGGGGACAGGTGTCATCGTCGGAGAGGCGGATGGTGACGTGGATACGAATCTTTTTAATCGGCGGGGGAACTATTAAATAATGAATCTTTTCTTTTCTTATCTGTTTGTTTTTTGTCAACCAATCAATAAGGTGATGAATCTTCTTATCGGAGAAGGAACACGTCTTTGCTTATATAAGCACGCAAGCGAAACTTATTTATTTATTTAATTAGTTCTAGAATTATATAGATTTTGCATTTTTAGGCACATTTTGAAACTTTCTTCGCAAAAGTGACGTTTTTTAACTTTAATTTCGGTTTGCAAAAATTATCTATTCAAAGATACAACTAATCATGATCAGCCTGGTTTTTGTTATATTTAAATTGTTGGGGTTTGCTTTCTTTAGTCTTTGCCTCTTTGGTTAACAACGATGATGCCTAAATTGTTTTTAACTCTTTCTTGGTGAAGACTGAAGAGATGTTGAGACATGTTTTTCTTGCTCAGTCTCTTGAAGCTAATATTTATTTTATGTTCTTTACTACTCCCTCCGTTTTTTTATATAAGTCGTTTTACAGCTATGCACGTAGACTAAGAAAACCTTTAATTTCTTATATTTTCTAAACAAAAACATCATTAATTATTTACCTAACCACAATTTAACCAATAGAAAAATAGAAGATATATTATCATTGGTCATACAACATTAATTATTAATAAATTTTACATAGAAAACCGAAAACGACATATAATTTGGAACAAAAAAATTTCTCTAAAACGACTTATATTAAAAAACGGAGGGAGTATCTGAGTATCTGAGATTTAGCAGCTCGTTATTTCTTAACTATTTATTTTGTTGGTTTTGTTTATCTTTTGCTATGTTGGAGAGTTCATTTGAAATGGATGGTCTCTCTCAGGAGAAACATTTCACCAGTATATAGCAATGGACTCTTTCCTCAAGCAAGAGAGTAATTTTTTCATAAAAGATTTGTTTTCTACGTAAGATTTCTTATCTCATCCTTTTTTTAAGTTTTTTGCAATTCCTTTTTAATGATTCCGTGTTGGTTTTGTTTTCTTTTATAGTTCTTAATCATGTCTAGTGTAATTTCTATTGGCATCTGGTTTATGTATCTCATCACCATGTATCTATCAAGATTTTTTTAATAATATTTAAGATGACATAAGATGAATTGAAATTGCAGATATATAGTATGTTTAATATCTTAGTTATAAATATGGTTTTTTTTAAAAAAAAATATCTCACCCGTTAATTTAGATTCCGAGATCTTGAAATTACAAAATTAAATCTGTGAGTTTTTTAATCTTTTTGAAAATTGGTTGGGTCAATTTCTTGAAAAACAATTATACTCGAATAGTAAGTTCCTACTTTGAAGAAGAAAAAAAATACATACAACTTTGAAGATTCAAATACTAGGGTTATCTATAACAGTAGGATATTTTATCCTGTCTTCTTTTGGAATCTAAAATTTAGATTACGCCCACATCTAAATCTATGTATTATTAGCCAGAGATGGAATGCGAAAGCTTGTAGGGGCAACAAAGATATAAATGAAACTGAGAGAATCACAAAAGAAAAATACAAAAGAGTGAATGGAATCTTTTCCTTACAAGTCTCTCTAACAAGCAAAGAAAAATATGTATTTCGGCTTTTGTTTTCTTTCTTCCACTTGTTTTCATCCACTAACTTAACTGGCAACCCAAGCAATCAAAATCAATCAATGCATCTATACGTGATGATACCTTTCTCTCTAAATCGATCTATTGACTTATATAAGATGGTAAGATATTTTAAAATCGACATTCATAACTTTATAGTTTTAGCAATGAATAGCAAATACAATTATTTTTAAAATAATACCTATTTGGTGTTATTGTTATTAAATCAATTTATTTTATTATGTTTTTATAATAACGTTGAAGCAAAAAAAAATCGTTTCCATTTAAAAAGATTGATATCATAAAAAAAATAAAAAGAAAGAAAGGTTGGAGATGATATCAATCATAAAAAAATATTACAAACCATTTGTGGGAACCAATATCATATTTGTTAGATTTTATCATCAAACTTAGTTATAAAGCAATTTCTTTTACCAATAAAATTATATAACGTCAATTAGAGCTTGGAAACAAATTTGAATTATTATTCTGGTAAGCTCCAATAATTATTCAATAGATTCCCATGACGTGTGTCCAAAATGTCAAAAGTCCTTGTTCCTTTCATCCCACGACACACACCACTCATCTAACATGTCTATCGTTTCTTTTCTCATTAATGATCACACGACTTGAACATACAACGGTATATGTACGTACACACAGTCACACTCATAAGCAAAACACAGAAGTCTGGTTAAGATGTTCGTGTTATTATCTTTTTCACAAGTTGGTTTGTTTATTATATCCACCGCTAGGGATAATAATATCTGTTGTTGATAGAGAGACACACGACAGAGATATCATCAACCTTAGCCGTCGGATATTTCTGTCTCCATGCATTAGCGGGCGCCTCTGACACCGCGTTGGCCGCTCCTGCCTCGTTCGTAGACTTCTTTACCACCCGTAGCCATGCTTCTTCGTTACTAAGTACATCCCACACCTTTTACAACACACAAGAGACGAACAAAAATCACTACTTACGTGGATAGTCAAGTTCTGCATATTTTTAATCTGGGCATTAGGGCATCCCCATTGAGAGTTCAATGGGGGAGTTCACACGGTTTTCGAAAAAAAAAAATATTAAAATAAGTAAAAGTGGTGAACCTGTCTCTTGCAAGTTCACTGCAGTGAACCCGGGTCAACACTGTAGCGCGGGTCCCACGGCACGTGGCGGCCCGCGATTGGTCCGATTAATTTTTTTTTTTTTTTTTTTTTTTTTAAAAACAAAATTCAAACAGAAAAAAAAAAATAATAAAAAAAATGCTTTGTGAACCCTTTCCATGGGGTTCACTGATGTACATGGCCTTAGTTTGTAGTCAAGAAAAGCCTTAAACGTTGGGCCTAAACAGAAAATTGAGTTTTGGTTCGTTTTTTGAATAATAGTAACCAACGTAGACCCTAAAATCTATATAAGTTGGTTTAGTACGGTTATAAGGTGGTTGGCTTCAGGTCACTCGTCAGCTAAATCACCTCCGTTTCTCCAGCCTCACTTGCTCCAATCATCACAGCCCTTAAAAAGCTCATTGTTCTCAGAACCACACATTTTCCATAAACCATCCACATATATATATATATATATATATTAGCTGCGACCAAATATAAGAAAAAGAAATTAACAGTAAAGTGAAACTAATAAGACACATAATTCAATTATTTTAATCTTTTTTTTTTTTTTTTGACATCAATTCAATTATTTTAATCAAGTAACTAAATGACTTGTTGTAATTGCGTAGAATATGTATACGAAGAGGACACATGATTCAATTATTTTGATGATATTACACATACAATTGAAAATCAGTGCACATAAATGGTATTTTTGAAAATAATTTCTTATTTACAAAACATTTTTTCGTATATTTAATAATAGAATAACTTTATTAGTTTAATGAACATTTGTGTTTCTTGATTGATGAATCTTCTGAGTATTTTCGCATGTGAAACTTAGGACAACGTCATCGCTAAAGATATAAAACAATGTTCTCACTGACTCATGGTCTGAATACTGTTCCCACTGTGCTGATCGTCAGCACTTGGTGCCGCAACATACACCTTCTTTGCAAGAGACTTGGGGATATCGATCATGAGCACATTTTTTCTGAGGATGCAATTAGAGTGTTGGGATTGGCTTTTGAATACCACAGACCCCGCAAGCCCTTGATCACTCTCAAAGATGTAAATACTGTAGTTTGAAATTTTGTCGAATACTACATCAAATACTGTAGTTTGATCACTACGTAAGGATTCGTCGAATACTATATATAATGAAATTTTGAACTTATTATTGTATAGTTAATAACATTGAATATTCGTCGAATACTAGTTTACCATTTATTTTTTCTGTATTCATACAGGATGATGATTTTGGCAATGTTTTGGAAAAGAAGGAAATATTATAAAAACCTAATAGATTTGACCCGTGCAAGGCATGGAAGTAATACTAGTTAATCATAAATTTGGAACCAAGATCCTCAATCTCGAAAACCCTAGACTCTCCAATTCGACGAGGACAAAAGAAGATGTTGCGTTTCCTGGGAAACACTTTGGCTAAGGTAGTCGATAGATCTTGTCTCTCTTGCTGTGTTTGATTTTTCTTTTGCTTTTGTCTCTGTTCGCTGAGGTTGAATTGAATGAATAAATATGCAGTCTCCCCACAGATCAAAGATGGTTATGAAGCATGTGCAAGGGAATTTGGCGCAAAGGATTTTCGCCAGGGTAAGCAAGATGTAATCTCTTATTCGGGATCGCCCCTTCTCTATTAGTTATTTTAGTATATTGTCTGTGTCGTCCAGATTTGGGGATTTCATCCATTGCCTCTCCCCCCCATGTTCTCGAGGGTCAAGCAAGCTTTAGCTGTCTCGAAAATTTATGGATACTGCTTTACAGCGACCTTTGGTGGTGCTGGATTCCTGCTCGGTATGTGGTTTTAAGCTTTTTTATTTATTTATTTTTTGGTTTCACTAGAAACCGTCTTCTTCATTGTTTGGTTTCTTCTTCAGGCGGTGTGACAACAAGCCCCGTCTCAAAGGGGCTTCGGGAAAATGAAGCGGTAAGGGATTGGGTTAAAGTCTTTTTTTCTTTTCTTTCTTTCCTATATAATTCTTCTTCTCATTTTTTCCAGCTCTTCGTTGAAGATCTCCAACGTCTGGAAAAAATGGAGGCGAGGAGTTGGAAGTGGACTACCTCTCTTAAAGAGGAAACGAAGTGATGGTAATTGGTTGCCTCTATTTGTTTCTGTTTCGTCTTTGTTTGCAGTCGTTGATGAACACATTATCTGCCAATCACTGTAATAACCAATGATCCCAACTCTCCCATCCCTTTAAATCCCTTCAATTACATTATTTTTTTAACATCAGCAGTATTGCACCTTAGCAATCAAGATTAGCATAAAGCATGTACGCATCTTATAAGAAGTCAATTGGGGTTTTGGGATCTTGCCATAAAGAATATGATGTAAAAATGCAAAAACAAAACTAATGAGCCATCTTCATATAAAGCATGATATCTAACACAACTATAAAACGACGAAGATGATAATTGATAAGTCACTATAAAGTCTATAAAAACGCTCATGGTAGGAGACAACAACACACAATCACCACACAAATGACAACTTCATCTGAATCAACTCGCAATGTTGGTTAGTAAGAAGCCTATTGTAAAGATTCAGCAAACAATGTTCTCAGCTGACTCATGATCTGAATATTGTTCCCACTGTGATGATCTTTAGCACTTGGTGCTTCAACCGCAGGCACCTTCTTTGCCAGAGACTTGGGGATACCGAGATCATCTTGAGCATTAACAATAACAGAAGTATTTATGCTATGTAAACGTCAGTCTCATAGCATGTATGCTTCCACAATAGTTTGATTTGGGTCATTTGTGCATATATAATGATCCGATTTTGGATTCAGAATCTTAGTTGGATACAGTCAGATTTAGAGGTAAAATTAGCAAAAAAAAAATACACTTAGCATTATTAAGTAATGATTTCATAACAATAAATTATTGAAAAGGTGCATTTAAAAAATAATAATAATTAAAATCGTTAAAATTAAAATTAAAATAAGAAAATCCGTTTTGAACAAAGTAGTATTTATGAATGCCTTTACTAAATTTTCATTAACTATGAAAAAATTGCGAAGAAAACAGAGTTTGTTTTCAAGAAATTTTATGAAAACGTAAAAGTACAAACATGATCAATTTTGTCGAGTTAAATATATTTACAAAAAATCGATTCATTGAATTTAAGAGATATTTAAGAGATACTGCTTTAATTTGGGCCACAAGTAAATAAACATAACAAAGGAAAGCAGAAACCCTAGTTTTACACCCAAAGGAAGGAAGGACTCAGCGGAACAAAAATGATAATGAAGCACGCCCAAACGATTTTGGCCAAGGTTAAGCAAGAATAATTATTTTACTCTGGATCCTCCATCTCGATTTCTCCCTAATCGTGATTGTAGTATTGTCCGTGTCGTCGAGATATGCAGTATTGTCGGAAAGGGATTTCATCCGTGGCCTCTTCCCCCCTGTCCTCGAGGGTCAAGCATGCTTTGGAGGAGCAGGACAAGTTAGGTCTTGGTTTAGCGTTTGTTGGTGGATGGTTTAGCAAAGCTCTCATAAGTATGGTATTTTTGAATTCATGTGTGGATGTTTCCAACTTTAATTCTCCAGAATGTAACTATTTTTCTTTTCCCTATTTCCAATGAATGGATGTTTCAGATGTTTACAAGAGAGGAGAGGATTGGTATAGAATACACAGATTCGTCGATGCTGAGAAAAAGCGTATTGAAGAGACACGTGCCCTTATTCGAAACGTAAGTAAAGTTTTATACATTTCATAGTATTATTATTTGGTAATCATATGTTAAACCATTAGTTTTGTTTCAGGAAAAGAAGATATTGAAGGAACTGGATGTTTGATGTCTAGGCTACAATTTATTGTCTTTTGTTTTGGGTTGTTTGGTGTTTTATCCGCACTCTTCCTACTCTAATGGTGGCTTGCTTCCTGTCTTGTGTTCGTTTGGTGTTTTGAAACTGTATTCTTTTTATCTCCTATATAAGCTACTTTTTTCTCTACGTTGTTGTATCTCTGACAAAACAAATATTTTACCATGGTGCTTTCAAAAAAGAATTTCTTTTCTTAACATTTTACCAAAAAAAAAAAAGAATTTCGTTACTTTTCATTTGTGGTTGAACCAGTGTCGGTCCGGAGTTTTGTGGCGCCTAAAGCATATTAAAAAAACATGTCCCTTAACAATAATTTTTCAAAAACTTAGCGTTTTAAAACCAAAGAAATTTTTCATCAAGAACCCTAATATATTGATAATATATTAATATCTCATATTTTATTAACTAAAAATGATAAAATAATGATTATAAATAGTTCATATGCATTCAAAATATTACTTGAAAATACTAATGGTTTCAGATTACACCAACTCGTAGATTTTTTATTCTGTTGCGAGCACAATTTTCTACAAACACATTAGTAAGTAGAATTACTCATAAAAAAAAAGAATAATACATTAATATTAATGAAAAAGAGAGAAGAAGAAAAGGAAATATGGTAGTCTCTCTCATATGACAACGTTTTGGAAAAAAAAAATTAAATAGATTTGTTCTATTTTGTATGACTATCATTTAATACAATATAAATAAGTAAACTAAGATTTATCAATTAAGGAATCAGAATCAATTAAATTCTTTTGTTGTTATCAATAAAGGGGAAAAAATGAAAACACAGGTTTCGAACCTGTTCACGTGAACTAAAAATAGGAGAACTAAAGCCACTGCACTAACAGAGTATCTTAACATTGGTGCCCCTAAAAAGTTTATATTCTCTGGCGCCTAAAGCCCAAGTTTTACGGGCTTTAGTCCAGGGCCGGCCCTGGGTTGAACTACAAAATAAGGAGCTACATCACATCATCGAAAAGAAGAAGCAAGTGTTTCATTGTTATCAAAATCTTACAGTTTCCTACAACAATAATATAAAAGTTTTACGTTTTACATACACTAGGGGCGGAGCCCCGCGCAAGCGCGGAGACGTTAGCATAACCGAGATTGTAGAATTACAAAGCGTTGATGATGATGGTTTGTAGAGTTTGAGTATAGATGTAAATGTTGTAGAAGTGTTAGGAGTTGTTTTAAGAGAAGATGATTGGTGTATTTTCTATTATTATGCTTAGCGCAGATGTGGAAAGTGTGTAATATTCGACGGGGAAAAATTATTGATTTAGAAGAAAACGTAGCATTGACATTAGGTGGACCTTTTTGTAACTATTAAACATGAGAAACAGTTATAAGCAGATAGAGTACATTGGAGTAATGCGGTTTAAAAAAAACATGAAATAGAGAAAATCTTGAAATGTCTTGAAGAAGCAATGCATAGCAACTGAGAAATATAAAGAAACGGAAGCAGAGTTCGGTTCACATTGTGAATCCGCTCAGTTGTACCATCCAGAGCCTCCGTAGGACTGTAGATAGACCCCAAGCACAAAGACGCCTTCATCTGCCATGATCATAAATTTTCGTCTAAATTCTTTATTTGAACCAATTTTTAATGTTCTTTATAACTTTTGGTTCATTATGATTCAAATAAATAAACATAAATATCATGGCCAAAAAGTCAAAAACAAAAACAAACGGATGCATTATGTTGTGTCTCTGATTAGAGCTTGATTTTGTTGTAATATTGAATTCATTTTTTTCTATTTATGTAAAATAAGAAAACGGAACTGCTTGTCTAAACCCATCAAGCAATTAGTCCAAATTTTGTATCTAATCTTCTTTTACAAAATACTTTTTTTTAAACATGTGTGGATACTTTTTTTACAAAAAAAAATAAAAAAAATTGTAAAGTGGAGCAAATTTAAATATTGTTGTAGGTGACTATACTTTTTGAAAACTAAATAATATTCATTTTAAATCTGTAAAACTAAACAAAATTTTATCCAAACTAAAAGAAAATCAAAATTATGAAATTTATGTTACTTTGAAATTAAATTTGTCGTCTCGGTTGTATATTTGTTAATTTTATGCATACAATGATAAAACCAAATTAAGTAATTTTTTAGGGATAATAATAAGGACAATTCAAACCAAGTGACAGAATCCGAAACATTTTATCTTACTTGGATGTGTGTGTATAATATGCGTGGATGGACGAATAAATGGGATTCAATTTTTTACCTAGTATGAGATTTGAGATTTATCTGTTATATACATGACTAAAAAAATGTACACTTCCTCTGTAATTTTCCATGGTTGAATAAAATTCTCATTGTGAAGAAAGATTGGCTCTCACCACTGATTCTAAGGAAATATAAAATAGAGTAGTAGGAATTTAAAATACATACAAAACTACTCTCATTCAGACAACATGCAATGCATAGAATCCAAAAACTATGTAGTGGGGATTTAAAATACATAATACTCGCACTCTGTCACTCCTACACATGCATTGCATTAAAAGTTTCCATCGGTTATGAAACATTCCGAAGCAGATTTCTTGATCTTGTGCCACTAAAAAGACATCCTCCTTGAAGAAGCTCGTAGGCACGCTATAAAAAGATATCTTGCGACACTGGACTTACTCCATAAAGTAGAACCAGCCATCCTAGGCACGCTTCTCTTGGTTGCCTCTTGCCATGTTTTCTTTAACTGCATGGTATGCTTCATCTTGTGTCACCCAACGTCTTTTTTTCATTATCAGTGTAATCCCACATGAAGAAAGAAATTGATTCAATTCTATCCGAACAATCATAAAAACTATGATTGTTACGTACCTATTGAGTAACTGTAATTGAATCCAGAACCTCATAGTGCAGACCATTGGTCTGGTTGTAAGAATAGCCGGAAGCACTGTCAAGCATCCAATCTGTCATAACAGTATCAACACTACGTCAAATCATCTATAATTATGAATGAAAAGATTAAGAAAATTGTGAAACAAAAAGATGAAAGAACCTGAGAGTGACTCAAAAAGAGGAAACCGTTGGGCTCAATGGTGATCATACTTTATAGAGTTTTAGGCATCAAAACTTATAAGTCAGAAGTCCTCTGTTAACTGTATTATACGATAATGGAAGAATCAGTCTCAGATTTTGCTTGGTTCAGCTAAGTCAAACAGAAAAACTTGTTGATGGGAGACATAACTGCAACAGGAGCAATCTTAAGATGATGGTGGAAAAATACTTACCGCATGAACAATCTCTCTGATAGCTAGAAGCATGCATCTCATACTGCAAAGCAAATGCTTCGACTCGCTTTCGAAGCTCAAATATGTCTTCGTATGTGCATAGAATCTTCACAAACTCCCGGTGCGGCTTGCCATATTTTCTCTGCAACGCACTTGTTAATTGTTATATGAGTTGCCTTCATCAGAAAATCCTCACCGTACCAAAATAAGATATATAATACACATCTCTTGGAATGAAAAAAATATGTATAGGCTAGAGGATAGAAACCCATTTTAAGAGATGAACCTAAATTTATGATTACCGCCGATAAACTTTAAGAATCATTCTAATTTTCCAGGGGAATTTGGCTTGCAAGTACATAGATATGTGGTGGATGGATGTTTTTCTGAATTTTAGGATTAAAATTCATCTATGCCTCTAATTTTACTCAGACCAAATCGCTTAAAAGGTATGTAAACTGACCTTGCTCAAACATAAGAAGTCCATTAATCACACATGACCTCTCATTTGATCACGACACATGTACACATTTTTTTTCTCCGTACTAATAAGCTGCACAATCATATAAATGGTGAGAGATCATTATCACAAAGCAGCAATTCAGAAAGAATTTTTCTTGATTAGCAATACCTTACGACAACCAAAATAGTTTTCTGCACAGAAACTATAACAAAACTGCAAGACTGGAGCTCATATACTTCTCAAGAAATACTCAAGTCTGTAAAAACATGAACAGCAAAGCAAAAGGTCATATAAATAACCTCATTAACCATGTGCTTCTTGGAATTAAACTGTGCAACTTTGCAAGTAAGAGGATCAATGTGCTGGGTAATCACAGTCTTATCAGTAAACTTATATGTATCCAATCTGAGATTCTAATTAACATATATCCTAAAAGTATGGCAAACCCCAATTTTTTTTTTGTTAAAGTACTCAATGGCAAACCTTGAGGATTCATCTTAGGCATCTGTTTCGTCCGCTCAAATTCATGATGCATCTTTGAGATGTCGTCATCTTCTGTGGAAATCAAAACAATTTAATTTAATTGGGTGATGGACATAAAAGAAAAATGTGATGGGAGAGCATTTAGAAGAACTCACCATGTTGGGTTTAATGACAGGAAAAGAATAACCATCTCTGCAATGACGCAAACAAATCGATCAGAATCTATCTCTGCAATGACGCAAACACACAGAAGAAAGTTTTAAAACTGACATCATCGTGAGACAGAACGTCGGTTGGATCAACCGGGCCGGATCCAGAACCGAGGTCGAAACCCATGAACCCAGATCCACTACATCACTGCTCCTAATCAATCTAAGAAAGCGGAGAGAACTGCCTCGTGTTCTTCGAACCCCATCGGCGCCGCCGCCGCTGGGATCACCGGGAGAGAAAGACAGCATGAATGTTGGGGAAGAGAGAAAGAGGTGAAAAGGATACGGACGGTCATGAGGAAAGAAAGTTGGTTAATAAAAATAAATAATAAAATAAAACCCGGGTGGGTCCTACAATATGTCACAAAACCTATCACTGATTGGTCAGAATAAAAAATCCGCCATGGACAACTTCTCTGCTCTCTATATGTTGCTTTTAGTATTGTAGATTACGTTTACCCATGTACAACCATAATCAATATTTCGTTTCCTCTGGCTTATGAATATAAATCTAGATATAACATTGAATATTCATCGAATACTAGTTTACTAATACATTTATTTTTTTTGTATTCATATAGGAAACTTACACACTAGGACGATGATTTTAGCAATGTTTTGGAAAAGAAGGAAATATTATAAAAACCTAATAGATTTGACTCGTGCAATACTAGTTAATCATAAATTTGGAACCAAGATCCTCAATCTCGAAAACCCTAGACTCTCCAATTCGACGAGGACAAAAGAAGATGTTGCGTTTCCTGGGAAACACTTTGGCTAAGGTAGTCGATAGATCTTGTCTTTCTTGCTGTGTTTGATTTTTCTTTTGCTTTTGTCTCTGTTCACTGAGGTTGAATTGAATGAATAAATATGCAGTCTTGTGGCAAGGGGAGGCTGCAGTATCGTGATTTTTCATCCGTGAGTGATCAGAAAGGTATCTCATATATTGGCATATCAAAATTTCTCCTTCAGTCATTTTTTTTTGTTTCTAATTTTTGTTGGAATCAACTTTTTTTTTGTTTGTTTATTTGTTAGCTGTCTCGAAATTTTATGGATACTGCTTTAAAACGGTCTTTGGTGGTGCTGGATTCCTGCTCGGTATGTGGTTTGTAAGCTTTTTTATTATTATTATTATTATTATTATTATTATTATTATTTATTTTGGTTTAGTTATTATTATTATTATTTATTTTGGTTTCAATAGAAACAATCTTCTTCATAAAACCCTGTTTGTTTGGTTTCTTCTTCAGCTTGTGTGACAACAAGCCCCGTCTCAAAGGGACTTCGGGAACTTGAACAGGTAAATAGCGTGGTTAAACTGTTAAAAGTCTTTTCTTCTTTCTTTCTTTCTTTCTTTCTTTCTTTTTAATCTTCCCAATATAATTCTTCTTCTCGTTTTTTTGTCAGGTTTACATCGAAGAAATGCCAAATGCGGATGAAATAGAGGCCAGGGTGGCCGAGTTGATTACCTTGAGAGAGGAGTTAATGAAGTGATGGTAGTTGGTTGTGTCTGCTTCTTTCTGTTATTGTCTTTGTTTGCTGTCGTTGTTAAACATTATCTGCCAATCACTTTAATAACACTACTACTTCATGGTTGTGATATATGTGGGATTAGATAAAGATCCAATTCTCCCAACCCTTTAAATCCTTTCCTAGGTACTTATATAATTGTCTCCCGTCAGTTCCCGTACATAGTCGATTCCGCATCAGACATATACGCACAATAGTGTTTCCTCGCTGGCTATACGCGCCGCCGGTTTAAGCGCGTACCGAGACGCTCCACCTACGATCTCGACCGCTCTGTCTTCCTCCATTAGCCGTCGATATATGGTTCTCTCCGGGTGGTTCAAGTTTTGTTCGTCCTGAGATGCTAAAACGCTGTGTTTCGTAAGTTTGCCGAAGACAATCAGTCAAACGATGTCCTTTTACGAGATGCAACTATTGGGTCGTATTGACAAGTAATTTAACATCAAGAACTTGTTAAATTTAAGACGATGATAGTTTGGTAACACTAACACATAGATGCAAATACAAAACGGCAATATATGGGATAAAAGAACAAGCAGTATATACAAGGGTTGTAACGATTGCGTAAACGTCAAAAACACATAATACGTAGTAAAAGTTGTAACGATTGCGTAAACAAAGTTGTAACACAATCATTCTCTTGTTGTGTCCCTTTCTTGGCTCATCATTACAGATTTTGGCACTCTAATAATACTTCCTCCGATGCCGCCTTGAAGGTGAGTCATATTCATCTTACTCTTGTTCATTTCTGCGTACATATCTTCTATCATCGGCTTCCATAGCCTTATTCGCGCATTTATAAACCAGTTTGATACCTTTCATCACACACCAAAAATAATACACACTTATAAGCTGCTTGGGTCTAAGTAACAAAACATA
This sequence comes from Brassica rapa, assembly GCF_000309985.2. Classification (NCBI taxonomy): domain Eukaryota; kingdom Viridiplantae; phylum Streptophyta; class Magnoliopsida; order Brassicales; family Brassicaceae; genus Brassica; species Brassica rapa. The sequence goes on along the minus strand of NC_024795.2, from coordinate 2,417,829 downwards.
AGTGCGTCTAAATTCAAAACACCTGACTTCTTGTCAATACACTTCGTATAGCAAGAAGATGTTTCTCTGAATCTTTCGGGTAACTATACTCAAGAGATTATACATCAATAACAATTCTATCTAACAATGTCATCACAAAGTATAGACTTAATAAAGAGTTTTTCTTACGGATGAAGAGAGTTTTGGAACATTCTTCTCACTGACTCATGGTCTGATGAATATTGTTCCCACTGTGATGATCTTCAGCACTTGGTGCCTCAACCGCAGGCACCTTCTTTGCAAGAGACTTGGGGACTTCGAGATCATTTGAGTATTAGCAATAAGAGAAGTATTTATGCTATGTAAACGTCACTCTCATAGCATGTATGCTTCCACAATACTTGGATTTGGGCCAATTTTGTAGAGTGAGCCGGTTTTGGATTCAGAATCTTAGTTGGATACAATCAGTTTAAAGGTAAAAATTTGCAAAAATACACTTACAGATCACTTGAACATTATTAAGTAATGAATTCATAACAAGAAAAAATTGAAAGACGCATTTAAAAAAAAAGTAGTTAAAATTAAAATTAAAATAAGAAAATCCGGCTAACAAATTAGTATTTGTGAATGGCTTTACTAAATTTTCATTAACTTATGAAAATAATTTGCTAAGAAAACAGAGTTTTTTTTAGTTAAAAAAAAAACAGAGTTTTTTTAAAAGAAATTTTATAAATACGAAAAAGAACAAACATGATCAATTTATAGAGTTAAAATACATAAGAGGATATATTTATCAAAATCAATTCAATAAATTTAAGAGATACTGCTTTGATTTGGGCCACAAGTAAATAAAAATAAAAAAGGAAAGCAGAAACCCTAATTTTACACCCAAAGGAAGGACACAGCGGAACAAAAGATGATGATGAAGCACTCGCAAACGATTTTGGCCAAGGTTAAGCTAAGAATTATTCTTTTTATTCCGGATCCTCCCTCTCTATTTCTCTATTCATGATTGTAGTATTGTCTGTGTCTGTCGAGATCTGCAGTATTTTCGGAAAGGGATCTCATCCATAGCTTCTTCTCCCTGTCCTCAAGGGTCAAGCATGCTTGGGAGGAGCAGAACAAATTAGTTCTTGGTTTAGCGTTCATTGGTGGATGGTTCGTCAAAGCTAACATAAGTATGGTTCTTTGAATTATGTCGCCAACATTAATTCTCTAGAATGTAACTATTTTGCTTTCCTGTTTCCAATGAATGGATGTTTCAGATGTTTTCAAGCGAAGAGAGGATTGGTACAGAGTTCACAAATTTGTTGATGATGAGAAGAAGCGTCTTGAAGAGAAACGTGCCCGTAATGAAAAGGTAAGTCAAGTTTGATACATTTTATTAAATAAATCATATGTTCAAACCATTTTGTTTTATTTCATGAATGGCAGGAACTGGATGATGATGTCTAGGCTACAATTGATTGTTTTTTGTGTTGTGTTGTTTGGTGTTTTATCCGCACTCTCGTACTAATTTAGTGGTGGCTTGCTTCTTGTCTTGTGTTCGTTTGGTGTTTTGAAACTGTTTTTTTTCTTCTTCATCTCCTATATATGGTTCCACTTGCAAACCTACTCTTACGTGTTTCACAAGTATTTGGTCGTATTCACAAGTATTTTAACATCAAGAACTTGTTAAATTTAAGACGATAATATGTTGGTAACAGTCAGTAACAAGTGATGCAAATACAAAACAGCAATATATGAGATACAACAAGCAGTATATACAATTATAACAAAAAGTCAAAACAATCATAATACGTGGTAAAAGTTGTAACGATTGCGTAAACAAAGTTGTAACACAATCATTCTCTTATTTTGTCCCTTTCTTGGCTCATCATTACAGACTTTGGCACTCTAATAAAACTTCCTCCATTGCCACCTTGAAGGGGAGTGTTACTCAGCTTCCTCTTGTTCATTTCTGCGTACATGTCTTCTATCATGGGCTTCCATAGCCTTACCCTCGCATTTATAAACCAGTTTGATACCTTTCATCACACACAAACACAAGAAACGAGACACTTATGTCACTTGCTATTTGGATTTGAGTAACAAAACATACGTGCGTCTAAAGTCAAAACATACCTGACTTCTTGTCAATCCACTACGTATAGCAAGAAGATGTTTCTCTGAATCTTTCGGGTAGCTGTAGTCAAAGAGAATACATTAATATCATTTGCTTAGCTACCAATATCATCAAAAAGTAGGCTTAATAAAGATTTAAAAGGATTCTTACGGGTGAAGAAAGTTTTGGAACATCCATGTACGTAGAACCGAGACTGATTTCTCAGGCAAGCCTCGTTGCGGTCTCCAAATCTGATGGTTCTTACGTTTTAGCTGCTGAAGAAGGCAATGCTGGTGGAAGATTGAGTCTTCTTGAGACTTCTCTTTGCCTCTCTCCAAAACCGTTCCCATCATGAGTATCTTCTTGCTGATTCTCTCTCTCAGGTTCTTGTATAAGAAGGAGACGGTTTGGAGTGCAAACCGGGTGTGTAGCTGAGGATCTAACTCGGTTGCTGCATGGAAGGCTGATACAACCGTATGAATCTCGTCAACGCAATGACTATATCGATCATCCACCTGAAGACAAAAATCAACTCGAAAAAACTTTCAGTAATTAGTAAATAATTTCTTAGTTTATGTAAAAATGTGTTAATATATATTATTATACCATTTGAAGAAGATCCAAGAGATGGGTTTTCTTTGCTTCTAATGCTCTTCTTTGCGAACCGCCATCAAGAAACTCGTTTAGATTCTCATAACATGAGACAAAGGCTGAGTTTGTACCCTCTGACTCGGTTCCTCGAGAAGAAAAGTAGCATTGAGGATTAGTCTCTATGCCGTTGAGGGAGTATGTGGCGAAATGAGATAGTATTTCTTGAACGGAGTGAAGGTACTTTGAGCCAAATATCACTTGAGAGACGTTATTAGAAACGTGTTTGCTGCTGGAAGAAGCTTGCTCTGAGGTTCCTCTAGTAGATTTAAGCAGCACAAAGACTTGTCTCCGAGCACTCATCAGAAACATCTGTGGCAAGACTTAACGAGAGTTCGTTTCTTGGGAAATCTTCTTTGCCACCGATTGTAGATATTATTGGTTCACTAAGACCAACAACACCTTCTACGTATGGATATGCATGAAACTCACTATTTTCTCCAAGACGATCCACATGTTGTACGTTGAACCAAATATAACTTGGAAGACTTATTAGACATGTCTGAAACATGTCCTACAGCATCAACAAGAGAGCCATACACATCTTGAGGACAGTTATCAGGATTCGGTTTGTCGGGAAAGTACATAACATCCAAAGTGAAGAGCTTCTGCTTTATCGGCCAATCATGAGTTGGTCTCACGGATGACCTGCGGTATATGAGAATCTAAAGAGCGATATGATATAGCATTTTCGGGTTGGGGCTAGAGGAGAACTGTTCTGTGGAAAATGAACTTACCACCCTCAAGATTCAATTTTCATTACCTTATGAAAACAAATTAGCAATATAATTTTTTTTTGAAAATAATATGATAAGAAAACAGAGATTTTTTTCTTAAAAAAAAAACATGATCAATTTGTAGAATTATAAAATACATAGAAGATATATTTATTACAAAAATTGATTCAAATCATTCAAGGAAACACGAGTAGTGCTTTGATTTGGGCCACAAGTAAATAAACTAACAAAGGAAAGCAGAAGCCCTAATTTTACACCCAAAGGAAGCACTCAGCGGAACAAAAGATGATGATGAAGCACGCGCAAATGATTTTGGCCAAGGTTAAGCTAAGAATCATATTTTATTCCGGATCTCTCCCTCTCGATTTCTCTGTATTCGTGATTGTAGTCTTGTCTGTTTCGTCGAGATATGCAGTATTGTCGGAAAGGGATCTCATCCATCGCCTCTTCCCCCATGTCCACGAGGGTCAAGCATGCTTGGGAGGAGCAGGACGGATTAGTTCTTGGTTTAGCGTTCTTTGGTGGATGGTTCGTCAAAGCTTCCATAAGTATGGTTTTTTGAATTAATTTTATAGATGTTTCCAACACTAATTCTCTAGAAGGTAACTATTTTTCTTTCCTGTTTCCAATGAATGTATCTTTCAGATCTTTTAAAGAGAAGAGAGGATTGGTATAGAGTACACAGATTTTTTGATGATGAGAAGAAGCGTCTTGACGTGCCCGTAATGAAAAGGTAATTCAAGTTTGATACATTTTATTAAATAAATCATATGTTCAAACCACATTTGTTTTATTTCATGAATGGCAGGAACTGGATGATAATGTCTAGGCGACAATTGATTGTCTTTTGTGTTGCCTTGTTTGGTGTTTTTTCCGCACTCTCGTACTAATTTAATAGTGGCTTGCTTCTGGTCTTGTGTTAGTTTGGTGTTTTGAAACTGTTTTTTTTTCTTCTTCATCTCCATCCTATATATATATGTTGCAAACCTACTCTGCTTTCTTTTCTACGTTATATATCTGACAAACAAAATTTATACCATGGTGCTTCCCGAAGAAAAAAAAATTATATATTTACTTTTCATTTGTGGTTGAATTACAAAATAAGGAGCTACATCACATTATCAAAAAGGAAGAAGTAAGTGTTTCATTGTTATAAATCTTACGGTTTTTTTCCTACAGCAATGATATAAAATTTACGTTTACATACATTACGTTTATCCATGTACAATCATAATCAATATAACGTTTTCTATGGCTTATTAATACAAATCTAGATATCAAATTTTCTCTGTTTTACTCAATTTTATTTTAAGTACATTCTATGACATATTTCCTATAAATGGAGAGAACAAACATGAAAGAAGATGACAAGGACCTGCAGCTCTGCTCAACCATCATAATACTCTTTATATTTTTTGTTCTTTTGGTAAAACTCTTTATATTGTTGTTATTGTAATACTCTACTAGATTTTGACCCGCGCTTTCAAAGCGCAGGTTTATTTTTGTTTTTTTTTTCAATTGACAAATATTTAGTAAATGTCACATTTTCATATATTTGTGCTTTATTTTATAAAAGAATTAAATTTTTTATCTTTATTTATCGTATTTCATTTTAAATGACTATTTATGTTAAAAAAAATTAAACTTTATTTTTTTAATGAATTAAGTTGGTATAACTCTGATAAATTAATTTTATTATGGGGTTAATATTTTAATTAAAAAATTATATACTTTTAATAAAGATTTATACTTTTCAATAAAAAAATTCAATTATTTTTATGAATGCTTAAATTATATTAAGAAAAGAAAAAAATAATAATTAAGAATAGTTGAAAAAAAATTATTTTAACTTGGACCCAATGGCCCAAAGGAAAAAAAAAAGTGGGAATTGAATCTGATTTTTTAATAGGCCCAAATGGCCCAAGAGAGATTTAAAGTGAGAAATGAATTTTTAATATAATTTTTTAAAAATAATATTTTTTAACTATATAATAATTATTTTTAATTAAAATAATTATTTTTAATATAATTAATATAATTAATATTACCCGCGGGTTAAGCGGGTTACCCGCGGGTTTTTGCGGGTAGAAATTTTTTTGTTTGTGAGTTATGCGGGTCGATTTTTTGAATCAAAAAAATGATTCAATCTGCAGCGGGTCGGGGCGGGTTGACCCGCAAACCCAGCACTAATTATTGCCTATGTGTTTTTGTCCAATAATATTTAAAAAAAAATCCTAATAGATTTGAGCCGTGTGTAGCAGGGAAGTAACACTTTTTAATAATAAATTTGGAACTAAGATCCCTAATCTTGAAAACCCTAGGCTCTCCAATTCGACGAGGACAAAAGAAGATGTTGCCGTTCCTGGGAAACACCTTGGCTAAGGTAATCCAGAGAGATCTTTGTCTCTGGGTGTGTTTGATATTTATTTTGCTTTTGTCTCTGTTCACTGAGGTTGAATGAATAAATTATGCAGTCTTGCCGCAAGGGGAGGCTGCAGTGTCGTGATTTTTCATCCGTGAGTGAGAAAGGTATCTCATTATTTATTGGCATATCAATATCTCTCCTCAAGTCAAATTTTTTGTTTCTAATTCTCGTTGGAATCAACTTTTTGTTTGTTAGCTGTCTCGAAAGTTTATCGATACTGCTTCACAGCGGTCTTTGGTGGTGCTGGATTCCTGCTCGGTGTGTGGTTTGTAATATTTTTATATATATATATATATATATATAGATTTTTTGGGTTCACTAAAAACCGTCTTCGTCAGGTGGTGTGACAACAAGCCCCGTCTCTAAGGGGCTCCGGGAATATGAAGAGGTAAATAACCTCAAGGGATTGGGTTAAAATCTTTTTCTTCTTCTTTCTTTCCTATATAAGTCTTCTTCTCATTTTAATTTCAGCGCTTCGTTAAAGGTCTCCAACGTCTGGAAAAAATGGAGGCCAGGAGGGGCAAGTGGATTTCCTCTCTTAAAGAGAAAACCAAGTGACGGTAATTGGTTGCGTCTGTTTGTTTCTGTTTTGTCTATGTTTGCAGCCGTTGATGAACACATTATCTGCCAATCACTGTAATAACTACTTCATGGTTGTGTCTTATAAAATATTTCTGTTATATGTGGCGCTTAGATTGTGGCTAGAGGAGAATTGTTTTGTAGAAAATGAAATTTCCACCCTTAAGATTAGGTTTTGTGCTCTGAAATGTTTAGCTTCCTGAGCCGCTGCAGGGAATAGAAGTGTGAGGTCCGCCCGACCAGATGATTTAGTAGCTCTGACAATCCTCTTATAGAAGCAATAGCAGATTTGGCATTGTTGGTGAAATCCTATCTAAGCTGAAACACAAAAGTCCTCAAGCTTTCATTTAGAGAAATGTATAATCTAAGCAATAAGCTTTTTTCTCACACAACCTGTCACTAGATGGAAAAGACACTCAAATTTCAATTTAGATGACACAGATGCTGACCAATGCTGACCACAGATGACACAAAGCTCCAATGCTGACCACAACAGAGAACCTCCCAAGCAATTGCAAACCTCCAAGGAGCAGAACTACATAGCTTTGATTTCGTAAAACGCGTAAAACAGACATTAAACCGCTGTGTTTCGTAAGTTTGGCCGAAGACAATCAAGAACTTGTTACATTTTTAGACGATGATAAGTTGATAACACATGATGCAAATTACAAAACAGCAAATATACTATGAGATAAAAGAACAAGCTGTATATACAATTACAATTATAACAGCAAATGTCTTTTATCCCCCTTCTAATGTAATAAGTTGCTAAGCAACAACTCTGTAAAAAACAAAAAGCCTTTGGTATGAATTTAACATTTACACCCAAAAAAAAAATTATAACAAAAAAGTCAAAAAACAATCTTAATACGTAGCGATTTTGCGTAAACAAAGTTGTAACACAATCATTCTCTTATTTTGTCCCTTTCTTGGCTCATCATTACAGACTTTGGCACTCTAATAAGACTTCCTCCATTGCCACCTTGAAGGTGAGTGTTACTCAGCTTCCTCTTGTTCATTTCTGCGTACATGTCCTTCTATCATCGGCTTCCATAGCCTTACTGTAACGACCCGGTTCTCTAAATGTTGGTTTTGTATTGATTTTAATTGAATCAGACCATTGGTAAACCAAAGCATTATATATATCATATTTCTTAACCTAGCAATCAAAAGAAAAAATTGAAAGACGCATTTAAAAAAAAAGTAGTTAAAATTAAAATTAAAATAAGAAAATCCGGCTAACAAATTAGTATTTGTGAATGGCTTTACTAAATTTTCATTAACTTATGAAAATAATTTGCTAAGAAAACAGAGTTTTTTTTAGTTAAAAAAAAAAAACAGAGTTTTTTTAAAAGAAATTTTATAAATACGAAAAAGAACAAACATGATCAATTTATAGAGTTAAAATACATAAGAGGATATATTTATCAAAATCAATTCAATAAATTTAAGAGATACTGCTTTGATTTGGGCCACAAGTAAATAAAAATAAAAAAGGAAAGCAGAAACCCTAATTTTACACCCAAAGGAAGGACACAGCGGAACAAAAGATGATGATGAAGCACTCGCAAACGATTTTGGCCAAGGTTAAGCTAAGAATTATTCTTTTTATTCCGGATCCTCCCTCTCTATTTCTCTATTCATGATTGTAGTATTGTCTGTGTCTGTCGAGATCTGCAGTATTTTCGGAAAGGGATCTCATCCATAGCTTCTTCTCCTCTGTCCTCAAGGGTCAAGCATGCTTGGGAGGAGCAGAACAAATTAGTTCTTGGTTTAGCGTTCATTGGTGGATGGTTCGTCAAAGCTAACATAAGTATGGTTCTTTGAATTATGTCGCCAACATTAATTCTCTAGAATGTAACTATTTTGCTTTCCTGTTTCCAATGAATGGATGTTTCAGATGTTTTCAAGCGAAGAGAGGATTGGTACAGAGTTCACAAATTTGTTGATGATGAGAAGAAGCGTCTTGAAGAGAAACGTGCCCGTAATGAAAAGGTAAGTCAAGTTTGATACATTTTATTAAATAAATCATATGTTCAAACCATTTTGTTTTATTTCATGAATGGCAGGAACTGGATGATGATGTCTAGGCTACAATTGATTGTTTTTTGTGTTGTGTTGTTTGGTGTTTTATCCGCACTCTCGTACTAATTTAGTGGTGGCTTGCTTCTTGTCTTGTGTTCGTTTGGTGTTTTGAAACTGTTTTTTTTCTTCTTCATCTCCTATATATGGTTCCACTTGCAAACCTACTCTTACGTGTTTCACAAGTATTTGGTCGTATTCACAAGTATTTTAACATCAAGAACTTGTTAAATTTAAGACGATAATATGTTGGTAACAGTCAGTAACAAGTGATGCAAATACAAAACAGCAATATATGAGATACAACAAGCAGTATATACAATTATAACAAAAAGTCAAAACAATCATAATACGTGGTAAAAGTTGTAACGATTGCGTAAACAAAGTTGTAACACAATCATTCTCTTATTTTGTCCCTTTCTTGGCTCATCATTACAGACTTTGGCACTCTAATAAAACTTCCTCCATTGCCACCTTGAAGGGGAGTGTTACTCAGCTTCCTCTTGTTCATTTCTGCGTACATGTCTTCTATCATGGGCTTCCATAGCCTTACCCTCGCATTTATAAACCAGTTTGATACCTTTCATCACACACAAACACAAGAAACGAGACACTTATGTCACTTGCTATTTGGATTTGAGTAACAAAACATACGTGCGTCTAAAGTCAAAACATACCTGACTTCTTGTCAATCCACTACGTATAGCAAGAAGATGTTTCTCTGAATCTTTCGGGTAGCTGTAGTCAAAGAGAATACATTAATATCATTTGCTTAGCTACCAATATCATCAAAAAGTAGGCTTAATAAAGATTTAAAAGGATTCTTACGGGTGAAGAAAGTTTTGGAACATCCATGTACGTAGAACCGAGACTGATTTCTCAGGCAAGCCTCGTTGCGGTCTCCAAATCTGATGGTTCTTACGTTTTAGCTGCTGAAGAAGGCAATGCTGGTGGAAGATTGAGTCTTCTTGAGACTTCTCTTTGCCTCTCTCCAAAACCGTTCCCATCATGAGTATCTTCTTGCTGATTCTCTCTCTCAGGTTCTTGTATAAGAAGGAGACGGTTTGGAGTGCAAACCGGGTGTGTAGCTGAGGATCTAACTCGGTTGCTGCATGGAAGGCTGATACAACCGTATGAATCTCGTCAACGCAATGACTATATCGATCATCCACCTGAAGACAAAAATCAACTCGAAAAAACTTTCAGTAATTAGTAAATAATTTCTTAGTTTATGTAAAAATGTGTTAATATATATTATTATACCATTTGAAGAAGATCCAAGAGATGGGTTTTCTTTGCTTCTAATGCTCTTCTTTGCGAACCGCCATCAAGAAACTCGTTTAGATTCTCATAACATGAGACAAAGGCTGAGTTTGTACCCTCTGACTCGGTTCCTCGAGAAGAAAAGTAGCATTGAGGATTAGTCTCTATGCCGTTGAGGGAGTATGTGGCGAAATGAGATAGTATTTCTTGAACGGAGTGAAGGTACTTTGAGCCAAATATCACTTGAGAGACGTTATTAGAAACGTGTTTGCTGCTGGAAGAAGCTTGCTCTGAGGTTCCTCTAGTAGATTTAAGCAGCACAAAGACTTGTCTCCGAGCACTCATCAGAAACATCTGTGGCAAGACTTAACGAGAGTTCGTTTCTTGGGAAATCTTCTTTGCCACCGATTGTAGATATTATTGGTTCACTAAGACCAACAACACCTTCTACGTATGGATATGCATGAAACTCACTATTTTCTCCAAGACGATCCACATGTTGTACGTTGAACCAAATATAACTTGGAAGACTTATTAGACATGTCTGAAACATGTCCTACAGCATCAACAAGAGAGCCATACACATCTTGAGGACAGTTATCAGGATTCGGTTTGTCGGGAAAGTACATAACATCCAAAGTGAAGAGCTTCTGCTTTATCGGCCAATCATGAGTTGGTCTCACGGATGACCTGCGGTATATGAGAATCTAAAGAGCGATATGATATAGCATTTTCGGGTTGGGGCTAGAGGAGAACTGTTCTGTGGAAAATGAACTTACCACCCTCAAGATTCAATTTTCATTACCTTATGAAAACAAATTAGCAATATAATTTTTTTTTGAAAATAATATGATAAGAAAACAGAGATTTTTTTCTTAAAAAAAAAACATGATCAATTTGTAGAATTATAAAATACATAGAAGATATATTTATTACAAAAATTGATTCAAATCATTCAAGGAAACACGAGTAGTGCTTTGATTTGGGCCACAAGTAAATAAACTAACAAAGGAAAGCAGAAGCCCTAATTTTACACCCAAAGGAAGCACTCAGCGGAACAAAAGATGATGATGAAGCACGCGCAAATGATTTTGGCCAAGGTTAAGCTAAGAATCATATTTTATTCCGGATCTCTCCCTCTCGATTTCTCTGTATTCGTGATTGTAGTCTTGTCTGTTTCGTCGAGATATGCAGTATTGTCGGAAAGGGATCTCATCCATCGCCTCTTCCCCCATGTCCACGAGGGTCAAGCATGCTTGGGAGGAGCAGGACGGATTAGTTCTTGGTTTAGCGTTCTTTGGTGGATGGTTCGTCAAAGCTTCCATAAGTATGGTTTTTTGAATTAATTTTATAGATGTTTCCAACACTAATTCTCTAGAAGGTAACTATTTTTCTTTCCTGTTTCCAATGAATGTATCTTTCAGATCTTTTAAAGAGAAGAGAGGATTGGTATAGAGTACACAGATTTTTTGATGATGAGAAGAAGCGTCTTGACGTGCCCGTAATGAAAAGGTAATTCAAGTTTGATACATTTTATTAAATAAATCATATGTTCAAACCACATTTGTTTTATTTCATGAATGGCAGGAACTGGATGATAATGTCTAGGCGACAATTGATTGTCTTTTGTGTTGCCTTGTTTGGTGTTTTTTCCGCACTCTCGTACTAATTTAATAGTGGCTTGCTTCTGGTCTTGTGTTAGTTTGGTGTTTTGAAACTGTTTTTTTTTCTTCTTCATCTCCATCCTATATATATATGTTGCAAACCTACTCTGCTTTCTTTTCTACGTTATATATCTGACAAACAAAATTTATACCATGGTGCTTCCCGAAGAAAAAAAAATTATATATTTACTTTTCATTTGTGGTTGAATTACAAAATAAGGAGCTACATCACATTATCAAAAAGGAAGAAGTAAGTGTTTCATTGTTATAAATCTTACGGTTTTTTTCCTACAGCAATGATATAAAATTTACGTTTACATACATTACGTTTATCCATGTACAATCATAATCAATATAACGTTTTCTATGGCTTATTAATACAAATCTAGATATCAAATTTTCTCTGTTTTACTCAATTTTATTTTAAGTACATTCTATGACATATTTCCTATAAATGGAGAGAACAAACATGAAAGAAGATGACAAGGACCTGCAGCTCTGCTCAACCATCATAATACTCTTTATATTTTTTGTTCTTTTGGTAAAACTCTTTATATTGTTGTTATTGTAATACTCTACTAGATTTTGACCCGCGCTTTCAAAGCGCAGGTTTATTTTTGTTTTTTTTTTCAATTGACAAATATTTAGTAAATGTCACATTTTCATATATTTGTGCTTTATTTTATAAAAGAATTAAATTTTTTATCTTTATTTATCGTATTTCATTTTAAATGACTATTTATGTTAAAAAAAATTAAACTTTATTTTTTTAATGAATTAAGTTGGTATAACTCTGATAAATTAATTTTATTATGGGGTTAATATTTTAATTAAAAAATTATATACTTTTAATAAAGATTTATACTTTTCAATAAAAAAATTCAATTATTTTTATGAATGCTTAAATTATATTAAGAAAAGAAAAAAATAATAATTAAGAATAGTTGAAAAAAAATTATTTTAACTTGGACCCAATGGCCCAAAGGAAAAAAAAAAGTGGGAATTGAATCTGATTTTTTAATAGGCCCAAATGGCCCAAGAGAGATTTAAAGTGAGAAATGAATTTTTAATATAATTTTTTAAAAATAATATTTTTTAACTATATAATAATTATTTTTAATTAAAATAATTATTTTTAATATAATTAATATAATTAATATTACCCGCGGGTTAAGCGGGTTACCCGCGGGTTTTTGCGGGTAGAAATTTTTTTGTTTGTGAGTTATGCGGGTCGATTTTTTGAATCAAAAAAATGATTCAATCTGCAGCGGGTCGGGGCGGGTTGACCCGCAAACCCAGCACTAATTATTGCCTATGTGTTTTTGTCCAATAATATTTAAAAAAAATCCTAATAGATTTGAGCCGTGTGTAGCAGGGAAGTAACACTTTTTAATAATAAATTTGGAACTAAGATCCCTAATCTTGAAAACCCTAGGCTCTCCAATTCGACGAGGACAAAAGAAGATGTTGCCGTTCCTGGGAAACACCTTGGCTAAGGTAATCCAGAGAGATCTTTGTCTCTGGGTGTGTTTGATATTTATTTTGCTTTTGTCTCTGTTCACTGAGGTTGAATGAATAAATTATGCAGTCTTGCCGCAAGGGGAGGCTGCAGTGTCGTGATTTTTCATCCGTGAGTGAGAAAGGTATCTCATTATTTATTGGCATATCAATATCTCTCCTCAAGTCAAATTTTTTGTTTCTAATTCTCGTTGGAATCAACTTTTTGTTTGTTAGCTGTCTCGAAAGTTTATCGATACTGCTTCACAGCGGTCTTTGGTGGTGCTGGATTCCTGCTCGGTGTGTGGTTTGTAATATTTTTATATATATATATATATATATATAGATTTTTTGGGTTCACTAAAAACCGTCTTCGTCAGGTGGTGTGACAACAAGCCCCGTCTCTAAGGGGCTCCGGGAATATGAAGAGGTAAATAACCTCAAGGGATTGGGTTAAAATCTTTTTCTTCTTCTTTCTTTCCTATATAAGTCTTCTTCTCATTTTAATTTCAGCGCTTCGTTAAAGGTCTCCAACGTCTGGAAAAAATGGAGGCCAGGAGGGGCAAGTGGATTTCCTCTCTTAAAGAGAAAACCAAGTGACGGTAATTGGTTGCGTCTGTTTGTTTCTGTTTTGTCTATGTTTGCAGCCGTTGATGAACACATTATCTGCCAATCACTGTAATAACTACTTCATGGTTGTGTCTTATAAAATATTTCTGTTATATGTGGCGCTTAGATTGTGGCTAGAGGAGAATTGTTTTGTAGAAAATGAAATTTCCACCCTTAAGATTAGGTTTTGTGCTCTGAAATGTTTAGCTTCCTGAGCCGCTGCAGGGAATAGAAGTGTGAGGTCCGCCCGACCAGATGATTTAGTAGCTCTGACAATCCTCTTATAGAAGCAATAGCAGATTTGGCATTGTTGGTGAAATCCTATCTAAGCTGAAACACAAAAGTCCTCAAGCTTTCATTTAGAGAAATGTATAATCTAAGCAATAAGCTTTTTTCTCACACAACCTGTCACTAGATGGAAAAGACACTCAAATTTCAATTTAGATGACACAGATGCTGACCAATGCTGACCACAGATGACACAAAGCTCCAATGCTGACCACAACAGAGAACCTCCCAAGCAATTGCAAACCTCCAAGGAGCAGAACTACATAGCTTTGATTTCGTAAAACGCGTAAAACAGACATTAAACCGCTGTGTTTCGTAAGTTTGGCCGAAGACAATCAAGAACTTGTTACATTTTTAGACGATGATAAGTTGATAACACATGATGCAAATTACAAAACAGCAAATATACTATGAGATAAAAGAACAAGCTGTATATACAATTACAATTATAACAGCAAATGTCTTTTATCCCCCTTCTAATGTAATAAGTTGCTAAGCAACAACTCTGTAAAAAACAAAAAGCCTTTGGTATGAATTTAACATTTACACCCAAAAAAAAAATTATAACAAAAAAGTCAAAAAACAATCTTAATACGTAGCGATTTTGCGTAAACAAAGTTGTAACACAATCATTCTCTTATTTTGTCCCTTTCTTGGCTCATCATTACAGACTTTGGCACTCTAATAAGACTTCCTCCATTGCCACCTTGAAGGTGAGTGTTACTCAGCTTCCTCTTGTTCATTTCTGCGTACATGTCCTTCTATCATCGGCTTCCATAGCCTTACTGTAACGACCCGGTTCTCTAAATGTTGGTTTTGTATTGATTTTAATTGAATCAGACCATTGGTAAACCAAAGCATTATATATATCATATTTCTTAACCTAGCAATCAAAAGAAAAAATTGAAAGACGCATTTAAAAAAAAAGTAGTTAAAATTAAAATTAAAATAAGAAAATCCGGCTAACAAATTAGTATTTGTGAATGGCTTTACTAAATTTTCATTAACTTATGAAAATAATTTGCTAAGAAAACAGAGTTTTTTTTAGTTAAAAAAAAAAAACAGAGTTTTTTTAAAAGAAATTTTATAAATACGAAAAAGAACAAACATGATCAATTTATAGAGTTAAAATACATAAGAGGATATATTTATCAAAATCAATTCAATAAATTTAAGAGATACTGCTTTGATTTGGGCCACAAGTAAATAAAAATAAAAAAGGAAAGCAGAAACCCTAATTTTACACCCAAAGGAAGGACACAGCGGAACAAAAGATGATGATGAAGCACTCGCAAACGATTTTGGCCAAGGTTAAGCTAAGAATTATTCTTTTTATTCCGGATCCTCCCTCTCTATTTCTCTATTCATGATTGTAGTATTGTCTGTGTCTGTCGAGATCTGCAGTATTTTCGGAAAGGGATCTCATCCATAGCTTCTTCTCCTCTGTCCTCAAGGGTCAAGCATGCTTGGGAGGAGCAGAACAAATTAGTTCTTGGTTTAGCGTTCATTGGTGGATGGTTCGTCAAAGCTAACATAAGTATGGTTCTTTGAATTATGTCGCCAACATTAATTCTCTAGAATGTAACTATTTTGCTTTCCTGTTTCCAATGAATGGATGTTTCAGATGTTTTCAAGCGAAGAGAGGATTGGTACAGAGTTCACAAATTTGTTGATGATGAGAAGAAGCGTCTTGAAGAGAAACGTGCCCGTAATGAAAAGGTAAGTCAAGTTTGATACATTTTATTAAATAAATCATATGTTCAAACCATTTTGTTTTATTTCATGAATGGCAGGAACTGGATGATGATGTCTAGGCTACAATTGATTGTTTTTTGTGTTGTGTTGTTTGGTGTTTTATCCGCACTCTCGTACTAATTTAGTGGTGGCTTGCTTCTTGTCTTGTGTTCGTTTGGTGTTTTGAAACTGTTTTTTTTCTTCTTCATCTCCTATATATGGTTCCACTTGCAAACCTACTCTTACGTGTTTCACAAGTATTTGGTCGTATTCACAAGTATTTTAACATCAAGAACTTGTTAAATTTAAGACGATAATATGTTGGTAACAGTCAGTAACAAGTGATGCAAATACAAAACAGCAATATATGAGATACAACAAGCAGTATATACAATTATAACAAAAAGTCAAAACAATCATAATACGTGGTAAAAGTTGTAACGATTGCGTAAACAAAGTTGTAACACAATCATTCTCTTATTTTGTCCCTTTCTTGGCTCATCATTACAGACTTTGGCACTCTAATAAAACTTCCTCCATTGCCACCTTGAAGGGGAGTGTTACTCAGCTTCCTCTTGTTCATTTCTGCGTACATGTCTTCTATCATGGGCTTCCATAGCCTTACCCTCGCATTTATAAACCAGTTTGATACCTTTCATCACACACAAACACAAGAAACGAGACACTTATGTCACTTGCTATTTGGATTTGAGTAACAAAACATACGTGCGTCTAAAGTCAAAACATACCTGACTTCTTGTCAATCCACTACGTATAGCAAGAAGATGTTTCTCTGAATCTTTCGGGTAGCTGTAGTCAAAGAGAATACATTAATATCATTTGCTTAGCTACCAATATCATCAAAAAGTAGGCTTAATAAAGATTTAAAAGGATTCTTACGGGTGAAGAAAGTTTTGGAACATCCATGTACGTAGAACCGAGACTGATTTCTCAGGCAAGCCTCGTTGCGGTCTCCAAATCTGATGGTTCTTACGTTTTAGCTGCTGAAGAAGGCAATGCTGGTGGAAGATTGAGTCTTCTTGAGACTTCTCTTTGCCTCTCTCCAAAACCGTTCCCATCATGAGTATCTTCTTGCTGATTCTCTCTCTCAGGTTCTTGTATAAGAAGGAGACGGTTTGGAGTGCAAACCGGGTGTGTAGCTGAGGATCTAACTCGGTTGCTGCATGGAAGGCTGATACAACCGTATGAATCTCGTCAACGCAATGACTATATCGATCATCCACCTGAAGACAAAAATCAACTCGAAAAAACTTTCAGTAATTAGTAAATAATTTCTTAGTTTATGTAAAAATGTGTTAATATATATTATTATACCATTTGAAGAAGATCCAAGAGATGGGTTTTCTTTGCTTCTAATGCTCTTCTTTGCGAACCGCCATCAAGAAACTCGTTTAGATTCTCATAACATGAGACAAAGGCTGAGTTTGTACCCTCTGACTCGGTTCCTCGAGAAGAAAAGTAGCATTGAGGATTAGTCTCTATGCCGTTGAGGGAGTATGTGGCGAAATGAGATAGTATTTCTTGAACGGAGTGAAGGTACTTTGAGCCAAATATCACTTGAGAGACGTTATTAGAAACGTGTTTGCTGCTGGAAGAAGCTTGCTCTGAGGTTCCTCTAGTAGATTTAAGCAGCACAAAGACTTGTCTCCGAGCACTCATCAGAAACATCTGTGGCAAGACTTAACGAGAGTTCGTTTCTTGGGAAATCTTCTTTGCCACCGATTGTAGATATTATTGGTTCACTAAGACCAACAACACCTTCTACGTATGGATATGCATGAAACTCACTATTTTCTCCAAGACGATCCACATGTTGTACGTTGAACCAAATATAACTTGGAAGACTTATTAGACATGTCTGAAACATGTCCTACAGCATCAACAAGAGAGCCATACACATCTTGAGGACAGTTATCAGGATTCGGTTTGTCGGGAAAGTACATAACATCCAAAGTGAAGAGCTTCTGCTTTATCGGCCAATCATGAGTTGGTCTCACGGATGACCTGCGGTATATGAGAATCTAAAGAGCGATATGATATAGCATTTTCGGGTTGGGGCTAGAGGAGAACTGTTCTGTGGAAAATGAACTTACCACCCTCAAGATTCAATTTTCATTACCTTATGAAAACAAATTAGCAATATAATTTTTTTTTGAAAATAATATGATAAGAAAACAGAGATTTTTTTCTTAAAAAAAAAACATGATCAATTTGTAGAATTATAAAATACATAGAAGATATATTTATTACAAAAATTGATTCAAATCATTCAAGGAAACACGAGTAGTGCTTTGATTTGGGCCACAAGTAAATAAACTAACAAAGGAAAGCAGAAGCCCTAATTTTACACCCAAAGGAAGCACTCAGCGGAACAAAAGATGATGATGAAGCACGCGCAAATGATTTTGGCCAAGGTTAAGCTAAGAATCATATTTTATTCCGGATCTCTCCCTCTCGATTTCTCTGTATTCGTGATTGTAGTCTTGTCTGTTTCGTCGAGATATGCAGTATTGTCGGAAAGGGATCTCATCCATCGCCTCTTCCCCCATGTCCACGAGGGTCAAGCATGCTTGGGAGGAGCAGGACGGATTAGTTCTTGGTTTAGCGTTCTTTGGTGGATGGTTCGTCAAAGCTTCCATAAGTATGGTTTTTTGAATTAATTTTATAGATGTTTCCAACACTAATTCTCTAGAAGGTAACTATTTTTCTTTCCTGTTTCCAATGAATGTATCTTTCAGATCTTTTAAAGAGAAGAGAGGATTGGTATAGAGTACACAGATTTTTTGATGATGAGAAGAAGCGTCTTGACGTGCCCGTAATGAAAAGGTAATTCAAGTTTGATACATTTTATTAAATAAATCATATGTTCAAACCACATTTGTTTTATTTCATGAATGGCAGGAACTGGATGATAATGTCTAGGCGACAATTGATTGTCTTTTGTGTTGCCTTGTTTGGTGTTTTTTCCGCACTCTCGTACTAATTTAATAGTGGCTTGCTTCTGGTCTTGTGTTAGTTTGGTGTTTTGAAACTGTTTTTTTTTCTTCTTCATCTCCATCCTATATATATATGTTGCAAACCTACTCTGCTTTCTTTTCTACGTTATATATCTGACAAACAAAATTTATACCATGGTGCTTCCCGAAGAAAAAAAAATTATATATTTACTTTTCATTTGTGGTTGAATTACAAAATAAGGAGCTACATCACATTATCAAAAAGGAAGAAGTAAGTGTTTCATTGTTATAAATCTTACGGTTTTTTTCCTACAGCAATGATATAAAATTTACGTTTACATACATTACGTTTATCCATGTACAATCATAATCAATATAACGTTTTCTATGGCTTATTAATACAAATCTAGATATCAAATTTTCTCTGTTTTACTCAATTTTATTTTAAGTACATTCTATGACATATTTCCTATAAATGGAGAGAACAAACATGAAAGAAGATGACAAGGACCTGCAGCTCTGCTCAACCATCATAATACTCTTTATATTTTTTGTTCTTTTGGTAAAACTCTTTATATTGTTGTTATTGTAATACTCTACTAGATTTTGACCCGCGCTTTCAAAGCGCAGGTTTATTTTTGTTTTTTTTTTCAATTGACAAATATTTAGTAAATGTCACATTTTCATATATTTGTGCTTTATTTTATAAAAGAATTAAATTTTTTATCTTTATTTATCGTATTTCATTTTAAATGACTATTTATGTTAAAAAAAATTAAACTTTATTTTTTTAATGAATTAAGTTGGTATAACTCTGATAAATTAATTTTATTATGGGGTTAATATTTTAATTAAAAAATTATATACTTTTAATAAAGATTTATACTTTTCAATAAAAAAATTCAATTATTTTTATGAATGCTTAAATTATATTAAGAAAAGAAAAAAATAATAATTAAGAATAGTTGAAAAAAAATTATTTTAACTTGGACCCAATGGCCCAAAGGAAAAAAAAAAGTGGGAATTGAATCTGATTTTTTAATAGGCCCAAATGGCCCAAGAGAGATTTAAAGTGAGAAATGAATTTTTAATATAATTTTTTAAAAATAATATTTTTTAACTATATAATAATTATTTTTAATTAAAATAATTATTTTTAATATAATTAATATAATTAATATTACCCGCGGGTTAAGCGGGTTACCCGTGGGTTTTTGCGGGTAGAAATTTTTTTGTTTGTGAGTTATGCGGGTCGATTTTTTGAATCAAAAAAATGATTCAATCCGCAGCGGGTCAGGGCGGGTTGACCCGCAAACCCAGCACTAATTATTGCCTATGTGTTTTTGTCCAATAATATTTAAAAAAAATCCTAATAGATTTGAGCCGTGTGTAGCAGGGAAGTAACACTTTTTAATAATAAATTTGGAACTAAGATCCCTAATCTTGAAAACCCTAGGCTCTCCAATTCGACGAGGACAAAAGAAGATGTTGCCGTTCCTGGGAAACACCTTGGCTAAGGTAATCCAGAGAGATCTTTGTCTCTGGGTGTGTTTGATATTTATTTTGCTTTTGTCTCTGTTCACTGAGGTTGAATGAATAAATTATGCAGTCTTGCCGCAAGGGGAGCTAGGCTGCAGTGTCGTGATTTTTCATCCGTGAGTGAGAAAGGTATCTCATTATTTATTGGCATATCAATATCTCTCCTCAAGTCAAATTTTTTGTTTCTAATTCTCGTTGGAATCAACTTTTTGTTTGTTAGCTGTCTCGAAAGTTTATCGATACTGCTTCACAGCGGTCTTTGGTGGTGCTGGATTCCTGCTCGGTGTGTGGTTTGTAATATTTTTATATATATATATATATATATATAGATTTTTTGGGTTCACTAAAAACCGTCTTCGTCAGGTGGTGTGACAACAAGCCCCGTCTCTAAGGGGCTCCGGGAATATGAAGAGGTAAATAACCTCAAGGGATTGGGTTAAAATCTTTTTCTTCTTCTTTCTTTCCTATATAAGTCTTCTTCTCATTTTAATTTCAGCGCTTCGTTAAAGGTCTCCAACGTCTGGAAAAAATGGAGGCCAGGAGGGGCAAGTGGATTTCCTCTCTTAAAGAGAAAACCAAGTGACGGTAATTGGTTGCGTCTGTTTGTTTCTGTTTTGTCTATGTTTGCAGCCGTTGATGAACACATTATCTGCCAATCACTGTAATAACTACTTCATGGTTGTGTCTTATAAAATATTTCTGTTATATGTGGCGCTTAGATTGTGGCTAGAGGAGAATTGTTTTGTAGAAAATGAAATTTCCACCCTTAAGATTAGGTTTTGTGCTCTGAAATGTTTAGCTTCCTGAGCCGCTGCAGGGAATAGAAGTGTGAGGTCCGCCCGACCAGATGATTTAGTAGCTCTGACAATCCTCTTATAGAAGCAATAGCAGATTTGGCATTGTTGGTGAAATCCTATCTAAGCTGAAACACAAAAGTCCTCAAGCTTTCATTTAGAGAAATGTATAATCTAAGCAATAAGCTTTTTTCTCACACAACCTGTCACTAGATGGAAAAGACACTCAAATTTCAATTTAGATGACACAGATGCTGACCAATGCTGACCACAGATGACACAAAGCTCCAATGCTGACCACAACAGAGAACCTCCCAAGCAATTGCAAACCTCCAAGGAGCAGAACTACATAGCTTTGATTTCGTAAAACGCGTAAAACAGACATTAAACCGCTGTGTTTCGTAAGTTTGGCCGAAGACAATCAAGAACTTGTTACATTTTTAGACGATGATAAGTTGATAACACATGATGCAAATTACAAAACAGCAAATATACTATGAGATAAAAGAACAAGCTGTATATACAATTACAATTATAACAGCAAATGTCTTTTATCCCCCTTCTAATGTAATAAGTTGCTAAGCAACAACTCTGTAAAAAACAAAAAGCCTTTGGTATGAATTTAACATTTACACCCAAAAAAAAAATTATAACAAAAAAGTCAAAAACAATCTTAATACGTAGCGATTTTGCGTAAACAAAGTTGTAACACAATCATTCTCTTATTTTGTCCCTTTCTTGGCTCATCATTACAGACTTTGGCACTCTAATAAGACTTCCTCCATTGCCACCTTGAAGATGAGTGTTACTCAGCTTCCTCTTGTTCATTTCTGCGTACATGTCCTTCTATCATCGGCTTCCATAGCCTTACCCTCGCATTTAAACCAGTTTGATACCTTTCATCACACACAAACACAACAAACAAGATACACTTATTATAACACTTGCTCCTTGGGTCAATAAGAGATTTTTCTTACGGGTGAAGAGAGTTTTGGAACATTCGTCTCACTGGCTCATAGTCTGATGAATATTGTTCCCACTGTGATGATCTTCAGCACTTGGTGCCTCAACCGCAGGCACCTTCTTTGCAAGAGACTTGGGGATATCGAGATCATCTTGAGCATTAGCAATAAGAGAAGTATTTATGCTATTTTTGTAGAATGAGCCGGTTTTGGATTCAGAATCTTAGTTGGCTACAATCATTTTTTTTTTGATCAAGGCTACAATCAGTTTAAAGGTAAAAAATAGCAAAAATACACTTACAGATCACTTGAACATTATTAAGTAATGAATTCATAACAAGAAAAAATTGAAACACGCATTTTTTAAAAAGTAGTTAAAATCGTTAAAATTAAAATTAAAATAAGAAAATCCGTTTAACAACGTAGTATTTGTGAATGGCTTTACCAAATTTTCATTAACTTATGAAAGTAATTTGCTAAGAAAACAGATTTTTTTTTTAGTAAAAAAAAAAAGAAAACAGAGTTTTTTAAAAGAAATTTTATAAAAACGTAAAAGAACAAACATGGTCAATTTGTAGAGTTATAAAATACATAGAAGATATATTTATTACAAAAATCGATTCACGGGTAGTGCTTTGATTTGGGCCACAAGTAAATAAACTAACACAGGAAAGCGAAGCCCTAATTTTACACCCAAAGGAAGCACTCAACGGAACAAAAGATGATGATGAAGCACTCGCAAACAGTTTTGGCCAAGGTTAAGCTAAGAATTATTCTTTTTATTCCGGATCCTCCCTCTATATTTCTCTATTCATGATTGTAGTATTGTCTGTGTCTGTCGAGATCTGCAGTATGGTCGGAGAGGGATCTCATCCATAGCTTCTTCTCCCCTGTCCTCAAGGGTCAAGCATGCTTGGGAGGAGCAGAACAAATTAGTTCTTGGTTTAGCGTTCATTGGTGGATGGTTCGTCAAAGCTAACATAAGTATGGTATTTTTGAATTATGTCTCCAACATTAATTCTCTAGAATGTAACTATTTTGCTTTCCTGTTTCCAATGAATGGATGTTTCAGATGTTTTCAAGCGAAGAGAGGATTGGTACAGAGTTCACAGATTTTTTGATGAGGAGGATAAGCGTCTTGAAGAGAAACTTGCCCGTTTTGAAAAGGTAAGTCAAGTTTGATACATTTTATTAAATAAATCATATGTTCAAACCATTTGTTTTATTTCATGAATGGCAGGAACTGGATGATGATGTCTAGGCTACAATAGATTGTTTTTTGTGTTGTGTTGTTTGGTGTTTTATCCGCACTCTCGTACTAATTTAGTGGTGGCTTGCTTCTTGTCTTGTGTTCGTTTGGTGTTTTGAAACTGTTTTTTTTCTTCTTCATCTCCTATATATGGTTCCACTTGCAAACCTACTCTTACGTGTTTCACAAGTATTTGGTCGTATTCACAAGTATTTTAACATCAAGAACTTGTTAAATTTAAGACGATAATATGTTGGTAACAGTCAGTAACAAGTGATGCAAATACAAAACAGCAATATATGAGATACAACAAGCAGTATATACAATTATAACAAAAAGTCAAAACAATCATAATACGTGGTAAAAGTTGTAACGATTGCGTAAACAAAGTTGTAACACAATCATTCTCTTATTTTGTCCCTTTCTTGGCTCATCATTACAGACTTTGGCACTCTAATAAAACTTCCTCCATTGCCACCTTGAAGGGGAGTGTTACTCAGCTTCCTCTTGTTCATTTCTGCGTACATGTCTTCTATCATGGGCTTCCATAGCCTTACCCTCGCATTTATAAACCAGTTTGATACCTTTCATCACACACAAACACAAGAAACGAGACACTTATGTCACTTGCTATTTGGATTTGAGTAACAAAACATACGTTCGTCTAAAGTCAAAACATACCTGACTTCTTGTCAATCCACTACGTATAGCAAGAAGATGTTTCTCTGAATCTTTCGGGTAACTGTACTCAAAGAGAATACGTTAATATCATTTGCTTAGCTACCAATGTCATCAAAAAGTAGGCTTAATAAAGAGTTAAAAGGATTCTTACGGGTGAAGAAAGTTTTGGAACATCCATGTACGTAGAACCGAGACTGATTTCTCAGGCAAGCCTCGTTGCGGTCTCCAAATCTGATGGTTCTTACGTTTTAGCTGCTGAAGAAGGCAATGCTGGTGGAAGATTGAGTCTTCTTGAGACTTCTCTTTGCCTCTCTCCAAAACCGTTCCCATCATGAGTATCTTCTTGCTGATTCTCTCTCTCAGGTTCTTGTATAAGAAGGAGACGGTTTGGAGTGCAAACCGGGTGTGTAGCTGAGGATCTAACTCGGTTGCTGCATGGAAGGCTGATACAACCGTATGAATCTCGTCAACGCAATGACTATATCGATCATCCACCTGAAGACAAAAATCAACTCGAAAAAACTTTCAGTAATTAGTAAATAATTTCTTGGTTTATGTAAAAATGTGTTAATATATATTATTATACCATTTGAAGAAGATCCAAGAGATGGGTTTTCTTTGCTTCTAATGCTCTTCTTTGCGAACCGCCATCAAGAAACTCGTTTAGATTCTCATAACATGAGACAAAGGCTGAGTTTGTACCCTCTGACTCGGTTCCTCGAGAAGAAAAGTAGCATTGAGGATTAGTCTCTATGCCGTTGAGGGAGTATGTGGCGAAATGAGATAGTATTTCTTGAACGGAGTGAAGGTACTTTGAGCCAAATATCACTTGAGAGACGTTATTAGAAACGTGTTTGCTGCTGGAAGAAGCTTGCTCTGAGGTTATTCTTGTAGATTTAGTAGCAGCGCAAAGGCTTATCTCCGAGCTTTCATTAGAAACATCTGTGGCAAGACTTAACGAGAGCTCGTTTCTTGGGAAACCTTCTTCACCGAATGTAGATATTATTGGTTCACTAGGACCAACAACACCTTCTATGAATGGATATGCATGAAACTCACTATTTTCACCAAGACTCCACATGTTGTTTGAGGGATCATCATATGGTCTTAGATGTTCCATAGGATGAAGTGAAGGAGGAGGAAGAGGAGGAGCCATGGCCTCAAAGCTGGTCTCATGAACATTTGTAGATCTTGAAGTAGATGATAAGTACTTGTTAGTGAGAAAAGAGTTGAAGATATCAAAGCCACCCATTTGTAGAGGATCTTGTCTGATGGAATTCCATGGAAGCATTGTTGGAAATGATGTGGAATCTTCTCTTGAAGGTATCAAATCCATGAGAAGATGGTTTGGGTTAGTTATAACATTGTCCAGAGAACTATAAGTGCTGATGTTGTCCATTGGGTCTAATGAAACTGCATTAACAATAATAGAAGTTTTTAAGACTCAGACAAAAGTATTTTCAGAAGATCTCAGAAACCAAATCTTTGGAGAATAGTACTAAACAGAACTCAATGTAAGAAGAACTATATCATTAACTGTTTCATAAACATATAGGTAAATGTGAACTGAAGCATGAATTAATTAGACAGTGAGTAGGCTCAATAATGCACACACCAGTAATAATTCAAAGATATCTGTGCAAAGCAGTAAACTAGTTTAATAAATAAAAAAAGCATTATTAGTTTACTGCAAATGTCCATATAACATTAAAAGTGTTGAACTTGCCTTTATACTTCTTCTTCTGATAACAACTCTGGGAACATCTCAGAGAACAAGCCGTTGCAAGCAGAATTTTACATAAGCATTTCCAAAATTTGTGTTAAAATTGAAGAAGATGAAAGTGTTTGTTTCTCTTCTTTCCAGTGAAAGAACACTGTACTTCCACTCCGCAGCTTCTCTATGCTCCTAAAGAAAGCAAAAAAGGATAAATTAACAATAAAAACTATTATATATTGTATAAAAAAATAAATGATAAAGATGATACAACAAAGCTGGAAAAGAGAAAAGTGAGTCTGGTTAATCTCTTTTGCATGAACGCAAACTATTCAAAAGGTTCAGATTTTCACCTTACTTTAATACATTTTCATGAAGAAACTCATCGTCTTCATCCCCTGCCTCACTTCAAGATTCAGACCACTAGACTTAACACATAGCAGCATACTTTATAATAAACAAATAAACTATTTCCCCGGGAAAAGAAATAAAAAATGAATTCAAGAGATATGTGTAAAAGAAAAGAGGGCCAAATCACGTACGGAGCTCCCTCTGTTTATGACATGAATCCATTATCAAATATTTACTAGATCTTCCGACCAGAAACAAATTCAGAAAAAGATAAACCAGAATCAAATCTTATATATTTTCCTTATTATATGATTTATATCTCTTAAAAATGTTGATCGTAGAGAGAAATGTGGCTCATATGATATATGGTTGAAACCAAATCTAAAAAGAAAATCCAAAGACACGAAGAAGACCGATGTGCTACTGTTTACTACAGAGAAGTGCACTCATTTCTGTTGCAGGCTTTAAATAAGGGAAGAGACCCTACTATATTTTACTATTTGCATGTCCCTCTATATGTTATGCATGTGTGTATAGACAAAAAAAACTTTCAGAATAGTATATAATAAGTCGATTTATAAAATAACAAGAAAATAGGTTTTGTCCTCTTGTGCTGGTTTCAATTATCAGAAAGAGGGAAAAAAGTAAAGAGAGGTGAGATTTTTTTTAGCCATTTAAGGAGAATTGATGAGATGTGTGATCCATTTGGGTTATTGCTTTTTTCTTCTTTCTTTTCTCACCACTCGTGTCTTTGTCTTGTGCCATCAAATCTCATTTTACGCATATTTATTTATTTTAATTGAAGTTTTTACGTAACATTTAGAGAAAATATCATCAAGTTTGGCCTTTTCTTTGATTGTTCCTTTCTTATCAAATCTTCTTTTCATTTGGTTCAATGTGTCGTTATATGCAACGTCTTATTATACCGGTTAATAATGATTAACTCTATTACTATTAGTCCTAGAGTATAATAGATACGAGCAGGCCTGGATATACGAGCATCTGAAATTATGATATTCTTATTGGAAACTTTTCTAGCTTTGCAGGTGTTATAAGAAAACAGTTCTAACTAAAAAACAAAGCAAAAAGCTAATGTAAAAGTTATTTTGTTTGTTTTACTAAGTTATTTATATATATTATAGCTAAAAGTTACTATAGATATATGGATCTTTTTTACTTATTACGAATTAAATTTGAAATTGTAAAGTGAAAACTTATGATCTATACAGTATATTCGGATGGTTATTACTGTTTCTTTTTTTCTTTTCTTTTGGGTCAAAAACTGTTTCTTTCTGATTCTATATTATTAAAGAGATTAATAGTATCAAAAACACTACGAACTATCTTCTGAACTACTGATGCTATGCTATGCTAGAGAGCTTTGTTATCATGCCTAGGACAGTAGGACTAATATGGGGTGTAGGCCGAGCGAAAAAGTATTTAATAAAATAAAACACAAAGAAAGACTATTTTCATAAGTACCATATGTTTTCTTTTACCAATTTATCCCCAAAACATTAATTCTTTTAATAGAACTACAAATATTTGCCTGAGAATGATTACTAAAGCCTAAGATATGATTTAAAATATCAAATCTTAAGGATCGATTTTTATGGCAGTATTTCAAAACAGATCTCAAAGTGGACAAGATAAAGAAATTAAACTAGAATTTGTTTTTGTAGTATTTTCAAAATGTTCATAGATGATGCAACTAATATGAGCTTAAACGCCAACATGTGCTAGTCTGACAAAAAGAAAATACAACCAAAGAATGTGACAAGATAACGAAATGGCACGTACGTACCACTTGTAATATTATGGGCTAAATCCTAAGATTAGTGGTCCGCTTGGACAACAAAGCTCAACAAGAAGTCGTTACAGCACCTTATAAATTGAAAAAATGTACTTGGTTAGTTACGCTCATAGATTGTTGCAAAACTCATTTTTACTCGGGAATCACAATGTGAAGATACTAAGCAAAAGCGAGAGAACAAAATATAAGTAGATTCTTCACACAAAAAAAAAGAGTTGGAGCCACCAAGATAAGTGCCAAATTAACCGACTGTAACGTGAAGAATACGTAAAAGGAAGGGAGAGCAAAGGAAAAAGCATGGAAAAGAAAACCGAAAGCTGACTCAACTGAACATTTACAGCAGTCTCGTGAGGCAAAAGGCTGAACATTGGTTTATCTGGTTCGCTACACAACTTGATTTCCGGTTTATAAGTACCCACATTGGTAAATATTGCACGTAAGCTAAAGAATAATGGCACGTAGCTCGAATTTCAAAAAGATATTTTTCTTGTTCGTGTCGGTGGCTGCCAATATTGTCTGGTTCTGTTAACACAAATGATGCATCTCTCACTCGCTTGATCGTCTCTACATGTAACAAAACCAATATACGTACATATGCCTCTCTTATACAAGCGAAACAAAATGTACGTAAATCTAAGGCAATAAACAAATTGTTTGATAAAAAAAAAGCACCAATGATGATTCTTGTTGCATAGGGTTATTATAACTGCATGGCTTTGGGTTTGTTGTTACTACAATGTTTGTGACAAGTGAATCTACTCTCTTTTTATTGGGTGAACAAGCAATGCTTGGATATGTTCATTACGTGACTTTTAAAGGTCGATTACTAGACTGATGTATATATATACTTCATACATGTGTAGTCTATACTGTATATATACAGTTCTATCATAAATACCCCCAATGTACACTCTCATTAAGTTTAAATGTCGGCGAAAGGTGATGATGTACGGCAGAGATGGTTGTCGGCAATACTGGATTACAATTGGGCTTAAATGCGTTATAATGGGCCTTTTGAAGTCACGTTGTTAAGGCCCAGTAGGCTAATTAATGAAGTTAAGAAGTTGATAAACCACCTCAAAAACGAATTAATGTATAAAAAAAAAGTGAGGCTCACATGGGAAGGAGGGAGAGACAGTAAGATTTGATTGGATAAATACGAAAAACTATTGGATCTGCGTTATTTGAAGATTTGAAGACGTTAACTGATTGACTCAAAATCAAAAAGTCTTTTTTGATTTTTTGCCTTCGAGAATTGTGATGTGATTTCAAACACTATCTTCTAAGAGCCAAGAAGGAAGGAAGAAGAGGAAGAAACATGGACTGGCCGAAAGTTTCCTCTGTAAATTTTCTCAAAAAGACATTAACACTTTTGTTTTGTTTTTTGTTTCTTTGGTTTTGGATTGGTAATGGTTTTGTGTGTTTGGTAATAATTAAAAAAAAAAAAACAGAGATCAAGCTCTCTTACTGTCGGAGAGAAAGTCTGCGCCGTCTTTATACCTCTCTTTGCTATTATTGATTTCCTTTTCTCCACCGTCGGACAATGCTTCGATTGCCGCCGCCGACGATCTCCTCAAGTATGTCACCACGTGGATCTGGCTCGTCTTGCACATGGATCTCCATGTGTGTGTTTTCTCTTCTCTCTCCCTCTTCTTATCAATGGGTTTTCAATTTTAACTGTTTGGGAGGTTAAAAGTTTTAAACTTTGGTTTTGAATGTATTTTTTTTTGCAGTTTCAGTAAATGAAGTTGAAGCATTGTATGAGTTATTCAAGAAACTTAGTTGTTCAATTATTGATGATGGGTTGATTCACAAGGTCAGTTTCTTTTCTTGTGGAAAGTCTCTTATATACTAGTTTAAGGATGATCTCGTTGATGAATTGCCATCTTTTATCAGTTTTCTCAATGATTATGAGTTTGTTTGTAGGAAGAGCTTCGGCTAGCGCTTTTCCAAGCTCCATATGGTGAGAACCTCTTTCTTGATAGGGTGAGTCACTAGTGTGTGTGTGTGTGTTCTTTAGAGAAGACGGAATAGTTTTCTTTTCCCATGGTTTCTTGGACTTTTTGAGGATGAAACTTAGGGTGGTTATATACTTGATGTTTTTGGTAGGTTTTTGATTTGTTTGACGAAAAGAAGAATGGTGTTATTGAGTTTGAGGAATTTATCCATGCCTTGAGTGTGTTTCATCCCTATGCACCAATCGAGGAGAAAATCGACTGTAAGGAACTTAGAAACCATATTCAGTTCTCTATGTTAATAGTATGTAGCAAAGCTTTTATCTTATATAGTCCATGGATGAGTCTCAAGCATATGTTTCTTATATGTGGCAGTTGCATTTAGGCTCTATGATCTAAGACAAACCGGATATATAGAGCGAGAAGAGGTAAAAATAATCTGCCATTGCTAGTTGAAACTGTCTTTTGAGCTTAATAGAATTGTCAATGTTTATAGGTGCATCAAATGGTGGCTGCTATTTTGATGGAATCTGAAATGATTCTGTCCGATGAACTTTTGACCATGATCATTGATAAAGTGAGTGTGTATTTTGGAATCCTTTCCTTTTAGAGGTGGATAAATCATATATTTGAATGATCACTGAACTTGTTTTTGGTAGACATTTGCTGATGCAGATGCAGACAAGGACGGTAAAATAAGCAAAGAGGAATGGAAAGTGTATGTGCTTAAGCATCCTACCTTGCTGAAGAATATGACTCTTCCTTACCTCAAGTATGATTCTTCTCTTTGTTAGATTAACTCTTCAATCGAAGATAACTTTCAGATGTTGATCATCAAACATCTGTTTGAATTTTGAAGGGATGTGACGACGGCCTTCCCAAGTTTTATATTCAACACTGAGGTTGAAGACTGAGGCAGAACCGGTTCTGCTTTGGATTTTGTCAGTTTCCTTATTGTATTTTTACCCAAATTAGTTGGTGGTTTACCTGTTAGCTGTAAGTAAAAAAATTTGTGAGGCTCCTGATATCTTTTGATGCACGTATCTGTACACTGTTCCATTGAAAGTGATAAGCATTATTTTTACATATTTTTATCTTTTGCGTCTATGGACCAATGGTCCATACATATCTTATGTGGAAAGTTTCGGAAAAATATAAACGAATGGGTCAATGTCTAATGATTGTAGATAAGAACGAATATTTTATCTCAATCATAGAGATGTATACATTTGTCTCAACTTTTAAAAAAGTATGATCAGCGTATGAAAAATCTAGATTTTCATAATTATTTTAAAATATATACATACTTTCCTGTTCTCGTTAACACAACTAATAATTTGTTTTCACTTGAAACATTTATTTATTTTCTTTTCAGCATGTGTGAAATGTAAACTAAATTAAACAAAGGAAACGAAGGATGGTGTGATTAGCAACATTCCAATGGAAATATTACACAGCTAGATAGAAAGTGTATGATAATAAGAACACTGTGGAACATAAACATGGAAGAGCAGAGAGAAGAGAAATGAGAGTAAGAGAGAAAGGGGACAACATAACATAAGACATGAATGTAAATCAAGCTGATACTGCAGCTGCGACTTGTTCTTCTTCTGGTAGGAGAGTGCACACCAGCTTCCTGTCTCCATACACATTGTCCACACGCCCTGTTTCCACATTTCATTTCATTTGTCACAAACCTCATATTTTTTCAAAACTGGATGCCACAATCTAATATCTAAGGATGATTTGTAATACCTGTGGTTGGCCAGAACTTGGCAGATCGGAGCCATGGGGTAGGGAAAGCAGCGTACTCTCGGGAATACGGCTTCTTCCATGTGTCTGACATTAGCATAGCTGGAGAATGTGGAGCTCCCTGAGAACACACACACAAACAAACAAACAAACAAACATGACCCTCAACGTCTGGATCTATGAAGAACTGTACTGAAAATAAGATTTGTTATTTCAGTAACCTTGAGGACGTTGTTCTGGACATCTGCATTTCCTTTTTCAATCTGTGCAATTTCTTCCCTGATCGAAATGAGAGTATCGCAGAACCTGTCTAACTCCGCCTGCAAACAATTCTTATTATCAAGTTGTGATACATTGAGAGAGAAAATAGTCAGTGGAGGGATTTGCGTGTGCATATTGTACCTTGCTTTCACTCTCAGTCGGCTCAATCATAAGCGTTCCAGAGACAGGGAAAGACATTGTGGGTGCATGGAAACCATAGTCCATCAGCCGTTTCGCCACATCCTCTGCTTCTATTCCAGCAGTGTTCTAAAGAACAAAAGAAACATGTTTGAATCCCCATACAAAGACTCAACATCCACTTTCATTTACATTTCAAATAATAATACCTTGAAGCCTCTCAGATCTATGATGAATTCGTGTGCTACTGTTCCGTTGGCACCACGGAACAGAACTGGGAAGTGCTTCTGTTAAAAACAAAATCAATAAATTGGACTCTCTTTTAGTCTTGGACTCATCCCTCATCGAATGTATTGTTTTATTACTAAAAGAAGTAAAGTGTACCTCTAGGCGCTTTGCCATGTAATTAGCATTCAAGATTGCAATCTTTGAGGCCTCAGTGAGTCCACGAGATCCCATCATGGCAATGTAAGAGTAAGATATTGGCAAGATAAGCGCAGATCCCCACGGTGCAGCGGCAATGGGACCCAGCGGTTCTGTCTTCTCGGGTTGCGGGAAACCACCAGTGGGTATCTTTAACCATTGGCAATGGAGGAAAAACAAGAAAATAAAATATTACTTCACCAATCATCACCAAGAAACATAGACATTGTTGAATGAATGATCAAAGACTAACCACAGGGTGAGAAGGAAGGAATGGTGCTAAATGCTTCTTCACACCAATGGGACCCATTCCAGGCCCACCACCTCCATGAGGAATACAGAAGGTCTTGTGGAGATTGAGATGGCACACATCCGCTCCAATGAAACCAGGGCTGGTCAAACCAACCTACACGAAACCCCAACAGCAACAAATTTAGACAAAGCCCCGAGATCTCTGTTTGATGTTTTATTCAAGACCTCTCTCACCTGTGCATTCATGTTGGCACCATCCATGTACACCTGACCTCCGTTGTCGTGTATTATTTTGCAAATCTCATCAATAGTCTCTTCATAGACTCCATGAGTTGAAGGGTATGTGACCATGAGGGCAGCTAAGCTGTCTTTGTTGTCTTCGGCAGCTTTTCTCACCTCCTCCATGTTGATATTTCCCTTAGCATCAGTTCCAACCGTAATAATTTTCATTCCGCACATAGCAGCGCTTGCAGGGTTTGTCCCATGTGCAGAGACGGGGATGATACACACATTTCTGTGATGATCTCCTCTTGACTGGATGATGCATACATTTATTCATTTTACAGTTTAGACAATTGGAAAATAATTTGTTTACAGCAAAATATTTAGGATATAAGCCTTTACCCTGTGATATTCGCGGATAACCATGAGCCCGGTATACTCGCCAGAAGCACCAGCATTAGGTTGCAATGAGAGAGAGTCAAACCCAGTGATTGTACACAAGAGATCACCCAAGGTGCTGAACATTTCCTATATAAATGCCAACAAATATTCAGATTCACTATTCAGTTTTCTAGATTTAAACCTTAACTGAATCAAGAAAATGGGCTCACCTGATAACCTTGTGCTTGATCAATTGGAGCAAATGGGTGGATGTCAGTGAAACTTGGCCATGAGACTGGCATCATTTCAGTTGTTGCATTTAACTTCATTGTACAAGATCCCAATGGAATCATGCTGTGGCACAGTGAGAGATCCTTAGTCGCTAACTTGTGGATGTACCTGAGTAACTCATGCTCTGTGTGGTACCTAATCACATTGTTAAAAAGGAAAATACATATGAGATACTATTAAGCCACAAACAATAAACCAGGCAAGACTCAAAGAACATAAAAAATATACATGTTGAAGATTGGGTGGGTGAGATAAGTGCTCTCTCTTGTTAAGTTAGAGGGAATGGAATTCTGAACCTCAGGTGCAAGAGATTCAGCCGTGAACGGAACCTGAAAAAATAGAGTTCAGATAATCAAATTTCATGCAACGACCCAAGTAAACAACAGAAGAGGATTGAACAACACTCACAGGCTTGCCAGAAGCAAAGACTTTGAAAAGTTTATCGACATCATCCAAGGTGGTTGTTTCGTCAAAAGAAGCAGTAATCTGAAAGACATCAAGTTAACATGCCAAAATGTTCAAATCTCTCTCTATGCGGCTAGAAACATTTGAATGTCAAACAAAGGAGAGTCACTCACAGTGTTGGAGTCCACAACACGCAGATTCATTTCGCTCTTGACAGCTGCATCAGCAATCGCATGTGCATCCGAACACTTAATCTTCACAGTGTCAAAGTAAGGAAGATCTTGAACTTCAGCAACCCCAAGCTTCTTCAATCCTAGAGAAAATATACCAGCAAGACCATGAACGCGCTCGGCAATAGATTTTAAACCTGCAGGTCCGTGGTAAACAGCATACATAGCAGCCATGTTCGCAAGCAACGCCTACAACAAAACAAAAAAAATTATAAAAAAACAGCAAAAAAAAAAAAAAAAATTCATCAACCATGAATCAACATTACTTGAGCAGTACAGATGTTGCTAGTGGCTTTATCCCTCCTAATATGCTGCTCCCTAGTCTGCATCGCCATACGCAGAGCCGGCTTCCCAGTAGAATCAACACTAACACCAATAATCCTCCCTGGCATCATTCTCTTATACTCCGAGGAAGTAGCCAAAAAAGCAGCGTGGGGACCACCGTAACCCATCGGAACGCCAAACCTCTGAGCCGAACCAACGACAATATCCGCCCCAAACTCCCCAGGAGGCTTTAACACCGTCAAGGCCAACAAATCCGTCGCCATAACAACCTTAACGCCGTTAGCGTGAGCGTTCTTAACAAACTCGCCGTAATCTAACACTTCCCCCTCAGTTCCTGGATACTGAACGAGCACACCACACACGTCACCACAACTATAATCAATCTCTTTAAGATCCTTCGTAACAACCTTTAAATCAAATCCATCAGCTCTAGTTTTACAAATCTCGATCGTCTGAGGATGGCAGTTACTCGCGATAACGAACGTCTTCTTCTTCCCCTTTTGAATATTGTTACACATCGCCATGGCTTCAGCAGCCGCAGTCCCTTCGTCGAGAAGGGACGCG
This sequence comes from Brassica rapa, assembly GCF_000309985.2. NCBI lineage: Eukaryota > Viridiplantae > Streptophyta > Magnoliopsida > Brassicales > Brassicaceae > Brassica > Brassica rapa. The sequence goes on along the minus strand of NC_024795.2, from coordinate 2,382,980 downwards.
TTGGACATGGGGAGTCCGGTGAGATCGGTGATCATGGTCTGGAAGTTGAGGAGAGACTCGAGCCTCCCCTGGGAGATCTCCGCCTGGTACGGAGTGTACTGAGTGTACCAGGCGGGGTTCTCCAGGATGTTGCGGATGATCACGGTGGGAACGTGTGTGTTGTAGTACCCCATCCCGATGAAGGACTTGAAGACCTTGTTCTTGGAGGCCAGCTCGGTCATGTGCGCGATCATCTCGCTCTCGGTGAGGCCTCCGTCGAATTTCGAGAACTTCATCGAGTCGATTCGGATCTGTTTCGGGACGGTGTCGTCGACCAAGGAGTCGATGTGATCGTATCCGCAGTATTTCGCCATGTGCGCTTGCTCGTCCGGCGTCGCGGAGTTGTGGCGGCGCGGGAAAGTGTCTCCCGCCTTAACCGCATCGACGGAGATCGAACGCGTCTGGTTATGGTTGTGGTGGTGGTGTTTGGGGAGATTGACGGATCTGTGGTGGTTGTTAGAGAGGAAAGGGGAGAGGGAAGAGATGTAGCGAGAAGGAGCGTGGGGGACAACGGAAGGGACGTGGTGAGGGGTGATCTCGCCGTTACGGTGTCGTTTCGATTCGTTAACGAGGCGTCTCACGATGCCTCTGTAAGCGAGCCTACGTGCGCGCTCCATGGTGATTTGATGATTTGATGAGAGGAAGTGGGAAGGAATCAGGAAAAACGAAGAAAGATTGATTTGTCTTTCTAGTTTTGTGCCATTGGATTGGTTGGTGGAGGAGGTGGTGGTGCAAATGGTGTGTATGTATGTATATCACTGACTGTATATCACGTCCCAAGACAGAGTGTGTTTATATATACTGCTAAAATTATTTAGTTCTTTTTTTTTATTATTTGTGAAATTTTGTGGATCTCTTGTAAATGGTTGAAGAAGGCTCAGCGATGGGGTTGGTGAAAAGTATCTAACAATTTGTGCAGATTCCACGTGTATCGCATCTAATTAGGAATTTGATTAATATTGTTACGATAGTCATATTTATTTAATTATGATTAAAATGGATCTCTGACATCTTTTAATTAGTTGTTTATTATGTCAAAAAAAATTAGTTGTTTGAAAAATTAGTTGTTTATTTAGAGCATTTTCTCCAAACCACATAGTATATATACATGTTTTTTTCTAACATCAATAATGCAGTTTATTTAGTTTTACAAATGAGATAGCATATGTTTATATTTCAAAGATATATATTGCATGTTGAGATTGTATATTAAGAAAAACCCATACTGCTTTCCACAATGTGCTTAGCTCACAGGATTTGTTCTTTTCCTCCAAAATTTGTGGGTTTTTTTCTTCAAAATTGAGCTGTGTTGGGCTAATCAATAAGTAAGTTTTATTTGGTACTAACTTTTTTGGAAAAGATTACTAGTTAGCATTCCTAGATAAACAGTAGGAAAAATAAGATTTTTAACTATTGTTTTGATGATATACAGGCAAACCTTGAGATATATAATTGTGGAAAGTGCTGTAAATAAAAATCTGGAGATAACATTTGAAAGGATGCTAGCTAAAGCTGAAGAGATTGGGATTCGGTGGACGAAAATGTTTGTCACCTTTATCAAATAAATCACAAAGAAAGCAACAAAAGAAAAATCATATGGCAAACAAGTTGTAAATATTTTGGTTCACATGAAAAAATAAAATAATTAGGTGGCGTGATCTATTTCACATAGAGTTTATCTCCACAAATAAATAGTTAAATAGATAAATATAGGGCTGGCCGTCTGTTCATCATACAACTTGGGAACCATCGTCTTCCAAACATACGACTGAAAATGAAACATTCTCGTTTTGGACCCTCGAAGAGAAATAAATCTCTTAAGCGTTCCACTCCTTTTGGAAAATTTATTCATGAAGTTCTTGTTTTGCTTGAAGAAAATCTTGTCTATAAAGGATTATATAATATGGTGTTAGTTATACTGGTAAATGTTTTGTTGGCTTATATCAAAAAAGAAAACGTAAAAGGAGAATTGCTTGAAAAAGGTGTCACGATGATCTTTGGTTTTGATTTGTGTCCAAGGACAATAATGTGGTTGTTAAAGAGCCAGATTATATACACTTTCACCATATTTATTGAGTCTTTTACCCAAAAAACAAAACGCAAAACATCTACATGTGCCAAAAGTTTGTGATACGTGTATGAAGTTTTTGAGGTTTGAAAGGTGGAAGGATGTAACACCCGGTAATGAATGGATGGGACTCGAGATATTTATCTGAGCAAATTCCATACATACCGAAGCTTTACATAATCTTGTAGATACAGTCATACAGATTATAACCGTATGTATACAGCAAATAGCAAACATTTTTATTTCAATCAATACTTTCATAAATAAATCACAACGATAAACAGCAAGACTTGATGACGCGATAACAAAAATTTGAAACACACAAACGTATACTTAAAGGAAAATAACTGTTTTGTTATGATGGAAGAAAAGCTTGTTTTGAAAAATCAAGAAGTGAAAACTAATCAAGCCCAAATTGCAAGAGCAGACATCATCCCAGCACCAAGGAACAAAAAGCAATAAGACACAATCTGAAGTTTAAAATCAACGCTCATCTTCTTGCTCAAGAAATCCGCAGCAATCAGATCAACAAGCGCCATGTAGACAAGTATTCCCGCAGAGAGAGAATCAAGCACTCCTTCAGCCACCAAAGCCACAACGCTATAGGAGTTGTAAGATGAGGCAATGGCTGTTCCTACAGCCACACCGATTGGGGTAGTAATCGTGAAGAAGAAAGCCATCAGGGCTGATCCACGCAGGGTTAGTTTAGCCTCCGCAACGCAGCCACCGAGGGCAAAACCTTCGAAGAATTGGTGGAAGGAAAGAGCGAGGAGGAGTGGACGTATGGTGCATGGGCTATGTGATACTCCAAGTGATATTCCTATTATTATCGAATGTGATACTATTCCCATTTCAAGTATCTGAATTTAAAAAAAATCAAGAAACGTACCATCAACATATAAATAAAATTATTAAAACCGGAATCGTTTGTCTACTCACTTATACATTTAAATGATATAAACAGAATCATTTGACTAACCTATCTAATCTAATAACTTTACCTAATAACAATCAATAAGTTTTAATATTATAAAAGTATTTTCTCGTTTTAGTACTATTTGTGTTTCGTAAAATGAATGCTACATTTAAACCAAATGTCGAATATCACTTGTTACACTCGCATTTCCATGGAAGTAATTAAACCTATAGTGCATGAAGTTTTTCACAGTTAAACCTTGTGAGTAAGCAATTAAACCTATAGTGCATAAAGTTTTTCACCAGTTAATATTACAACTCAAAGACAGCTCTATTAGAATGGAACTAACGTGCAGTATTAGAATGCATCCAACTGATATATTTTTGACTTGGCTTTATTGTAAGAAAAGTAGTAAAAAGGATTTGTTAAACCATAGCTAGCTCATTGTGCATGAATGAACGAACTCAGCTGTTTTAAGCTCATTAGAATGTAATAAAACAATTCAAAAGTCAAAACCAGAAATATAAAAAAAAGAGTTGCAAGAAATGTATTTACCTGAGAAACAACAACGTGCCTAACACCACTGTCCAAGCCAACGTCCCCGTGGTCATGGCCATGACCTGCGACACCGCTCCTATTCGCCAGAGCCTCAAAACCTTCGGGTCCCATCGAGAGACTATGACGGTGATGGTCCGCGTGGGCTCGCATCCCCACGATATGCAACTTCCCACCATCTTCCTGATCCCTCAGAAAACCCGATGATAGACCCGATCCAAACTCAGCCGGACCAAGTGACTGAACAGACTGGTTCATCAGCTGCTCCTGCTTCCTCTCGTAGTACCCCGTGATCATGAAGTCCGCGAGCAGAGTGAGAAGCGCCGCCACCATGGCGAAGAACTCAGGGAAAGGGAACTTCCTCCATGGAAACTCCGGGAGACACGGGTCGGAGAGAGCTTCGGAGCCTCCGGAGAGCATGTGGACGAACCCTGTTGCGAGGATGACTCCTGCCGCGAATGCTTTGGCTCCTCTCATTAGACCACCGTTTGATGGTAGGAGGGTTCCTCCAACGAGGGGAAGCGAGACGCCTGCCGCTCCAGCGATAAGGATGGACGCCATAGCTGCGTACTTGAGGGTGAGAGCAGCCGCATCATCCCGGCACGGGTCTGACTCGCCGGTGTCGCAGCTGGTTGTGAACGACTCTGTTTTTGTTTTTGAGAAAAAACAAAAAAAAAATAATGGACGGAAAATATGATATACTAATGAAATAAGTATAACTAAAAACATTTTATCCAAAAAAGTATGATATATGGGGAAAAAAATTAAGTTATCTTTGTCTACGTAAATTGTTTTTTGCAAGATTAGCATAAATTGGAGTTAATATAAGGGTGTTAAGTAAGATTATCAATTTAATGAGAGATTAGTAGCAAAGTAAAGTAATTTTCAGATATTTTGTGGATTTTAGAAAAGTTCATGATCCAACGACATAGACAAGAAAAGATAAATATGCAAATAGTTGAAGTGTGGGAAAGAAAAAGAATACCTGTAAATCTAGAGGATAATGGTTGGAGGAACTGCCAGAAATCCTGAAAACATTTACAGGCAGAGAAATTGTGATAAAAAAATAGAATAAGTCAAGAACTAGCTGATGAGGAAGTAATGAAGTATTAGTTTCAAACCTGTAAGAGAGACATTACTTCGCTTTGGATGATTACACTTGAAGGTTTCTATTCTTGTCATCAGCAATTAGGGGATTATATATAGTATAGACTCTTACTTTTTATGAAGAAAGAGTGGGAAAATATTAACTAAGCATGTGTTCTTGTTTGTGTGTGCGTGCACGTACGTGGAGAAAGTCACAAGTAATTCATGAGAATGGCCATATAATGTTGTCATTTCATACCTAATCTCATTGGAAATAGTTGAATATTTAGATTCTTATAATTTAAATAATGATCGCTATCAAACTTCAGTGTTATTATAAAATGACTTCGGAATCAAACTTAACAACTCGGAAAAATAAGATAAATATAAGAAAGATGGGAAGTGAATATTGTTTTGCATTTTTTTCGTTCACTGAATCATCTGTTTATATAGGGATGACTTTTGTGTGTTAAATTTTTTATTTTAAGAAACGACTTTTTATTGTTGTCAACCTGCAAAAAAAAAAGACTAACAACCACGTATAAAACGATGATGGGTTTACTTAGGATTTGCATATGGCTGGTAACCACATCAAACTCATACAAACAGACCAAGCTTTTGAAAACTACTTTGCATTTTACTACTGCTTTTAGGAACTGCATGCTACACATTAGCGTTGTTTCAAAACCAATGTTCTCATAAATAACTTGATAGCTTTTTGTACGTAACCAATGTTCTCAAATGAAAATCTGATTTGCTGTAAATGTCGAGGATTGATAGAATCAATAACTTCTCAGCTTTTTTGTAAGGATAAATGATTTTGAGTGTTTGCTCCTCATAAATTTCACTAGTCTCAAGTCCGGTTTACCATTTTAGGGACTTAAGGTTCGAATTGGATATTGATAACGGTTAGATCGGTTCTGTGATTTTTTTTTGCCGTAGCAAACAGGTAGGCCTTACAAAGCGATTTCGAAAAGCCCATTATAACCCACATTAAGCCCAGCAAACTCACGGATGGACAGAACAGAAGTGTCTCGGTTAAAAAAAAAAACAAAACAGAAGAAATGAGAATATGCTTCGGCATATCTAGTGTGATTCATCTCTCTCATCGTCGTTTCCTCTCGTCTCCAAGAGGAGAGAGACAATAATCTCAAGGAAAGGCTCTCACTTTAAAACTCTTTCAATCTTCTTCTTCTTCTTCTCCAGCTCTCTCTGACTCTGAGCAAGTTCCAAAGCCCTCACTTTTCAAAGCTTTCAGCTGTAAGCATTCCTCCATCATTGTGCATTTAATCTCACTCTTCTTCATACTTATTGCTTTCTGATGACTAAATATTCAGTCTTTAGATGAACTGATTGCAACTTCGATTAAAAGTCTGATTCTTTCACTTTTATGCATATTGTTCATTTTGGGTGTGTGTGTGTGTGTGTGTGTGAAGATGATAGAGCTTTAGAACTCAAACCCATGTCTTTTTGTTATTTAAATTTCAAAAATAATAGTGAATTAACATAATCTTCACTGGTTATGATTGTTTATGACACTGAGAAAACATCTTTGTGTGTTTGCAGGTGAATGTGTGTTTGATAAAATCAAGAACAAACCTTTTAAAAATGGCGCAGCTACTCTCATCTCCATGCCCTTCAGTTATCTCACTTAGCAGCAGCAAGAACTCTATTAAACCATTTGGTTTAAAGCAAACCTTCTTCAACCATCCTCAAGTCCTTTCAACACCTTCTCTCAAAGGACTTCTCTTTCAAGAGAAGAAACCAAGAAGAAGAAGAAGAAGCTGCGTTTTCCGAGCAGCTATAAGCCAACAATCACCACCTGAAACATCTACCAACGACTCCTCATCCTCTAAACCAAAACGTGTTATGGTCATTGGTGGAGACGGTTACTGCGGCTGGGCCACTGCTCTCCACTTATCCAAAAAGAACTACGAAGTAGCCATTGTTGACAACCTCGTGAGACGTCTCTTCGACCACCAGCTTGGTCTTGAGTCCTTAACCCCTATAGCCTCCATCCACGACCGTATCAGTAGATGGAAGGCGTTGACAGGGAAGACAATCGAGCTATACGTTGGTGACATCTGTGACTTCGAGTTCCTAGCTGAATCCTTCAAGTCCTTTGAGCCGGACTCAGTCGTCCACTTCGGTGAACAAAGGTCTGCTCCTTACTCGATGATCGACCGTTCTAGAGCCGTGTTCACGCAGCACAACAACGTCATAGGCACTCTCAACGTCCTCTTTGCGATCAAAGAGTTTGGAGAAGAGTGCCATCTTGTGAAGCTAGGGACGATGGGGGAGTATGGAACTCCGAATATCGATATCGAGGAAGGTTATATAACGATAACGCACAATGGGAGGACGGATACTTTGCCGTACCCGAAGCAGGCTAGCTCGTTTTATCATCTTAGTAAAGTTCACGACTCGCACAACATTGCTTTTACTTGCAAGGCGTGGGGGATTAGAGCTACTGATCTGAACCAAGGAGTTGTGTATGGTGTGAAGACTGATGAGACTGAGATGCATGAGGAGCTAAGGAACCGGTTGGATTATGATGCTGTGTTTGGGACGGCTCTTAACCGGTTCTGTGTGCAAGCTGCTGTTGGTCATCCGCTTACTGTTTATGGTAAAGGTGGTCAGGTAAATTGACTTGCTTGTCCTGTCTTCACAAGAGATTTTAGTGGTTTTTATTAGGCCTGGGCGTTTGGGTAGCTAGTTGGGTTTGGATCGGCTTTTCGGATTTTTTGGGTTCATCCTCTTAGTTCCCATTATGGTATTTTATAAGCACGGAATTGAGTATTTGAAGTAGATATTTATGTTTATCTATAAGAAAAAGTTCGGATTTTCTTTCGGGTTTTTTGGAATATTTGTTTGGGTTCGGTTAATAACATTTTGGGTTTAAATATATCTTTATTGGATAGTAATTTGGACATTCAGATTGTTTTTCGGATTTTCTTTCGGTTTTTTTTGGAATATATGTTTAAGTTCGGTCAATAACACTTCGGGTTGGGATATGTTTGCAACACCCTACAAGTTTTTACATTTCGGATTGGATACGTTTGGATTTTGGGTTCCGGATTTTATGCCAGCCACAGTTTTTATTCAGTATGTTTCTCTTTTGTAGACAAGAGGCTACCTTGATATAAGAGACACGGTTCAATGTGTTGAGCTGGCTATAGCGAACCCAGCAAAGGCTGGTGAGTTCAGGGTATTCAACCAATTCACAGAACAGTTCTCGGTCAATGAACTGGCTTCACTGGTCACTAAAGCTGGTTCAAAGCTCGGCCTGGACGTGACAAAGATGACTGTGCCTAACCCGAGAGTTGAGGCGGAAGAACATTACTACAACGCAAAGCACACAAAGCTGATGGAGCTTGGACTCGAGCCTCACTATCTCTCTGAGTCACTTCTTGATTCGTTGCTCAACTTTGCTGTTCAGTTTAAGGATCGTGTGGACACAAAGCAGATCATGCCTAGTGTTTCGTGGAAGAAGATTGGCGTTAAGACTAAGTCTATGGGCGCCTAAAAATATCTCCTATTTTATTTTGTTCAAAGGTTTGACTAGTGTTCAATAAAAGTGCGAAGAATTTCGTTTTATGATTGAGGAAATTTTCAAACAAGTAAAATTGTAATTTATGTTTTATATAAATGACAAATATTTCTGATCAATCATTTAAATTAGTATTTTTTTTGGCGGCTCTAAGTTAGTAATTAAATAATGTTGGTGTATTAAATACATTATAGAGTTATTTTATTAAATAATGTTTTTTTTATCAAAATTAAAGAATATTTTAAACATTAACTAAAATAATTTATTTAATTTTTGAACCATCCATTGGTTTTTAATGTTACTCGGTGCATTATTTTTATATATTGAAAGATGAATCCATTCTCAAAAAAAATGAAAAATTGATATAGATTAAGACTATGATTAATATATATTGGTTTTTTTTTGTTCAAATGATTAATATATATTGGTTATGACTGGTTTCATTAGAATAAAATAGAGTTAAAAAATGTGGAAAATTGTGGAAAACAAAAGGGTGAAAACAAAATAGAAAATAATAGAAATATTATTACTTTACCACAATATAGAATAAAGCTTAGTGTATATTTTCCACAGTGATTAGAGTAAAATATAAAATTGTGGTCCATTTAATTAATAAATTTTAGTGAAATTTAAAATAAATTAACATTTAGAATAAATATTTTGTTCTTAAAATATCATCCAGTCTCACTCATAAATTGTGAAAAGACGAATGGCGCAATGCAATGATTAAATAATTGTATACTTTTATGTAGTTTACACGATTCAATTTAACTGAAAATAACGAGTATTTAAAAGTGGGGGAGGCTTTTGGTGTGGAGGCAAGGTTTATTTGTATTTTTATTGCATTATTCCACATATTAATACATGAAACATTTGTTGGAGAGATTGTTGTTTATGATTGATGAGGTCATCGTCGCCATCAGTATTCATCAACTTGCAAATTAAAAAATATATATGAAAAGCATAACCTTAATTTTGAAGACATGTCACATGATCTCACACAAAAATCTTTATTCCACAACTACCAAATTGTATAGGTCGGCACTATTTTATTTCTATTTTGATTGTATAACTTATTTTCTTACACTTCAGTGCATGCGATTGGTATTGCAATTCAGAGACATTAATGTGCATCATCATTTGAGTAACGAATTAATGATGCTTAGATAAATCAGCTGCCGCTTTTTACTTTTTAGTTTAAGTTAATTTCTGAAAAGTTCTAGGACAAAACCCAATACTTACATAAGTTCTTTGCTTATACTTCACTGTTTGAGTTTGGATTTTGAAATTAAGAAATTATTTGTATCAAACAGAATATAAAAGTAATAAGAACGAGTATATATATACCTCGGTCAAATTTCCATTTCTCTATTATGTAAATTTATTTACATATGCTTTGGTCGATATAAGTTACTCTGTCGTGTTTGCTCACATAGCACGTGGTCGAGACATGTTGACTATAGGCCATAGTTATTGCATAATCTTTGGAGAAAATGATGCATGAATCTTATGCCCTCTGTCGTGACGTATATAAATTTGTGGCTAATACCTGTAATAAATAAAGATACGGGAGACATGCTACACCATAATGATTTATTGGTTGGTCTAGTGAGAATCGGTAAATAGTTTGACGTTTACATCCAATTTTCAATGCACGTATATGTGTTATGTGACTAATTGACCGAAGTCTAGAGACGAGATCAGACTAGTAATCTATTATGTAGTATTTGATATTTACTTCTTTTTTTTTACCACGATGATATTAAAATATTTGAGAGGAGTGAATATATTGTATTTGTAAACACAGACAAACATGACTATACCATGTAGTCTAATGGTATAAATTAAGAACGCTATCTCTGTGACTTTAATTACAGTGAAACTCGTTTCTTCTGTCATATGGTTTGTGTATTAACAAAAATCAAAAACGTTTGAAGCATCGCAAGAAAACAAAAAGGATTTCAACAAATCTCTCTCTTGGAAAACATAGCAGTATAGTGACATCAGTGTACAGGCACAGTTCAATCTTGACCCTTGAAATGTGGAACATAGACTTTTGACCTAATTGTCGTAATCTACTACAAAATCGACCGGTATAAAGAAAGTATATAGCATGCTATTCCAATTTACCTAACTGGAAAAAAAAAATTCCTGGTCTTTTCTGAATCTTTGAAAAAAAAAATTCAATAATTGTGGGGAGGAAAATAAAAGAAGGTTTGTTTTTGGAGATGCCACTTAAGCCCCAGCGTCGCTATCGAAAACCCCTCAATTATTGAAAGTGGGTCTCTCATTTTCCACTTGTTATTAATTTCATTTCCAAAACTCTATGAACTTATAACTGAACAATTAAAAATGTATTTACAATTTTGGACGTACCTTTTCTAACTAGACTCGTTTGTAATTTAAGGGAAAGAGATGGAGTTAATGCATGAACTTTACCGACTGTTTATTAGACGAGAGATCAAGGCACAAAACATGAAATTGTATTTGGTTAAGATGGTGATCCTCGTTACATTAATTTTTTGTAATTAAGGATTATTAGTTTGAGTTTCTTCAACTATGCGGACTTTTAATGGAATATTTCCTTGAATAGGAAATTAACGTGACGCTGAGAGCTTGGAGACCTTACAAATAATGGTAGAATCTTCTTTCCTTTCCTAACTTCTCTACTTTATTCTTTAGAATAATGACTTAAACAATGAAGTTAATTAACTTTCAGATGGACGAACGCATTCATATGATCATCGTAAACATAATTATTCATAAATCATAATGAATAAGGCACTCAGAAGTCCATAATCAATTTAGAAAACCAATACTCAGATGAACTAATTAACCTCTAAAATATAGTATTAAAAACACTCTGCTAATCACAGTATACTGTTTTCAAAGTAACTAGTGTCTAGCAACAGTAACTAAGAATAATAACTGATATAAACATCTTGCATTTTACAAATACATCTTTGATTATCCCTCAACATGATATTATACAAGAAGGAAACAAAAACCAAAAATTGAATCATAATACAACTAGATAAAAATTTATTTAGTCCTTATCACTTAGATTCAAAAATAATTAAAGTTGATGGATTAATTAATGTATACTTTAGTGAGAGAGAAAACGAGGGAAGCAAATTATATAAAATTTACTACTTACACATTCTTAAAGTATTATTCATATATAGTACATGGGTGTTTAATTATGATCATCAGATAATAACCAGAAAAGAGAAACCCTAAATTTATGCTTTTGAGTACTGCAAAATACTAATGAAACTCAAAGAAGTAAAATTACAATATCATACCCAAAGAGCTCCAACTTGGACAAGCTTAGGGACAAGGTGACCACTTAGATGGAGCGCGACTAGGGACTCAAGACCTCCTACACACTCACGGCCAATGAAAACCGCCGGAGGAGGAACAACGCCGGAGCCACCTCCGGAATATTCTTCTCCAAGAGCCAAGGGGAGAGAGGAAACCTCGTGATCATCGAGCTCGATGACGGTGGGGATGACACCGATCGTTGCGAGGAGTCTTTTCATGACGTGGCACATGCAACAAGAGGATCTGCTGAATATGATCACGGGATGCTCGGTTATGAGCCGTCGGATCTTGGCCTCAGATGATTCTTCTTCGTCGATGGAGAGAGAGGTGGATGAGGTTTGAGAAGGAGGAGTGAGGTCTAAGTAAACGGCGTCGTTGGAGAAACGTTCTAAGCCTAATTCTTGCATCATTGCAACAATTAATGAGAGAGAAACGTAGAGAGGTTTGTTAAGAGGAAGAGGTAGTTTTGTATTTGTATATATAGAAAGAATCAAAAGAGGTTAAAACAAAAAGAGGAATCATAATTTATAGAAATTAAGGGAAAATTAAATAGCCAATAAAATAAGAAGAGAATTATTGGCGAAAGGAAAAGAAAAGGACAAACAATGGGAGAGGAGAAAAAGGGAGTGGTGTATGTGGTTGCTTACATCACATAGTACTGTCTCGTGATGTGTTTCTTTTGCTTTTTTTTTTATTTCTTTATAGGAGTAATATTTCTTCTGTACTATTTATGAAAAATTGTTTATTCTGATGAGTTCAAGTGCATGGGAGTTCCAAAACCCACGCGCTAGATTTTATTGCAGATGTTGACAATTTCAATGGGAAAAGGTGAATGGAAAAAGTATTCACAAGTTAGGATGTATTGGGGAACAGAGGCGGGGAATGATAGGTGTCATACGTACATTTGGCTTAACTCTCGAAACTGAAGTTCGAACCTGAAGTTTAAGAAACAGCAGTAGAAGCAGGTTCACTAAGTTTAATGCAGTACTGGCGAGAAAAATAATACTAATATTCAGAGCTTTGATTTTTCGTTTAATTTTTAAAAAGGAATCCATAAATCGAATATTATATAGCATAGACGTATGATCGTCTAAGGGGATGGGGCCGACCCGACTCTACTGGTCGATACATATCAGTAACTATGTAGAAAGCTAGCTAGTATCTCCCTTCCATCCATTTCATCTTTATCAGATATCTAACAGATGAACTTACTATTGAATAATTAAATACCTGAGTTACCTAGTTGTTATAAGAAAATGAACATAAACAAAGTCTAAGACGGTGGAGGGTTTTAAAGCGACGTTTCAAAATTGAAGAAAATAATCAAAATTTCTGTTTATTATGTCATGCAAGAAACATTCAAAATTAAACCACGATAGCAAGTTGTATTGGATTACAATTGATTGTCTTGCACGAGATTATCGTCAAGTCTTGAATTTATTACCGACTGGGGTAAAGAAGATAAACAATTGATGGAACATTTCTTATCAAAAAGAAAACTAGACATCGTATTATAACTATGTTTTTGGTGTAATATTTTAGGGGTTTTTGCCAAAACTAACCCACAACTTGATTTTAATTTCAAACATATACCCAAACTTGAATCAAATGCAAAACTAACTTTAAAGCCTAGTGAAATTACAGCTCAGTCCCTTGTGACCAAACAAAAAAACAGAAGCCATTTTTACGAATATAGCCCCAGTAAATCGTCTGAGATGTTGGAAGTCGTCTGGACGACTGAAGTGTAAGTCGTTTGGTACCAGTTTATTTTAAAAATAATTTATAAATCTTGTAAAAAAATATTTTGATGTGTAAAAAATAAAAATCAAATAATTATAAACAGTTTTAACTGATATAAATTAAGATATGATAAAATTGATTTGTTTTGAAGATAGATGAGTGGAAGTAGTGAATCATGAAATACTTTGGTTTAGGAGTTTGGCAAACATATGTTGTAGTATTGTATGTATTGTTAGGGTTAGATTTTGGAAAACTAAAACGTTTTTTTCAAAAATTAGTTTTCACCTATATGTGTTTATTTCTGTGTATAGTAAACACTTTTCAAGTTTGATTTGGTTTTATGAAGTGTTTAATTAGATAATTAAGTTTAGGGGTTATGTTTAGGGTGTGGACGACTTATGTTTCAGTCGTCTGTTGAATAATTTACCCGGACGACGTATATTTCAGTCGTCCAGACGACTTACTTGTAAGTCGTCTGGAAAGTCTTCTATTTTAGTTTCCCGCTAAAAATATTTAATTTCCCGCTAAAAATATTAAACTCTTTTGGACGACTTACATGTAAGTCGTCTGTTTTAATTTCTTCACCAGACGACTGAAATGTAAGTCGTCCAGGAAGTCGTCTGAGTCAAAAATATTAAATCTAATTGGATTTTTTGTCTCCCTATATAAAGAAAAATTTACACATTCTCTCTCCTCCTCTCAAATGGCTGCAACAAAAATGTAATGTTCATCATTCTAAAACTCTCCAACCTCTCTCTAATCTCTTTGACTTGAAAACACCAAACTTTATATGAATTTTTCAGTTTTGTCTCATGTATTTCTTATTAATCTATCTCTTTTGCAGGTTTTTAATCAAATGGTACTCATCTTCCACTAATTTAGAGGTATATCTATTAATTTTAGATATGTATTTTTGTGTGTTCTATAAATGTAGATTTATCTAATCTTCCACTCATTTTCTCTATTTTAAGTCATTTGAACGGTTTTGAATATGCAGGTTTTTCAGATCTGGATTTGATGTGCAGGTTTTTCAGATCTAGAAGACTTCTGGGACGACTTACCTGTTAGTCGTCTGGACTTCTTGGAAGTCTTCTGACAAAGTCGTCTGGACTTCCAGGAAGTCGTCTGGACTTCCAGGAAGTCGTCTGGACTTCCAGGAAGTCGTCTGGACTTCTATTCGTCTGGATTTTTCTGAGTGTTTCGGTAAGTTCTTATGTCTGATTTTTCTTCATTTGGTAACTTCTTGTTGTATAAAGTTCTTACTTTTTTCCCAAACTAAAACTCTCCAAACCCACTCTAATCTCTTTGACTTGAAAACACCAAACTTTATATGAATTTTTCAATTTTGTCTCATGTCTTTGTTACTAATCTATTTTTTTTTTTGCAGGTTTTTAATTATTTGGTACTCATCTTCCACTAATTTAAAGGTAGATCTATTATTTTTAGATATGTATCTTTGTGTGTTCTGTAAAGGTAGATTTATCTAATCTTCCACTCATTTTTTTTGTTTTTAAGCCATTTGAACGTTTTTGAATATGCAGGTTTTTCAGATATGGATTTAATATCCAGGTTTTTCAGATCTGGAAGACTTCTGGGACGACTTACTTGTTAGTCGTCTGGAAGTCGTCTGGAAGTCGTCTGGACTTCCTAAAAGTCGTCTGGACTTCCTGTAAAGTCGTCTGGAAGTCATCTGGAAGTCGTCTGGACTTCCTAAAAGTCGTCTGGACTTCCTGTAAAGTCGTCTGGAAGTCGTCTGAACTTCCTAAAAGTCTTCTGGCAAAGTCGTCTGAACTTCCTGGAAGTCGTCTGGACTTCTTAGAAGTCGTCTGGACTTCTTAAAAGTTGTCTGGTCTTGTCTACTCAAGTGGAATCCAAGCTTGTCTTTGTAGATGAATGATCTATAATAGTTTTGTTTGTAGTCTGTTTTATGAATTGCATGTATACTCTTTTAGTTGTGAATTTTTTGTAAAATCAGTAATAATGTTTTCCAAGATGTATTAAATGTGCTAACAATGTGTTTACACATTTACAAATCAATGAAATAATAGACTTCAGTAGTCTTTTTCTTATCTTTGGATCTCTCATATGCAATAATAAACTCCAATGGCCTTTTTCTCATCTTAATAAACAAGAATGTTGGTAAGAGATGGAAACAAACAATAGTAACTAGTCAAAGCATATCATATTTTTTATAAGTTTGCATTGAAAAACTTAGTCAAATTTAGTAAAACTAAGGGAGAGAACATATTTTGTAAATATGAGTTTTACATATCTTGAAGTTACTTATCACTCTTAAAAATACAAGTTATTAAAAAACTAACGTAGAAGACTTAAAAACTAGTGGAGAAGACGCGGACGACTTCAATCTAAGTTGTCTAGACGACTAAACTATATGTCGTCTGGTCAACGCAGAGGTTATTTTTGCAATTGACTTTGAAATCTGTTATTTCGGACGACTGAAAGTTAAGTCGTCTACTATTGTTTGGTTAAAAAAAAAACTCCAAAAAAGCTAGACGACTTACATTTCAGTCGTCAGAGGTTAGTTTTGCATTTGACTGGATTATTTCAGAAGTTTGACTTTTTGGACGACTTACATTTCAGTCGTCTAGTGAAAATTAAAATAATAATATTTTTTTAAAAGTAGACGACTTACAGTTAAGTCGTCATAGGTTAGTTTTGCAATTGAAAAAAAAAACTTCAAGATTTAATTATATACAGACGACTTATAATTCAGTCGTCCACGAGACGACTGAAATGTAAGTCGTCCAGGATTTACGAGGTTTGACCAGAATCTCGGAAAAAAATCCTGGACGACTTACAATTAAGTCGTCTGGTGGACGACTGAATTACAAGTCGTCTGTGTATAATTAAATCTTGAAGTTTTTTTTTTCAATTGCAAAACTAACCTATGACTACTTAATTGTAAATCGTTTACTTTTAAAAAAATATTATTATTTTAATTTTCGCCAGACGACTGAAATGTAAGTCGTCTGGGGAAGTCAAACTTCTGAAATTATCCAGTCAAATACAAAACTAACCTATGACGACTGAAATGTAAGTCGTCTAGGTTCTTTGGAATTTTTTTTGAAACCAAACAATAGTAGACGACTTAACTTTTAGTCGTCTCAGGTTACAGATTTCAAAGTCAATTGCAAAAATAACCTCTGCGTTGACCAGACGACTTCCAGGTAAGTCGTCTACAGCCAGACGACTGAAAGGTAAGTCGTCTACAGCCAGACGACTTCCCAAGTAAATCGTCTGACGAACAGATCTGGAAAAAAACTCGATGTCATACCTTAAATTGGTGAGATAAGTTCCTTAGCATACATAAGACTTCTCCAAGCACACAGAATCACAAACGGAAGTCACCCACCCATAATCGTTAGCTTCTATGACTCTATGAACCATTAAAATTTTAGAATCAAAATCTTGGGTTTTTTTAGCTCATTGTGGAGAGAAAGTGAGAGATATGTTGTGTTTAGTTCACAAGAATGGAAAAAAAAGAAGGGTAAATCGATTTTGGGAGCATTAAGAGCTTCAAATTGGTTGTTCATGGTGGTTGTGGTATTGATGATAATGGCAATCTTGTAATTACTTGAAGATGATGAGGGTGAGAGAGTAAAAATGTCATTTTCGAAAAGAAAAAAAAGAAAAAAATTGATGGCATTTTCGTAAATTATATGAACTTGTGAGGTGAATAGGGCAAAACCAATTTTCAAAAAAAAAGGAGGTTAGTTTTGTGTTTGACTTTAAGTTGTAGGTCAATTTTGCAAAAATCCCAATATTTTAACTATGTTTGGGGTTTTAGTCTTTATAATTTGGTTGTTTAATTAAGCTACTAAACCATATATTAGTGATTATACTTTTAGAAGTTCAGTACAAGTAAGGTATTGCATATTCTTTGAGCTTACACTTATGCTATTATGACAAAGCATTAAGCATGATGTTTTCCATGTTGTTTTATTAATAATATAAACATTTGGACCAATCCCAAAACTTCTTAGATTGAGATTCTGTTGGCGTGGATTCCGTCATACCGAAGCTGGTTGAGACTACTATATTGTCTCCAAGAAAACTCTCAAGTTTGAGATATCAAATGCTAGTTAAACTTTTCGAACTTTTAAGTCTACGCTGGTCTTCAAGTGAATTGTCATCACTTGAGTTTTATATGATAATGTTTTCTTTTCACCATAACGAGTAAAAATGACAATTACAAAGAGTTACGAGTCTTTTTTATCAACTAAATCGAATAAACTCACACGGAGTTTAACAGAGAAATTTATGTTCATGAACCATGAGCAAAGTTAGGAATGCATTTTGGCGAAAAGTGAGTAAATACGAAGAAGAGGACAAGCATGAATGGTGTGGAAATAGATGTACTGGAGCCCAATCTGAAACGGACATTAGAGAGATGTGGTTATACGAGCACCGTTGATGGTGTTGTCTTCAACTTCGTGTCTGCCACATGTGCTCACGTAAGCCCATCTTTATTTTTATTAATTTGTTAGAACGTAATAATAACTAGTTCTTTTATTTTATTTGAGTGGATCCATTTTCTTTTGTTGTGATCTCTTCTAGTCTTTTTTATAGTTGTCCACCAGGGTCGATCATGACGTATTCCTTTTATATTGGTCTCACCTAAAACATTATGTCCTAAGATTCTATATGTAAGATTCCATTTCCATCCATATTCCAATTTTAATAAAAACGAATCTTTTTCGATTATTCGAAAGATATGTTAGTGCGTTTGCGGTAGATCTTATATATTAAAACAGAAGCCGCAACTTTGCTTCATGTGTGATTCTTTTTTAAAAATAGACTCAATAGACCTATTCCTAAAAAATCATATTACATTTAATCTTTAATCTTATCATTTAAATTTTGAGTCTACCAAAATTTTTTATTGGTCTATCAATAATTGGATTTAAACAATAGATGATCCATTGGATTTATAGATAATATAAATTAAATATATATAATTTAATGTTGTCATACTATATCTACATATGTTAATTATTTAAATATTTGTCAATGTTAACTTTTAAAATTATAAAGATTTTTTAAATAGCAAAAATCATATTATCTAACAATGATTAATATTTACTACCTTAAACCAATGAAAACAAATTTTAAACTATATATTTTATTTTAAAAATTAAACAAAAACTAAATGTTTATTTATTTACTCGATAATATAAATGTATGAAGCGAAAATTTTAATTTTTTAAAAACTTTCTAAATTTGTGAAATGTTACAATATTTTTGAATATGACAATAAAACAATATTTTACTAATCTCTATATATATAGTTACAATTTTAATAATGAAATAATAATCCAAAAATAAATGTATAGAAGAACATACAAATACATGTGAAAGTTTGAAACAATCTATTCAATGAAAAAAATATACCGTAATTTTATTATGTTTTAAAAATTGATAGATACATATATATATATATTATAATATATACCAATTTAGAATTAAAAACAAAATATTTATATAAAAATAAATGAAAACAAAAACCCGCACGGTTATGCGGATCTAGATCTAGTTGTATAGTTAAACCAGCTGCATTTTACACCTACCCACATAAACCTGGTAGTGCTATTGGCTCTCTCAAATAGTGTTATTGGTTAAGATATTGTAATTTAATACTCCTACCCACATGGAGTATTTTGATATCTTTAGGTTTAGAAAATTAAGATTTAGTAGATATTTCAAACCATAGACAAAAATCCGATATCAAAGATTTCAAACTTTATTAACCATAAAAGTAGATAAAATAAACTTTTAAAATAACAATATAAACATTATTTAAAGATAAATTAGTTATTGAAAATTATAAATTCTCATGTAAATAGTCGTGCTTGTGTTTGTATATGTGTGTGTTTGCATTCGTATATTACATGTTTGATGATTGTCATGATAGCTTGATTAAAAACATATGGTGATTCCTCCTTTGAAAGTAAATAGAGATGTGTTGAACTAGAACATGTAACTAGATTGTATGCGTGTTACTTTACAGGAGCTGGCTTTTTTTTGGTACCATCACTTTTTAACAAACAAACGCTGAAATAAATGTTTTAAAATTTCTAAACACATGCATTTATACCTGTCCACAGATTTCTCCGTAGCTAATTAAACTAAAATATATAGGATTCTGTTATTGGCTCCCTAAAAAATAGTGTGATTTCTTAAGATGTTGTAATCTAATATTTTTATATAAGTTTTAAGTTTCGGAAATTAATATTTAGTAAAGATTTCAAACCATGATATGACAAGAATCCGATATCAGATATTCCAAACCTTGTGGTCCACAAAATATAATAATAAAAATTATAAAGAATAATTAATTATGAAAAATGTAAATAGGCATGCTTATGTTTCTGTATTTGCTTTCAGATCATACATGTTTAATGATAGATGTCATGAGAGTTTGAGTTTGGAAGAACTGATTTACACATGCAGATAGGTAAATGATGTACATGTATTTATCACAGAGTGACGGAAATGATGAGTAAGATTGATTCTATCTGTACAATCAAGACTTATTTTCATGCCATTATTTCCCAAAATGGTTTCATAAACACTTTGTTCTGTTACTCTTTTATGAAATGAATTGAATTTCCCATCTTATTTAAAAAGTAAAACAGCAGAAAAGAGACAAAAGCTCACGAGTCGCAAGCACTAATAAAAATGTAATAATAATGATTAAAAAAATCGAAATTTACAAAAGATATACTCCCTCTGTTTTTTAAAGATAAATGTTCTAGGATTTTCACACTTATTAAGAAACCATATTAAAACTTAGTTATTGATGCATAGTTTTTTGTAACTTTATATTTCTTATATTTTTAAACCAATAAGATTAAAAGAAATGTAACTAATATTTTTGAAACACACAATTTTTCATTATTAGTTCACAAAATATGCTTTGAAAACATAAAAAAATACATCTTTTGGAAACAAAATATTTTCCAAGAACATCCATCTTAAAAAACAGAGGGAGTATAAAAGAACAAAGAAAGATGGAGGTTAGGTTTCTTCACTTCTAACACACTCTTTCTTGGAGAACAAGTTAAAGAAGTGTGTGCGTTTTAGCATTTAACAGCTCTCGGGCTAGGGATCCCCATGTATGATAACCGTGGGGAAACTCTCACTTTAGGACTCGGTCTTGGAGATGGAATAGGTCCATAAGTGTTAGCTGTTGAGACACGAGGCGAGAGACTAACTTGCTCCAGTGCTTGTGTTTGTAGCTCCATTGGGTAATCTCTAACACACCCAATTCTTGGACCATATCCACTTGACCATTTACAAGACAGTCTCTTCGCATGATCAAACATTGGTCTCGCTCTCTCTTCTTGCTCTGAAGGCATCTCAACTTCTTGCGAGATCTCTTTTGCTTCTTCTTCTTCGTCTGGAATGGATTTGAATGATGATGAATATTCTTCATTCACAGCACATCTCTGCAATTCAAGATTCATCCCTAGTGAATACAAACATTCTGTTGATGCGCAAGGAACACTAAAGGATCTAATATTTTGTTATTTTCTTACCTTAACATTGGTGAGATCAACGTTGTGTTCCTCCAAGAAACTTATAAACTCCTTGAAGTTTTCTTCTGTTGGGAGATAGTGTCCACTATATGGCCATATAGCCTGAGAATAAGATCGTTTTAGTTTACATAACATACAAAATTCATACGTGAGGGAGAAGCAAGACATGTAGTTTTGAAGTACCTCAAGAATCCCATCGCGAGCAACCAATCTTCCTGCAGCAGTTGTGGCTCCTCCAGATAAGAAACTAGAGTGCTGGAAAACACCTTTCTTCTTCTTCCCTACGTATAAAGTTCTAGTCGTGCTAAGTACGAAGATCGACTTTGATTCCTCAGTTGAATTGATTGGGCTCATGCTTTGTTTGTACAATAACCTCCCATCTTCCACTATCACTTCATATGCTTCTCTCTCCATCTACAGGTTTGAAAGAACCATAAGGCGTGATGAGTAATCAAGAAGGTAACTAGTATGGTTGAGTATGAGGTTAAGAAACTCACTGGTCCGAGATATGTGATGCATTGTTTTTGCAGAACACTTCTTGGATGTTTTTCAAGATTTACATCTTTGCCGTCTCCTATGTCCAACCTTTATTTTCAAAAGGGTGGAAACAAAGTTTAGAACAAATTCAACACACATGAAGAAATGAGATAACCTTTTTTTTTGGATGTAAAACTAACCAGTAAAAGAATGGCTGTGAGCTCTTGCTAGCTGACCAGACATCATAATAGAAGTGCAAGTTGTGGCCATAACGATGGCGTGGGTCAATCTGTTGATAGAAGAAAGGGACAATAAGATTAGATTCACAGCATCAAATAGATACTCATAACTTTTGATCTTGTGTTACTTCAAAAGCCCTATCAGTTATACTGTATTGCATTGACTTACAGCTTCAAGCCAATGCTGAAGAGCTAACTTCTGAGCCTTTTCATCTTTTGACAAGCCTTTCCCAACCTACATTGATATTATTATCTCATTAAAAAAGGAAATATTGAAACTAATACACCTTGACTTAAAAGTAAACAGAGAGATACAAAATAAAACTTGTGAAAATGATGTCATACCTTAGCGGCTCGTTTTCTAGCTCGTGTCCATTTCGAAGCAGCCGGTTCATGTTTCTCTTCTTTAAAGAAAGACACAGAGCTCAGGTCCAGAGTTGCACCATCAAGAGTCTTCCACCTACAAAGTTTCAAGCAATAACAAGGGTTAAGTTCAAACCTTTTTTTTTTAATACCAGAACCACAACATATGATATTAATTTAAACATTTTAAAACATTAAAAAGAAGAATAAGATGTGGATCATGTAACTCACCAGAGCTCCTCAACAAGGACAGCACAATCAGCTAAGTTCCTTCTAGTCCGGTAACTCTTGTATACTTTTTGCAGCGTAGTTGCAGCTGCATCAAGCTCGGTGACCGGTCTAGGGGAGAAGAACACAAAAGGCTCAGGTGGAGTCACTGTGGGTTTCTTTATCTGGAGACTCTCACAGTTTCTTCCATGCAAAGTGTTTGGAGTTGACTTCTTTGTCTCCGAAACCTCGAAACCTGAATCAGTCTTGGTCTCTTTAGGAATCTCCCAGCTGTTGAAACTCAAAGACCGCTCGATAGAAGGATTCTTGAAACTGCTGGTTCTTGATGTCAAGCGGCTAAAGGAACCAACTTCAAGACCCATGGCCACAATAAAGCGAGTCCTTACAAAAATATTCAATATAGAAATCTGCTGCACACACCAACAAAGAACAGTATCAGCATTAAATTCATTAAACAAAACTGTCTTCGTATTGATATACATCTACCAACTAAATAAATATAAGTACAACTACCTTGTGGGCATTAAACACAACACACGTTCTTGGCGTTAAATGATCAGAGTATAACTCTTTGTATTGTTTACCAGGAGATAGAAGAAGACTTTCAAAGAATAAATAAATGTAGAGAAAACGAGACGAGAAATATGAATATGACTAACATAGGTTGAAGAAGACTCTTATATATAATGTGGAGTAGTATGGGCAGTTGTGAAGACTAGTAACCGAGTAAAAAAGTCATAATTATACAAAAATCGTTGAATGTCAAATACTATGACGGAAGATTCAAACTTGGTGTGTCTGAGAAAGTTGAACATTTGAATAATCTTTTACAGAAAAAGAAGGGTAGGCTAAGTGAAGGTAACTTCATGGAAGTTAATGAAGAAAAGGACTGTACATATAACACAACCTATGACATTATTATTTAAATGTTGTAATGATATTCTGAGTTTGATTTTTCCGGATAGCGATAACTAAACAACTGGTGGTCTTGGTCATGAAGATGGGTCTTAAATGTCAACGCGTGCGGGTGACGCATGTTTTCGTTTTCAATGCATCCGGCACTTGCTAACTTGTTACCATTGACTTGACTTTTATAAGAGAGTCCAAACATTGGGAGATGACTTAACTGTAGCTTGATGATAATGGGCCGTGTTTGGGCTTCAATAAGTTTTGTTTAATTAATGGGCCGGGCTTCATTATCGAATTGGGCGCGCACCTATTTTTAATATCCTCGGCTTACTATTTAAAACCCAGCGAAGAGGAAACCTATACCTCTCGGAGAAGCCCATCAAAAAAAGCAAATCGGAGAAGAAGACGACGAAGAAGCTTGTGAGAAGAGGAGATGTCGACGATATACGTGCTCGAGCCACCGACGAAGGGGAAGGTCATCGTGAATACAACTCATGGCCCAATCGACATCGAGCTGTGGCCCAAGGAAGCTCCCAAATCCGTGCGGAACTTCGTTCAGCTATGCCTCGAGGGTTACTTCGACGACACCATCTTCCACCGTGTGATTCCAGGGTTCCTCGTCCAAGGCGGCGATCCCACGGGCTCCGGCACAGGTAATTGTCCCAGATCCTCTGATTGATTAACTCCTAGGGTTTGTATTGTATGATTCGATTGTGAGTGGTGTGTAACAGGTGGAGAGAGTATATACGGAGGTGTGTTTGCGGATGAGTTTCATTCGAGGTTGAGGTTTAACCATAGAGGGATTGTGGCTATGGCTAATGAGAGCTCGCCGAATACTAATGGGAGTCAGTTCTTTTTCACTTTGGATAAGTGTGATTGGCTTGATAAGAAGCATACTATCTTTGGAAAGGTAAAAAGAATTTGACTTTTGTTTGTTTGTTATGCTTCGTTACAAGTATTGTTTCTAAGAGTTCTTGATAGGTGACGGGTGATTCAATCTTCAATCTTCTGAGACTAGGAGAGATTGACACTGGTAAAGATGATCGTCCCCTGGATCCTGCCCCCAAAATATTATCTGTTGAGGTAAGAGTTTTTAAATCTGATTCATAAGGCAATGTTAATCTCCCGTTATTGAGATGTTCTTATGATTTGCTTGTTTTTTTGTTTTTTTATACGTTAGGTTTTGTGGAACCCGTTCGAAGATATTGTTCCTAGAGTGTTAGCAAAGGCATCGCATGCTCCTGTTGATGAAGTCAAGGAACCCCCCAGAAAGCCTGTGAAGTAAGACGCTGTCCATGGAAATTCGATAGTTTATGCTGTATCTTTGCTTTGGCTGTTCGTTGAGTTTTTTTTTTTCCTCCTTTTTTTGTTTTGCTACAATCAGGAAATTGAACTTGCTGTCATTCGGAGAAGAAGCTGAGGAAGAGGAGAAGGAACTGGCAGCTGTAAAGCAAAAGATTAAGAGCAGTCATGACGTGTTGAACGATCCTCGACTACTGAAGGCAGAATCTACAAATAAAGAACGGGTAATAGTACAATTTTATCTTCTTTTTTTTGCTGGTGTTTCTTCCCCTCTCATTTATTCCTCTCTTCTGTGTGAAAGTCTAGGCTAATCAGTATGTAAAGTGTGAAAGTATTGCGAATAACTATATTACTTATCCTCCTGGTTGTTAGTTGTTACATGTAATGAAGCTTACCGTTCTTATATCATAGGCATCAGATGAAAAAAGGCTTTCTTTATTGATGTCTTTCTGATGTATATTAAAAACTTTTTTTTTTTACATTTCAGAATGCATCTGACTCGAAGGAGGTGCTATCTGTGCGGGAAGCTCTGGGTTCTAAGAAAGAAAATGCACAAAAAGAGAAAAGCTGGCCTGTATCCGATCCAGTTGGACATAGTGATGATGACGATGATGATGGAGACGAGACTAAATTTGATGCAAAGATGAGGAATCAAGTGCTTAGCAGA
Source organism: Brassica rapa (assembly GCF_000309985.2). Lineage (NCBI taxonomy): Eukaryota > Viridiplantae > Streptophyta > Magnoliopsida > Brassicales > Brassicaceae > Brassica > Brassica rapa. Next base: position 2,357,958 of record NC_024795.2, on the reverse strand, counting down.
AGGAAGGAGATGGGAGATATTCCTCCAAAACCAACTCAGAAAAAAAGTAATTAGTTTTTCCATCTCTCAAAGCTGAGATATTAAACTTATGATTTACCTAATAATAGTTCAAACCAACTCATATCTGTGCTTAGGGATGCTTCTAACCAAAACATAATAAAAGTTCAAACCTATATATAATTAGTTTGATGCTTCTATGTTTTGCACCAAGTATTCCCATAGAGGAATATTGTGCAGCTCTCTCTGTTCCTGCGTATTGTTTATATTATCTCTAGTTATTTCTGTACATTCTAATTAGATTTCCATGTGGTTGTCCTCTTAACAGAGAGTTCTAGTGTGAAAGCCCCTGAAGAATCTATCAAAAGGTAATGGTACCGCAGTTAAACCCTATTGTCTCTTATAATTCAACACGCCTGGCTCTTATTTTGTGCTTTAATGTTGTGAAAACAAATGCTATTTTACTTCAATTCATGTTGGCATAACCAGTAACACAAGTCATTGGCTTACTAGTTATTATGCTATTTACAGGTCTGATGTTTCAAGTAGTGAAGATGAGAAACCAAAGATGGAAAAGTTATCATTGAAGAAAAAGGGAATAGGTTCAGAAGCCAAAGCCGAACGATTGGAAAATGGAGATGCTGATTTACAACTTTACAACGCTTCTGAACGCGCCCGGCAGTTACACAAGTTGAAGAAGCGCAGAATGCAAGGAAATGAGGATGCTGTAAGTTGTGTAAAATAGCTTCTAGCTTAAATCTAAAAATATGCGTTCTTATTGATTCTTTACCCTGCTTTTCTCACTGACCAAATCCGTGTGCCTGATTATATTCCTGAAAAGTAATTTGTAAATCTGTCAAAGAAACAGTCTTAGAAGATAGTTTTGTTAACTTATCATGGTTTCCCTCTGGTTCTTAGGTGTTGGCAAAACTGGAGAAATTTAAGCAGTCCATTTCTGCAAAACCGTTTGGCTCAAGTAGTGAACCAGTAGACAATATGGAAGAAGATGTGTCTGATTGGAAGAAAGTAAAGCTCAAGTTTGCACCCGAGCATGGAAAGGTAAATCTCTAAGGTTCCATCGCACCTGATAGTGTGAGGTTCTAGTGGATGTAGTACTACACTACTTCGGTCATTTTAGTTCATAGGATAGGGGGATGCTAATAATGAATATTTTGATCAGAAGTTTGAGCCATATGTATATGTTTATTATGCCATATCCTGAAAAAGTGAAGCTATGTTGCAGGACAAGATGCGCAAGGAGGATCCAGATGCGTATGTTGTGGTTGACCCTCTTCTAGAAAAGGGAAAAGAAAAGTTCAACAGAATACAAGCCAAACAAAAACGAAGGGAACGAGAATGGTCAGGAAAGTCTCTTGCCTGAGCAGTACTGGAATCATCTGAGTTCGACCACCATCAAGGGCTTGTAATGTAACATCGCATTTGGAGGTTAGACACTCTTCAGATGCCAAACGAATAGTTAAGCAATGTTCTACTCTTGTTATGCAACTTGGCTGGTTGAAATCTTATTCAATTTAGCACTTAAAAAAAATCAAATTTGTGATAGAACTTTTCTGTAGAAAGAATCTGGCATGTCTTGCTATTAAAAGCGATGTTTCATAGTTCACGGCTGGTGTCGGGATTGGCTCTTTGCTAATAAACTACTAATATAAGGAACTTGTCGAGTTGGCATTACCTCAATCGCCACAACGTGAAGAAGAAGCCAAAACATCTTTGATCTTTTATTCAACTCTCTTTTCTCTCACTGTTTTTTTCTGTCTTCACGAGCTCATTTTGTATCCTTCTCAAAGAGCTCTTCTTGTTGTCTTCTCTTTGTTTGATAACAAACCTTTTCTTTTACAAAACGACCATGATACGATGGGTATAACATAAACTAATTACTCTTTTCTTTAATGCTTTACAGAGAATGAACCAAAGAGTTATTCCTAGGTTGTAGATAATAGTGTTTACATGTTTATACATAAACAATGGTACCTACGCATGAATAGTGAATCTTCTGTACTCGCATGTGTAACATTCAATTCCGCAGCAAAAGTACAAAACCCCACTTGCTCTTTTTATCTTTTTTGATCGACCCTTATGAACTACATTCCAAAAACATTTGCGTTTTCAAAAGGTGAATTCTATAAAAACAGCCACTGGCATGACGCCACGTGTGAGACGTGGAAAAATAGGCAAAACGCTTTTTACTTTTTCTTCTTGCTGTTGTGAAAATTTCGTTGTCGCTAATTATGATTACAACGCAGCATTCTGACGACTTGCTCCCTCTTACAGCTAGACCACCACCACCACCTTTCTCTCTCACTTTTACTTGTAAAGAAAAAGATAACACACTATTTTTTCTTCTATTTATCCTGTTAGTTTACATAGATTTCTCCCACACATTCATATACCCAAAAGAAGAAAAATATTAAAATTTGACTCCACCTAATTTATATTCCTGAGAAATGACTTAAAAATACAAATAGCTTTCACAAGGCTATGATTGGTCAAAACCAAGAACGGTTGACTTCATATGATTTCTTGACCGGCCTAGGAAACCCAAAGTCACTATCATTGATCTGTGTAAGAACAGTATGTTTGTTGAATGGTGATAACGTTTCACCATTCCACTTATTCTAAAAGCATGGATAACCTTTTTTCTATATCTGTTGTTTTGACAGTTGTTACAACGTTTTTTTTTTTAATTATGAAGTTAATAACTTTAAACATAAACGGTAAATTACTTTGGAGAATGTATAATCATTACATAGTGTGACAGCTAATCTGCATACAAATGTAGAAAACGCACATACCATAGTTTATAAATTGTCAAAAATTAGGATAATTATACACAAACATAATTATCCTAACTAGAAACAGAAGGCATAGATAGATAGTAGCTAGATTTTTTTTTACATAAATAATGGATCCCAATAATTAAATACTTAATACTATCACAAGCTTCACAGAGCCCATCGAATCCTATGCGCGTGTGAAAACCACGATCCAATCACGAAGCTAAAATCTTCAGCTTCGTTGTATAAAAAAAACTTATTGAAACAAACCTCAAATTCCAATTACGCCCTTGACAGCGATACACACACTCTCTCTCTCTCTCCAACTAAACATATCTGGAAATTACAAATAAACTTTATACTTTATCTGGTAACCCATCAAATAAAGCTATTAGTGACATAATAGATGACAAAAAAAAAAACAAATAAAGAAAATTTAGGAAACAAATCTACTGAGATTAGGCTGTAAATCATACGTATATCTTTCCCGTATACAGAGTGCCGTTTTAAATATAATGTCGACACGTGTCGGTCAGAGGCTCGGCTTCCAAGGGTAAGATTGTAAAATCACGATCGTCATCTCTCTTTAAGAATTTCCAGAGTGCTGAGAGAGAGAGAGAGAGAGAGAGAGAGAGAGAGAGGTGCTTTCCCATAGCCATTCACGTCGAGAGAGAGAGAGAGAGAGAGGAAGGAGATGGAGGATATACAGGAGGAAGAGAACGGTACGGACGAGGAGGTGCTGGGATCGAGCTTGACCATGGAGAAAGTGGCGGCAGCTAAGCAGTACATCGAGAATCACTACAAAGCTCAGAATAAGAACATTCAGGAGAGGAAAGAGAGGTATTATAAATCGTCTCTTTCGTTGAGTGAGAGATTTGAGATTTGGAATATCGTTTTTTTGGAGAGACTAGTTAGGGCGAAATTAGTTGCGTGAGCTTTGATTAGTCTCTCGTATTTGATGATAATCATGGTGGTTAACTCTGTTGTACTCATTGGTGGATAGGGAAGAGGAATCTGGTTAAGTTCTGTGGCTTCTTTGCTTTGTGAAGCAACTAAGTATCTGTATCTGTTAGTGATTCGTGATTTTAACAGTGGTTAACGAATTTGAGATTTGAAGAAGCTTGTTAAAGTTCATGTTCTCTTCACTACTATGATTGATCAGAAAGAAAGTGACATTGTTTGATTTCTTGCAGACGGTGGATCTTGGAAAGGAAGTTAGCTTCTTCTGGAGTGCCAAAGGAGGAGCAGATCAACATGATTAAAGATCTGGAGAGAAAAGAGACTGAGTTCATGAGGCTTAAAAGGAACAAGATAAGTGTTGATGACTTTGAGCTTTTGACGATCATTGGAAGAGGTGCTTTTGGTGAGGTTTGTACAACGAGCTATACTGCCTGTGCCTTTAATTTCATTACACATTCTTGCAGTTCAAAATATAAACACTATAACCGGGGATGCAGTTTTGTTTTCGTAGTGATTATGGTGCGTCTAATCTCATAAATAACTTAATCTGACTTTCAGGTTCGCTTGTGTCGGGAGAAGAAGTCCGGAAATATTTATGCTATGAAGAAGTTAAAGAAGTCTGAAATGGTCATGAAAGGACAGGTAAAAACTCGTAAATAGTTGGAAGTGTGCCACTCTCAAATGACAAGCATACTAGTTATACTGTATTCTCGTCTACAGAGAAAATTAACTATGTTTATGGTCTTTCTCTTCGTAGTATCTGATTAAATAAATATACATTTTGCAGGTGGAACATGTCAGAGCAGAGAGGAATCTGCTGGCCGAGGTTGCAAGCCATTATATAGTGAAACTCTACTATTCATTTCAGGATGCCGAGTATTTATACCTGATTATGGAGTACCTTCCTGGTGGTGATATGATGACTTTGCTCATGAGGGAGGATACATTGCGGGAAGATGTTGCAAGATTTTATATTGCTCAAAGTGTACTGGCCATTGAGTCCATACACAGATACAACTATATTCACAGGTGGATTTTGGAAATTATCTTAGTTTGGAAGCTTTTGGTGCAAACAGTGGTACTTTCGTACATCATTTGACCTGTCTTTCTACTCTTTTTGCAGGGATATCAAACCTGACAACCTTCTTTTGGACAAAGATGGACACATGAAACTCTCGGACTTTGGGCTTTGTAAGCCTCTTGATTGTAGAACTTTGCCATCTATTCAGGAGAATAGGGCCACCGATGATGAAGCTGTTACAGAACCTATGGATGTTGATGGATGTTTTCCCGACACTGATAACAAAAGAAGCTGGCGCAGTCCCCAGGAACAACTTCAGCATTGGCAGATGAATCGCAGAACACTAGTATGTTTTTTTTGTTGGAGTAGAAAAATTTCCTCTGTATTTTCCATATTGCTCTGATTCCTGAATATACCAAATATGACCTGGCTGAGCATGTTAGATAGACATCCGAATTGGGGAATAGTGAACACTAAACATGAGTATTCTTCATATTGGATGAGAACACATTTTAAACTTTCATCACCTCTACTGTCCGTTGATAAATATGCATGGCATCAACTGGCGATATTGTTCTCTGATTGGTTTCTCTTTTCTTGAAGGCATTTTCGACTGTGGGAACACCCGACTATATTGCTCCTGAAGTTTTACTGAAGAAAGGATATGGCATGGAATGTGACTGGTTAGTTGTTTTGTATATTTTTATTTCCATTTTCAGAGTGGTCTGTTACATCGGAGGTGCATGCCTCATCCTCGTTTGATAGTGCTATAGCTGTTTAAATTTTTGTGCGCGAACAAGTAGCAACCATGATACAGTGTTGTACCGAATTGATAGATTTTCTCATTTCTCATTCCGCAGTTTCTCAATAATCTCCTGGCGTGAAGTTTATTTACCTTTGAAATATCTTTCTTGTCTCTCAGGTGGTCATTAGGTGCAATTATGTACGAAATGCTCGTTGGGTATCCTCCTTTTTATGCAGATGACCCCTTATCGACATGCAGAAAGGTATATTGCGTTCTGCTGTTATGTTCACTATCCAGTGATTTTCTCTATGCAAAGTTATAAACAGTTGACAGTAAAGAATTTGACTGGTTTCCTACTCAAACTTTATGTGCGTCCGAGTTAGCAAAATGTTAAAATCTTATTATAATTATTTCATATATTTTTTGTTAACTATGCATTGATTAGTGGTAAAATTTTGTTTAGCTCGCTTGTTGTAGATGCAGAAAAGAAAACTAGACATTTTGTGTTTGTATGGATCAGTGATCATATTTATGAAGTCTTATTTCTTCCTGCTAGATTGTCAATTGGAGAAATCATTTGCAATTTCCCGAGGATGCTAAGCTGTCACGCGAGGCAAAAGATCTTATCTGTAGGTTGCTGTGCAACGTGGACCATAGACTTGGCACTGGAGGAGGAGCCCAGCAAATCAAGGTAAGGATGGTCCATGGGCATATTAAGTAGTACTTGTGATAAGCCATAAGCGTCGACATTTTTCTTTACTTGTCTCTTAAATTTGCATCAGGTTCATCCCTGGTTCAAAGATGTTGTTTGGGAAAAGCTCTATGAAATGGATGCTGCTTACAAACCGGAAGTGAATGACGAGCTGGATACACAAAACTTTATGAAGTTTGATGAAGTATGCCATAAATTCTTCCTTTTCACTATCTTTCATTATTTGAAAAATGTTTTCCCGGGTAAATAGATTTCCCTCGTGTTACTTTATGAGCTATCATAACTTATAGCACTATTAAGGCTCTACATAAATATGAGCGGTTCATATCTTACAGTTACTCCACAAATTATACCTGTTAATTTCAGTTATGCGACTTATACATGTGACAATGGTGCTAATATATACTGCCTTATCGAGCAAATATTTGGATGATATTTGTAGTTCATGGGAGTGCTTCTCTTTAATCACATTTGCGTTAATTGATATTATCTATTACCTAGGGGATAGGAATTTGGTTGCTAGTGAACTGATGAAGAATAGCCACTCTTTGATCCATTTTAGGATATTTTTAAGTGAATTTTGAGTATTTTTCTATGATAATGTGAGGGGCTTACTGAAATTTTTGATACTATCTCAGGTGAATTCTCCTGCACCTGAAAGAACTAAATCAGGCACCTCTAGGAAGGTTTGTATTATTGTTAAGTGTATACTTTATATTCAAGGATCTGTGGATGGATGTTGATACTCCACACAGCATAGTAGTGTTTGCTGCTGAACTGATGGATATAAGAAAGCATCATCAAATGCTGTTGGTTGAGATATTTTTTTTTGCCTGTAACGAAACCTGTTTTCATTAGATGTTTCAGTTTTGAATGACATATCCTTTATCCATTTTGTGCAGAATCTTGCTCCCAAGGATTTAAGCTTTGTTGGCTATACATACAAGAACTTTGACGCCGTGAAAGGGTTGCGTCATTCACTTGGTACATCCAAAATCCCATACTATTATTAAATCATTATAGACCTCATAGCATTTTTCTCGTCCTAATAATCTGTTTTAAGTAAATGAGATACTGTGTTTCAAAAAAAAGAAGTAAATGAGATGCTAGAGAATTTATTGTTGATCAGACACTAGAAAGAATCTGACTGATGTCTTTTCCAACTCTGTAGAGATGGCAAGAACTATGTCTCTGGATCGATCACCAGGTGAGTTGTGTTCAATCATTGGAAAATTCCATGCTTCTTTTGTTTGCCTCTTTGCATGTTCAAATCCGAAAGGTTCTTTCACAGATAGAGCTTAACGACAATCTCATAAATATGCATGCATGTATATAGTCTATGTGTAAATTCACAAAAAAAAAGAAGAAGGAAAGTGAAATTTGATATACTCAAAACTGTGTGCAGCTGAGGTAATGCCTGTAGAGAGGATAACTGGGGAAGCAGCAGAGGCTCCTCAGATGGTAACATCGATGGATGATCCAATGGTAATTTGAGATAACCAAAAGTAGTAATGAAGCAAAAAGAAGACTAACAATATGGTTAGCCTTTTCCTGATGATTCTGCGTATTAGAAGAAGAAAGAAAAGGGATCTGAGTAAAGTCTTTTGTGTTATATAAAAGCTGCCCAGGTTGGCTGTAGTAATGTTGCCTTCTCTAGTGGCAGTTTTATTGCAACACTTATAACTCTCTTTACCTTTCTCTGTGTGTATCAAAAAATCAAAACTTTATTTCTTAAATTTGAAGACCCACCATGGAGTGAGGACTTTTAGAGTGTATATTTGAGTTTTGTTGCAAGTCAGATTCCTAACCGAACTTGGATACAAGGAGTTTGATGTAGTATTCATGTTCTGTTTTTTTTTCTTTGTTAGTATCCAATTAGGCAATTATCCATCATTAGAGCCAGTTAATCATTAACAAAGATGGTTCATTTCACATCTTCTTATGGCTTAGCTAAAACTAATAAAGTGGCAGCTAATCATCTTCAAAACTGTCTATATCCCTGGCACTAATCACCCAAGTCAAAACGATATCCAAAAGGAAACTTTTATTGATGGCGAAGTCAAAGTCTGAAAAAGAAACTTCAAATTCTGTGTTGAGAAGGAAAAAACAACAAAGGTTTGCATAGTCACAGATACTTTAGTTTATTCAGGAGATAACCCAACACGAAAGAGTTGAGACATTTAGTTTGAAGAGAGCTGAGCAACGAGGTGGGTGAGATTGTCTTCCTTTTTGATACTCTCCACCCAATTAGCATTAATATGAACCTTTTCAATGCTCTGCTTCAAGGTTCTGGCCATTGAAGGCTTCGATCTCGTTATGAAATACTCTTGCACTTCTTTCGCCTTCTCAAACGACGCAAACTGAGACAATAAAGACATAAGAGAATCAGTGATCGAGCAGAAAGATCAAAAGCTGTTCATAGACGAAAAAAAAAGAACTAACCGGAGATACAACTGCACTTATGAAGCGAGTTAGGAGAAATCCAGAACCCCATGTCTTCTCAATGTACTCCCACTTCTCCTGTAGCCATTTCCAGGCTACCTCACGTCCTTCCCAACTTACACCAGAAAGTCCATAAACCGCATCTTGATTCCGCACCTGGAGAGACAAGAAACCCCGTTTCAACATCTAATAGTTCAAAGCCTAATGATAAGAACATCTAAACTCTATATATATACCTCATCAGACAATACAAAGTTAAGAACATCTTGAACTATACTGGGGTCTGGGCAACATGCTAAAGAACCTGCAAAACCAAAAGGAAAACATTAGTAGTTGGAATAACAATCTTCTGTTAGTTTATTCTCTGGAGAGATCAGTTACCTAAGATTCGTGTTTTCTCTTGGCTCAGGTCTGTTTCCCTATACACCTTAAGCAGAGACTCATAACCAGATTTGTCTGACTTGTTGGCTCTCTGCATTACAGCAACATAAGCAGCCTGCAAAACAAACAACCAATACAAAGATTAGAATTATAAGATTCACAATATCCACATTTGGAAGCGTAATTGGGTTAATGTAATAAGAAACAAACCCTTCTAAGGTCAGGAGGCAGAAGCGAAGTGTTCCTATCAGCTAAGAATGCATCAAATCTTCGAATTGCTTCCTTGAGTGTCTCATCATGCCCAAACGCAGCAAGTGCAGTTAAGACTTCCCCTCTCAGCATAGCATCTAGATGGCTCTCCCCTTGTTTTGGGTCCCAACCAAGTCTCCTGTAAGAACAATGAACATTGTATCAACAATAATTTTCCTTTTTCATTTTTAAATATAATCTTTTGCTGTTGATAAGTCTAAACTCTGTAGATGGGTAAAACAACTTACCCAGCAGCAAGCTGGAAAACGCCGATGAAAAACTGTTTAATCCCAGACGTCAGTTCTAAACTTACATCTGCTGCAATCTTCACAACTTTGTAGCTTATCTGTATGGAGGAAGAGTAAGAGCCAGATGCAAAAGCATAACCAAATTAAAGACAAAAAAAATAAGATCCTTACAACAATGAGGTTTGACAGCACGGTATAGTCAAGTTCCTTCTTGTAAGCACTAATCAAAGTGAGCAAAGAGGCCAGAGATTGCTGACGAGCCATACAAAGTGCAAAAGAATCATCCAAAATACCTATTAAAGAAAAGAGAACGGTGTTTCAATAATCTCCAAAGAGATTCCAATATGTCAACAAGAAAATTAAAACTCTGCAAAGGTTCAATTACCATATCTATCAATAGCAGTCAAGCTTTGGCTCTCTGTTGCTTTCCTGAGTCCAGCCGCGAGGGTGTCATCATATTTCACCCTATAGAACCCAGCCTGATCGACATTGATTTTTATCCAAGAGCATGTCCCATCACCAACGGAACAGCCCAATAACTCCTTTATATCATACGCTCCAGATTTGGATTCCAACAAGAAGTTTTTGCGCACGTCATATGAACCACAGCACAAGGTTACTGGCACAATCCATTGTCCTTCCCCAGGAGAACCGCTTGACAAGAAACGAGACTGTAATTTAAAAAATGAATTTAGTTAGTTCCCAAAATGGCAGGTAAAAAGGGTATAACTAAGACATCCAGCAAGTGAAAAAATAAGTTTACGAACCTGCTCAAGTTCCAGTTTGCCATCTTTTAGTTTGGCTGAGACAACAGGATATCCCATTTGCTTTGTCCAGGAACTCATAAGCTTGTTCACAGGCTCTCCTGAACCCTCTTCCAAAGCGGTCCACAAGTCTTCTGTCTTCGCGTTTGAGTAAGCATGACGTTTAACGTATGCAGCAAGCGACTTCTGCTTACCAAAACCATATAAATAGGGTAAGATGCCACCATATTTTCCATGCATAATATGAGATATAAAAGAAAATAAGAAAGAGCAGAACCTGAAAAACTTCAGCACCAAGATAGCTTTGAAGCATGCGGATGACAGATGCACCCTTCCTGTAGCTTATAGCATCAAATATTTCATCAATTTCAGAAGCATGATTAACCTCCACCTGAAAAAGTTAAGATTCATGATAATTAGGTAATAGGTTCTAAGCTTTCATGAGACATATATTGACAACATTTCTCAGAATAAGTGTCACACTTAATAACATATATACTTATTTTGGTTACCTCTATCGGGTGAGACTCCTCAAGCCCATCTAGCCTTAGACCCTCTGTAGATTCATCTAAAAACTGGGTCCAGATTTTCCACTCAGGGAACAGACTATCAGTAGCCAAGTAGCTGACCTGAAATAGATTAAAAAGTAACAATAAATTTCACAGCAAAACCCAAAATCATTGTTAATACAAAGACCTAGAGTTAGCAACGTACCCAAGTAGCAAAACCCTCGTTCAGCCATAGATGAGTCCACCACTCCATAGTGACGAGATTGCCAAACCACTGGTGGGCCAGTTCATGGGCAACTACAGTCGCAACCTAGCAGCAGCAAATTAACTGCTTTAGATATAAAAGCACAAGAAAATCTCCTCTAGAGAATCAAAAGACATGTTTACAGTACCCTTTGTTTGTTAGAAGCTGCTGAATGTTGCTCATCATAGAGAAGAGCTGTTTCACGGTATGTAACTAAACCGTAATTCTCCATGGCTCCAGCAGCAAAATCCGGAATCGCAATCATATCGATTTTGGGAAGGGGATACGGCACAGCAAAATACCTACAAGAATGGTTGGTGTCATTTTGAAACGAATATGATTTACGCAAGCAGATGTAGTTTCAAAACCTACTCTTTGAACAGATCCAAGGTCTTTGCACCAACATGTAATGCAAACTTGCCTTGGTCGGCTTTGCCCACTTGACAGTACACTCTGACTTTGATCCCTGAGCAAATGATAGACACTTTGATTTAGAGGTTTGACTAGACAAGAGATAATAAGTACTAATAAAAATGAATTCTTACCATCGGATGTGTGATCTTCCACGTAGTCAAACAAACCAACAACAATCGCCACCAAGTATGTAGACATAATCGGTGACTCTTGATAAGAGACAACCTTCACGTTGCCATTAACTTTCTCATCCACAACGGGCATGTTGGAGAGAGCCACTAAATCAGAAGGCACCTCCAGTGTTATCTTAAAGGTAGCCTGTTGTGAAAACAAAAACAATACGCTCTTCATGCTGATAAAAGTGGAGGCAAAGAGGAAGAAAGGTTAAAAAAAAAAAAAACCTTGCAAGCAGGTTCATCCCAGCAGGGGAAGCATCTCCTAGCATCAGCTGGTTCAAACTGAGTAACGGCCATGTTCTTCTTCTCACCGTTATGTTCATAGGTACTGCACACAACCAAGAGAAAACAAGACTAAACCCTTATGATCTATGTAAATTTCTTAACTTTTATAAAAACAAAAAAAAAACGCACCTTTTGTAGAAACCCTTCATCTTGTCACTGAGTATTCCACTGAAAGCCATTTGTAAAACTCCAACTCCATGAGGAAGATTCTCAGCAAACTCAAGCACAAGAATCTCATCCTCTTCAAAAAGTGACACTTTCGGAGCTGCAAGCGCCTGCTTAAACATAAAAAAGCAATCTTTTTTATTAAACGAAACATAACAAGCAACAAGCCAAACACTTTTCACAATTCAATCAAAACCCGAGAAGACAGACAGCTTTCTATAGCCAAGATCGAGAGTACTTATCCAAACCATCAAGACAGTAACACTTAATCACATTGTCGGAATCTGAATCCACATCATTATTACAACAACAACAACAACAACAAAAAAGCAAAAGAGAGAATGGTCGGAGCGTTGACCTGAGAGGAGTTATGAGGAGTGAAGGAAACAGAGGCATCGTTGAACGAGAGATCAGCTGCGTTCAGGACGATGAAACGAGTATCTGCGACTACATCCAGATCGATCGCTACCGTTCCGGTGAAAGTACACGCGACGAGATCGGGAGTGAGACGGAGATCGTAGCGCTTGGGGACGGCGAACTTAGGGAGGCGAGGTTGACCTTTGAACTGATCCATCTTTTTTTTTTTCTTTTTGAGGTTTGCTGTTTTCTCTAATCCGAGGAGTTGTGTGTATCCTTAAAATAAAAAAGCAAACAATTGCAGTGAAGGAAGTGTTTTATGTTACGCCACGCGAGATGATGATGATCACTACACGTGATTGGATTCCCTTATGTACGTAACTTACAAGTTAAAAAGCCCACTATACGCTATTGGGCCTTAACCGTTGAATACCGTGTTTATTTTATTTTAGCGAAAACGACGTCGGTTACGTAGCTTTTAAGTAAAAAGCCCACGTTACGCTATTGGGCTTTTAAGGTTTTCTTTTTAGCGAAAACGACGTCGGTTTTAGAGTTTCCCCACACTTCCTCGGAAACTTCCGTCGTCGTCGTCGTGGTGTCGTCGTGTGTGTGGGGTTGAGTAACGGGTTCAACGAGAGAGAAGTACTTACTGCTCACAATCTCGTGGATGGAATCTGAGGTTTACGGGTTTTTAGCGAATTGAGATTTATTCTTCAGACATACTTTTTTTTGTTCCGGTCTGAATCAAATTGTGTCTTCCTGTCCTGATCCGACAAAACGGTAAAAATTTCAAATTTTAACAAAAACGTTTCTCTGCTTCTGCGAATTGAAATTCTTCATCTTGAAGCTTTTTTGTATTGTTCTTGATTTGTCTCTATTTTAATTCTGTTTGTTTGATCTTTGGCAATTCACAAGGCGTCATTACATAATTTTGACAGAACAGAGTTGAAGACTTTCTCTTGTTTGGTTTCTCTCTCTTGTTGAATATGGGCTTGTTGAAGAAAAAGGATTCAACTTCTGCTAGCTCCTCTACTTCACCCTGTGCTGATTTGCGAAACGCTTACCACAACTGCTTCAACAGGTGAGTTTCTGAGGGATATCTTTGTCTTTTGATCTTTTAGAGTTTGAACTTTGGACCGTTGAATCTTCTCTTCGTAGTATGAGATCGTAAAGTTACATCCTTTATATTTGATTCTGTGAAGATGGTATTCAGAGAAGTTCGTGAAAGGGCAATGTGATAAAGAAGAGTGTGTTGCTGAGTGGGATAAGTACAGACACTGTCTCTCGGTAACTCCCAGCTCTGTTCATGTTGTGTGTAATCCATTCCATAAGCTTCTCTTACTGAGTATTGTTTGTTTCTGTGTCAAACAGGAGAATCTAGATGGTAAACTTCTCACTCGCATGTTGGAGGTCGATGGTGAGCTGAACCCAACAAAGCAAAGCTGATTCAAAAGAATCCAGTTCGATGATACTTTATGTTTCACCATTACATTTGTCTCTTTGAAACAGTTCCCTTGAGCAACTTTTTAAAAAAAAAATAGGAAAGCATACGAATCTATTACTTAGAAGGAAATCAAAGTTGAAGGAGAATGTCTTTATTCTTTATTTGGCACTCACGAATTCAAGAACTGATTATTAAGAGAAGAAAGATATAGAATCACTTCTTCTTGAAGAGGAAGTGAGAAACCATCCACTCTTCTCCATTGCTGTATCCGAAAAGCTCAGCAACCGCTATGAAGAAGGTTCTCCAGTAAACCATCCACTTCACTGCCTCCTCTTTCCCATAAGTCATTTCCATTATCTCCTTTATTGCAACTATCTCCTTGTCCATTCTCTTCAGCCACTCCTCACTGCAATGTTGTATTATAAAGTAATTATTACAATCTTCTTATTGCTTTATTACAACAACTTTTGAGAGTTTTTACCTGGTCTTTGCATAATGATTTCCATTCAGTAGCCAATGATCCACAATTGTAACATCTTCCTGAATATATAAATGACATATATGTTTACATTTGATGACAACAAAGTGAGACTATATATGCAATGTATATTACTTGGAAGTAAAGGAGAAGATTCGCTGATGGCATTGTTCCTCCACTGAAGAAGTGTCTTGTGATCCAGTCATCATCATTCACATCCTATAGTGAATCAACATAACCACAAAGATATATAACTTTATTTTCAAGAAAATAATGGTTAAGTAAATGAATAATCAACCAATTTTTTAACATTAGATTATACCTCAAAGTGGTAAGCAAATGTCTTATGGCAGAAATGGTGAACAAACAGAAGAGCATCTTCCTTCATCCACCTTCCAATTTTCTTCAGAAGCTCTCCATAGTTTTTCATATGCTAAAAACAATCAACTTAGATAAATATAACATAATAATAAAGTTTATACCCAAAAAATATATATTAACCTCAAACATTTCGATGGAGAGTACTCGGTCATATGTCCCTTCATGCTCAAAAGTGCTAATATCTCCAACAATTATTTCAATATTTTGAATCCCACGTTTCCTTCAAGCACACATGAAAAGTTATAAGGAACCATGCATGAATAGAGTCTTACCTTATCTAATAGAACTTGCTCAAGAAAAAAAGAACTTATCTAATAGAACTTGAGAAAGGCTTAGGGCGAAATGTGGAAAATAATTACCGGCATTTCTCATCGATGAATGCTTTCTGTGTTTTTGAGTTGCAAAGACCTGTTATCTTGCAGTTGCTGTACTTGCGGGCAATGTACAAGGACAAAGATCCCCAGCCACATCCGACATCAAGAACACTTTGTCCATCTTCCACTTTAGCTCTTTGGCAATATAGAGCCAGCATTGCTTCCTCTGCATCTTCTAAGCTACTTGAATCGTTTGAGAAATAACAAGAGCTGTATTTCATGTTTCTTCCAAGAACAAGTTCGAAGAAAGCCGTTGGTAATTCATAGTGTTGTGTCTTTGGCTTCTCGGTATTGATAGCTATAGGCATCTCTTTTATAGCTGTCATATATGAAACATTAGGGTAACATGAGTCCATGACCTCGAATGTTTATTTAGGTTTACATAGCAGAATATTGTTTTGTTTGACCAAAAAGTTACATTTTGCGAAAGTATTCAATTGAAATGAAAATGTTCTAATTTTCAGATGTAAACTTTTTTATTGATATTTTTTTTTGAAGATTGCATGGAGACTACGTACACAAACAAAATATTGTATCAAATTTTAAAATATCAAACGATCTATGCCCATATTTGATTGTATATTTGTGGACAGTTAACAAGATAAAACTGAGTTGTAGATTTTTCTATCATCAACAAAACTATCATATAACTACGGCTTTGATGTAGTCTTGTATGCTTAGATCACGGAGATCCAGTCAACAAGATAAAACTGAGTTGTAGAGTTTCTAGGTATAAAAATCTATAAAAGAAGAAATTTGTGTTAGTGGATCTCTCAACAACAATATCCAAACAATAAAAGATAACATTTTCGTGTTTCAAAATATAAAAAAAAAAGATAACATTTTCAAAGAGATTTTTAATATATTTTCATATATACATTTTTACACACATGAAACAAAAAGATTACTCACAACAAACCTAGTACCGTGGCCCACTAAAGTCTTCTGGTGACAGACGAAATTAAAACCCAAAAGCAAACACCAACCAGTTCGTACAAGACCGTCGCAATCACTCAATAAACAAAATCTAAATTTTTTTTTTTTAACTTAATACCAAAACAAGAGGATCAGCTAGGTATGTTGTCTGACGAAAAAATCTAGGTATGTTGTAACTTACAGTTGACGAAACGGAGGAGATCGGAAAGTTGCAGCTCCGCCGTAGGTTTGTAACCGGAACGAAGTCGACCGGCGAGAAGCAGCCGCGTCAGCCTCCTTATGACAACATCTGGTAACAGATTCTTCTCCAACAACGTCAAAACTGTCTTCACGGATGCGTCATAAGCTACCTTAACAATCGTCTCCATGACTCTCTCTCTCTCTCTCTCTCTCTCTCTCTCTCTCTTGAGTCTTTTCCTCGTTAATTGTTACGATCTTAATAATATATAATGCAGCAACAAATCGGATAACTTAAGTTCAAAAAAAAAAATCGGATAAATACATATAGGCACAGCTTTCACATTTCTTAATTCAACCCACCAGGCATTGTTAATTACGTGTACTACGTAATGACGGATTAAATTTATAAGTAAGCTTTTACAAGTTTTGAGTAACATATTTCTCATAAAATCAATTTATTTAATGAAATACTAATCTACAAACAACGTGATAAAATCACATGATCTTTTGGTTAATGTATAATGGAATTAGTGGGATAAAAAGGAATGAAATAAAAGGAATGGAATGAAAGAAATGAAATATTAAAAAACATGGAATAAATCTATTCCATTCATTCATGATCAAAATAATAGTGGAATGATTTATTTGAATTTTGTTTAATTCTTTTTGGAATCGATGGAATAAACATTTTATTTTATTCAAGATAAATGGTAAAAAAAACTGGAATGTATGGAACATAGCATTTCAACTTATTTCATTCTAAATTTGGACAATCCAGTTGCAGCCTTATGAATCATAAGTTATGATTATTGCAGCAGTATTAGTAAGATTTTTTTTCCAAATGAATAAAAAAACTCCAAATACATAGCATTATGATTAGTTGACTACGTTATATTCTGTTAATGGACAGCTTACCAATCAAATTATATACAATTACTTTTATATAATTTATTAAGCCAGTTTTAATTAAGTAATACGAAAGGCAAACTAGCTCATGTTCTGAAAGCCTTTTCTTAAAAAAAAAAAAAAAAACTAGCTCATGTTCTCTCTTTTCTAATCGCTAACTTGTTCATGCTCCAAGCATCGATCATTAAACTAACACTTGTTTATTCTTTTCTCAACTAATCAATAACCACAGTTTTATTATACTTTTCTCAACCAACATGCAATAAAAGGCTCGACGGCCCAAAAAGCTACATCGGGAATTAAAGATACTCGAAAGAAAATACATTTAGGCCTAGTCGTTAAGTCCACGTACAAATGCAAACGGACCTAACTCAGGACGTAAGCTTTTCAGTTTGTTTAACTCTGAGGCAGCTTTACTTGTGTCCTGATGAATATTCTCATCACTCATTGACGAGTCAAAAATAATAGGCAGAAACACAAGAAGACTAGGGAAGAAGAAAGCCATATATAAAGTTTTTATAGAATAAAATGATCAATTGATTGGCCAAGTGATAACAACAATGCATTAAATACAAAATATGAGCTTCTCATAGTCATGGCTGAAGGGGCCAACTAGAGTGCTCAACTTTGCTTGTTAGAGCTAACCGTAAGTTGATCTCCTCCTGATGAAATCACAGCTCAATCACTTCAGATAAATGTAACATAATACTCCCTCCGTTTCATAATAGATGATGTTTTGAAGAGTTATTGATGTTTCAAAATATATGATGTTTGATATTTTTTTTTGTCAAACCGATGTTTGATATTTTTTAATTAGTTTAAAGTTCATTGAAAACTGTGTGACCAATAATGTTTTATAGTATTTTTAATGATTGGCTGGATTAGATTTATTTAATATTTTTAGTGTCACTTTTTAGGAAAATATGTATGTCTTAATTCTTATGCCTTCATCCAAAACATCAACTATTTTGAAACAGAGGGAGTAATAAAGTTTAGTTTAAAAACAAATCCTAACCTCAAACATTGATGGAGAATACTCAGTCATATGTCTCTTTATGCTCAAGTGTGCTATTATCTCCAAGAATTATTTCGATATTTCGAATCCCATGTTTCCTTCAAAACACATGAAAAGTTAAGGATCCAACTCTTAAACAATTCTTACAAACGTGACCATTATCCATCATTAATGTCACATACATAAACACTCTTAACTGATGATCGGTCTAAACAAAAACCCAATGGATGCTGCAAATGAAAGACATATTCCTGCATAATCCAGTGATATCGCTGAACATAATTAAGCACGGTCTAATCCAGTGAGATTTAGAGTATCCACAACCTGCAGACAAACAAATTCAACTTCTTTCAAGTTCACTCAAGTTTGAGATTGGTAAGGTACCTGACACAGATTCATTTTCTTCCAGAAAGACTAAGAGATACAAAACTGAAGAAATAACAGATATAATATAACGTAAGTTGCATTTCAATGATAGAAAGTTGTTACAAGACTTGAGTGAAAGGAACTCAGGAGTCTCTACTCACCATATAACTCTGATCAAAATACTTTTTTTTTTAACTTCTCTAGCCATTTTTAAATACAACTACTGGCCATCCTAAATCACACTCACCATGTGATAGGCTACAAGCCATATATATTACAAGATTAAAAAAAAAAAAGTACTAGCTACAAGACTCTCTCATCCCTGCTTCTGTTGGAGCATTTGACCGAAGAACACCCACATGACGCAACACAAAAATAGTTTGCAACTAAGCATTGGCACCTTAGTGTCTTGCAGCTAGACCTCTTACTGCAAGTGCAAGATGGTGTGGCAGATGATCCGCTAGCAAGCTTCTGTCTTAAACCTTCAATCTCTCTCTGTCAATGCATATTTCATTTCATCAAACATTTGAGTCCACTAAAAACACAATATAAACCACTAAAAAACACAGACCTGCAAAGCTCTTTTCTCCTTTTCTAGTTGAACCTTTTCCTCGTCACTTCCTCGTATTTCAGCCTTCAAGAAGATATATATATATATATATATATATATATATATATATATATATATATATATATTGTTGAAGTTTATATGCATACTATCTTTAGGAAACACATGAAAAATACTAAAAACGAACACACTACCTCCTTTTCTTCAAGTCTCTTGTTCAGTTCCTTTAGCTCTAAGTGACACTCAGCAGTCGTGAGATCAATGAAGGGCTTTTCTTTAACTTCAGCTTCTTCATCAGTCGTGAGATCAATGAAGGGCTTTTCTTGATCTTCAGCTTCATCATCAATGAGATCAATGAT
This sequence comes from Brassica rapa, assembly GCF_000309985.2. NCBI lineage: Eukaryota > Viridiplantae > Streptophyta > Magnoliopsida > Brassicales > Brassicaceae > Brassica > Brassica rapa. The sequence continues at coordinate 2,338,487 of NC_024795.2, read as the reverse complement.
CTCCATTGGTTTGTTTTGACACTTATCTTCTTGTTCACTCTCTGTCTTCTTGGGAGAAACATCCAAAGAAGAAGTGTTATGTTTTGTAAACTCTGAAGGTGACGAGGAAGAAACATCGTCTGGTTGAGAAGTAGATGGGATTTGAAGCTCAGAGATAGCTTCAAAGACATCCTCATCGCACTGAAGCTCAGGCATAGCTTCAAAAACATGAAGCTCAGTGATAGCTTCAAAGACATCCTCATCATACACAGGCTTGTCATAGACCGGTTTCCTCAGCTCTGAACGTGATGAGCTGGAAGCAAACAGATCATCAAACCTAGCAGCTTGAGAAGTCCATGGGATCTTAAGCTCAGAGAAAGCTTGGAACACATCCTCTTTATCATACACAGGCTTGTCATAGACCGGCAAAGACTCCGATTTCGATGGTGTGAGCTCCTTGAACATAGCATCATAGTCAAATGATGGTACATACGGCTTATGCTCATGTACCACTGCTTTGTTCTTTGCCTCCGATTTTAATGGTGTGAGCTCCTTGAACGTAGCATCGTAGTCAAAGGATGGTGCAGACGTCTTCTGCTTCTGTACCACTGCTTTGTTCTTAATATTTCTAGCACAATTTGCATACCTCAGCGTATTCAGTGTCTCCTCAACATCTGAAATTGCTGGACTTACACAAGCTGCATCACACATTAAGTCATTATAATAAATGCTTGAATAAGAAAATATTTATAGATGTAAAAACCATACCAATAATCACGGTTTTGCTATTGCCTCCAAGAGAATCCTTTTTTTTTTTGAACACAGATATATTAAGAAGTCTTGTATGTGGCCTCAGCCAACTAAGCCTCCAAGAGAATCCTAAATTGGAAAAAAACTGAGGTAAGACATAAAGTGAAAACCAGAACAATAAATCATTTATTTTAGGACATAATAACAAAAAAAAAAAGAACAAACATTGATACCTGAAGCAAGCGAGTTAACTTGCTAACACGGTAAGGAATGTGAACTCCTTTCTTTCTCTTCCTCTCATCTCCTAGTATACTGATCACATTCCCTAGCGCTAGAAGACTACTGTTGATGTGGCGCCCTTCTTTTAAACGCATCCCGTCAGCTCCTGTTCGGTTGGCACGCTCTGACCCTGCTAAGTCTACTAGACGAAGCTTTGCACACAATATTTCTTCAGCTCTTGTGATTTGCAGAGATATTGTGAAGACAGCATGTGAACGGCTAAACAAAACAAACAATAACAGAAAGGCATTAATATATATTAAGATAATTGTGCAAAAATGGAAAGAAATTCAGTTAAGTTATAGACCAGTGCCTTGATTTTATATTCATGTTTGTGCTGCCAGTAGCACGAGTGAAAGAGCCTCGTGCTAGATACGAGCTCATCTCCTCTTTAGTCTTCACTTCTACCTCAGTAACGCCTTGCAAAGTTATCTCTCCACTAGCAGTTTCTCTGATTATAATTGGAGCTCTTGACGGGTTTGAGGCAAGCAAATCGTAAATCTCTTCATTATAAATCTGCGTTACATAAGAGTAAAGAGTAATTAACAGAACACAACATATCTCTCTCATATAAACAAGACTAAAATAGATGTTCTTCTAACCTCAAGAAAAGATACTCGTATCTGAGATTTGACTGCCTCCATTCTAGTAAATACATCTTCCATTACTTTTGGTATAATGCCGTCACTTGTTCCAAAGTTAGTACCCATGCCCATGGTGTATGTTTTACCTGAAGCAGTCTTTAAATAGCAACAAACCCAAAAAAAAAAAAAACAATGAGTTTGATCAAACAAGTAGTAATTTAAGGAGTTAAAAAAAGTAATCTCAAAAATCAAACCTGGCCGTAAGCAAGAACTGTTGCGTTGTACCCTTTGAAGAGATCTTCCACAAGAGGAGCAACGCATCGGTGGTAGATCTAAGAAGAAGGTAAGCCAGCGTTTCCAAATACAAAATCATACATAAAAGTATGAGATCCTATGTGAACCTGTTCAAAACAGCAAAAAAAAAAAAGAAGCCAAATAAAATGAGCACTAAGACTATAATAACACTGTGCTTGTAATGAATCATTCCTTTTTGAGTACCTGTGGCTCATCAGGTGTGACGGTGATGCAATCGGTGCATCCCTTCAAGGGCCGTATGTTGACGGCAACCCTAACGGGCTCTGTGCTCTTCATTTCTTGAGGGATCCAAGTTCAGAGAGAAACCTCATTGCTAAGAAGTGAAAGTAGAAAGGTGAGAACAATCTCGAGAGCTTATGCGATTCCTTTGTAGAATAGATAGGGAGAAACAAGGTGCGAGCAATCGAGATGGAGACGCCAACAGACAACAGGGCCGAGCGATCTATGCTTGAAAAAAAACAGTGAGAGAGAGTGAGTGAACAGTCCAAGAAAGAGGATGGTTTCGTATTCCTTCTATTTTTTCCCTCTCTTACAAACCTATGTCTGTTTTCAAATGACTTCTATTTTTTTCCCGTGCGGTCTGAAACAACTCACACGTGCGTAACATTGGGTCATGCCTTGATTCGTGGACAAGCTTAAAGGTACAGGCTATATAAGGCCCATTATTTTCGATTCACACAGCAAGAAACATGAAAATTTCGATCAAACAGAGAAGAGATTTCTTAATTTTAATCATATGATAATTTAGTTCAAAAATTATAGAATACAATGTATTTTAATTAAAGAAACGAAATTACATGGAATCACTATATAAATTATACAGGAATTTCTAATTTTTACATGGTAAGAAACAATATTTATTCTCTTCAATAGACCAATCAATTGCGTCTATATACAACTTAATGTTTGAATTAATCAGATATATTGTTCAGAGACCAGAAAGTAAATGAAATTACCAGCTGTAAACGCAAACTTAAAACTAGATCTATCATTGCTCCTAATTTCTTTAAATCGCTTGTCCTGTTATGAGTGTATCTACTATTAGACTTAAGTAAAGTCCGGTTAACGTGTTGGTTAAACCGAGATTGGGTAGTATAAATACATAACCAAATGTAACAAACTCTTTAATTCAATAGTAACAAACTTTCATCTTCTTCTTCTTCGCTCTATCAATGGAGCTCGATCCTCAGATCTAATATGGTATAAGAGCCTCGTGCTCTTCTCTTCCGCTACATCATTCAGATCTAGAGGTCGTTCTGAGCTTTCTTCTCTTCGTTGTTACTTGAATTCATCTTCTTTCGATTCGACTTGCTTTGATTCGAACTCCGATTGTTCTGATTCTCATTGATGCCGACATCATATGCAAACGCTGTGAATCAGAACACATCTCCGGTGACTACTCCGACGAATCAAACGCCGACGAATCGATCGACTGCAACGGCTTCTCTTCAAGATCCGAACTCAAATCCGCTGTTTGTTCATAATGCAGATCACGCAGGTATCTCCTTAGTCTCTGAGAAGCTAACAGGACTAGGAAACTTTAATACCTGGCGTAGATCTATGTTGATGGCTTTGGGAGCTAGGAACAAGTTAGTCTTTGTGAATGGAACTTATCCTGATATAGAAGAATCACATCCTGACTATGGTTCTTGGACTCGATGCAACAATATTATCTGTTCTTGGATTGTCAATGCTGTGGATAAGCCTATAGCGAAGAGCATCATGTACCTGGATACGGCTAGGCAGATGTGGCTTGATATACATGACCAGTTTAAGCAAAGTGATGGTCCTCGTACAGCTGAGATTAAGCAACAGATCTTCACTGAAGTTCAAGGCTCTCAAACCGTCAGCGAATACTATACACGATTGAAACAATTATGGGAAGAATTGAAGAATCATGAGGCATCTCCTTCTTGTTGTTGTGGTCGTTTGGATTGTTCCAGTATGAAGCAACTTGCTCAACGAGATGAACAAGACCGTGTGCTGAAGTTTTTGATGGGGCTTAATGATTCGTTTACTGCTACAAGAGGTCAAATCCTGATGATGGATCCTAAACCGACTCTATCGAGGGTGTTTAATTTGGTTTCTCAAGAAGAAAGACAGAGGTCTATGAAAGGTGGTGCATCCTCAAGCTCTGTTGTGTTTCAAACGTCTCAAATGGTGGAGACATCGAATCAGACTGATCAGATGGTTGCAGCTTATGGGAACAACAAACCTCCGCAGAACCGTATGGTATGTTCACATTGTGGAAAGATGGGGCATACGGTGAATCGTTGTTACAAGCTTCATGGATTTCCACCGGGTTACAGAACTCAGGGGTCCTATAGCAAGCAACAACTTCAGTCTGCGACACCTACGAGTAAACCAAACACTAATTGGCCTCCAAAGAAAGAAAATGTGGCAAATGCAGTGAATCAAGCTTCTGATAATTTGTCTCTCTATGATCAACATGGTGGTTACTTTGGGAATATTACAGCAGATCAGATTCAACGTCTTCTTGGTGTTTTCAACACAACTTCTGTTTCAAACCAGAACAGTTGTGCTCAGATTTCAGGGACTAAGTTTACCTTGGCAGATGGATCAGCTTCTACTTCTCAACCACAACCCCACTTAACACCTTTGCCATTACCTCCACCTGGTAAACTCTCCAACTTTACCCTTTGTTCTGCTGAAATTAATAGCCATCCTACATTTTCTGCAAAATCTTGGATCATAGATACAGGAGCAAGTTGTCATGTTTGTTTTGATCTAACTCTTTTCCATACCACTGAGAGTATCACTGATACTACAGTGACACTTCCTGATGGTAGCAGAATTCCTGTTACTGTCTCTGGTACAATCATTGTATCTGATCATCTAACTCTTCATTCGGTTTTATACATCCCAAATTTCAAATTCAACCTTCTTAGCATCAGTGCTTTAACCAGAAATAGCTCCATCTCTGTCCTTTTCTCGTCCAATCAGTGCCTCATTTTTCCTTTTAACCCTTTTATGCTTCAGGAGCGTATGCTGGACTCCACGATTGGGAAGGGTAGTCTTTATCAAGACCTATATATCCTGCATTCTCCTGAAGCACATTCCTCTCCAATCAATTCTATTCTTCACATTTCTTCTGAAGTTTGGCATCAGCGTCTTGGCCATCCTTCTCCTTCTAAGCTTCAAAATTTATCAAAACTTTTAAACCTTCCAAATGGGAAAACGTCTTTTGATTCAGTCTGTCCTGTTTGTCCTCTTGCGAAACAGAAGCGTCTGTCTTTTACATCTTCAAACAATTTGTCTTCTTTTCCATTTGATCTGGTTCATTTAGATGTCTGGGGTCCATTTCATGTTCAAACTCTTGAAGGATATAAATACTTTCTAACACTTGTTGATGACTGCACAAGAGTCACTTGGGTTTATCTTTTACCAAACAAAAGCTCTGTTCTTAAAGTCTTTCCTGAGTTTTTAGAACTTATAGAAACCCAATATCAAACCAAAGTCAAGAGCATTCGCTCAGACAATGCCCCTGAACTCAATTTTTCCTCTTTACTAAAATCAAAAGGCATTTTACATTACTTCTCTTGTGCTTATACACCCCAACAAAATTCTGTTGTTGAGCGCAAGCATCAACACATTTTAAATGTGGCTCGCGCTCTTCTTTTCCAGTCTAATGTTCCACTTCACTTTTGGGGCGATTGCATCTTGACTTCTGTATACCTTATAAACCGCACCCCTTCTCCATTACTTCAAAATAAAACCCCATTTGAGCTTCTTACTTCTAAATCTCCCACTTATGATCACCTTAGAGCTTTTGGGTGTCTTTGTTATGTTTCAACTCTGTTAAAAGATAGACACAAGTTTTCTCCAAGGGCGTCCAAATGTATTTTTCTTGGTTATCCTAGTGGGTACAAAGGTTATAAAGTCCTGGATTTAGATACTAATGTCATCTCTATCAGTCGCAATGTAGTGTTTCATGAGACTGTTTTCCCATATAAAACCAACCCTCGAGTTTCTGATATCTTTGATCAATCTGTTCTTCCTCTTCCTATTCCTGAATCTTTGTTCCCTGCCTCTTTTGAAGCTGATTTTTTACATACATCTGATCATGAAGATACTCAAAATGACTCTTCTTTTCCTTTGTCTATTTCTCCTCATTCTGAGTCTGTACCTTCTATGCCTTCATCTTCTCATGATTCTGATCCTGTTAGATCAAAACGGCAGACAAAAGCTCCTGCTTATCTCACTGATTATCATTGTTACTTGCTAAAACATGTTCCTGATTTTGCATCTTTCTCAAATCATACCACTTCATATCCAATCTCAGCTTTCCTTACCTATGATAACCTTGAACCCTCTTACAGAAATTTTGTTCTCTCAATTACTACCTCATCTTTACCTAAAACTTACCACGATGCTGCTAAATCTGTTGAGTTTACAAAGTCCATGAAATCTGAGATGACATCACTAGAAGATAGTGGAACTTGGTCTGTTTGTGAGCTTCCTGCTGGTAAGCATCCTGTTGGTTGTAGATGGGTACATACGATCAAGTATAATCCGGATGGTACTGTTGAGAGACACAAGTCAAGAGTAGTTGCAAAGGGATATACACAGTTAGAAGGGCTTGACTATTTGGATACATTCTCTCCTGTAGCAAAGCTTGGTACATTCCGTATATTGATGAAGTTAGCTGCTCTTCAGAATTGGTCTGTTACACAGCTTGATATTAGCAACGCTTTTCTGAATGGAGATCTAGATGAAGAGATATATATGACTTTGCCACCAGGTTATACTGAGCTGACTGGCAAATCAGTTCCTAAGAATGCGGTTTGCAAGCTACACAAGTCACTGTATGGCCTTAAACAGGCATCACGGCAATGGAATCACAAACTCACTTCAGTGATTCGTCGTGAAGGATTCATACAGGCATATGCAGATCATTCTCTCTTTGTTCGTTATGATTCTACTGCCTACATTGCTATCTTGGTTTATGTTGATGATATCTTACTGGTCGGTAATAATGATGAAGCTATTACCAGTTTTAAAGAAGTGTTGACGAGTTCTTTCAAACTCAGAGATATGGGTGCGGCGAAGTATTTTCTTGGATTTGAGATAGCAAGGAGTGAGAAAGGGATTTCTATTAATCAGAGGAAGTATACTTTGGAGTTACTTGAGGATGCTGGTTTACTTGGATGTAAACCTGTGAGTGTTCCTATGGATCCCACATTGAAGTTATCTGAGTCTGATGGTGTTTTACTTCAAGATGCCTCGGTCTATCGAAGATTGGTTGGTCGCCTTTTGTATCTTACTCATACGCGTCCTGACATCACTTATGCTGTGCATAAACTGAGTCAGTACATGGCACATCCTCGCGATGCGCATTTACATGCTGCTACTAGAGTGTTACGGTATCTCAAGAATGCGCCTGGACAGGGTCTTTTTTACTCCTCTACATCATCTGTCAGTCTCACTGCGTTTTCTGATGCTGACTGGTCTGCATGTCCTGATACAAGACGTTCTGTCACGGGTTACTGCATGTTTCTTGGTGATTCCCTCATTTCTTGGAGATCGAAGAAGCAGCCTACTGTTTCTCGTAGTAGTTCTGAAGCTGAGTACCGTTCGATGGCTGATGCTACGTGTGAACTCATCTGGATTCACAACCTGCTTACTGATCTTCATTGTGTTCCTTCAGGACCTGCGGCTCTCTACTGTGATAATCAATCTGCGTTGCATATTGCTTCTAATCCGGTCTATCATGAACGCACTAAACACATTGAAAACGATTGTCATCTTGTTCGGGAGAAGTTACAGAGTGGTTTCTTGAAGACATTACATGTGCAGTCTGCGAATCAACTAGCTGATGTGTTTACTAAAGCTGTTCAACCTGGTTTGTTCAAGTCTATCATTTCCAAGATGGGATTACACAATTTGTATAATCCATCTTGAAAGGGGGGTATTAGACTTAAGTAAAATCCGGTTAACGTGTTGGTTAAACCGAGATTGGATAGTATAAATACATAACCAAATGTAACAAACTCTTTAATTCAATAGTAACAAACTTTCATCTTCTTCTTCTTCGCTCTATCAATGGAGCTCGATCCTCAGATCTAATATCTACATCATAACCGGTACTGGAGCACGCAAGTAAGGCAGCTATAGGACTGTTTAATACTATTAATCTTTAATTTCGTTTTTATTATTGAATTCGTTACGTGAATCAGTGAATGTAAACAAATAGAATGTTAATTAAGTTTTCAAAACCCTGCTAAAATGTTAAGCGAGTAAAATCTCATAAAATAAAAACGGTTAATCTATGTTTTTGAGGCCTAGTTGTTAAGTCCACGTACAAACACAAACGGACCTAGCTAGCTCATGACTTAAGCTTTCCAGTTGATTTAACTCTTAAGGCAGCTTTACTTGTGATCTGATGAAGATTCTCATCACTCGTTGTCCAAGTCAAAAATGACAGCAAGAAAACTAGAGAAGTAAAAAGCCAAAAATAGAATAAATGATCAATTGATTTGCCAAGTGATAACAACAATGCATTCTATGTTTTAATAGAGTAGATATGAGCTTCTCATTGCTGCTCCTACAAGGCATAACCTTACTCTTTCTAAGCAAATATAGAACAGAGCTTGCAGTAGGTAGAAGAGCTGTGTATTCTTTCAAAGATTTCGATGTAGCAATGCTCAGGGACCAGTTTGTTGAGTCTGGAAGGCAAATTCTAACACACCAGGAGGGTGATGAAGAAACTTAGAAGACTTTTTGAAAGATTTAGCCCAGGGACTATAGATCAAGCAATCTGGATATGGCTAAGATGACATCAATCTTTCTATTCTTCTTCAGTCTATTTGTAAAGCTTCATCATCCACAGAAACCACTTGTTTACTCTCTCTTTTCCTTGTCACCTGTGAGTCAATACAGAAGGAAGAAACTGTTAAAGACTTAAAAACATTAGAACCAAAGAATACACTACAGTAGAAAAAAAACCTTTTGAATAGAGAGTCATTCATACCAACTTGTTAGGGAAACTTTGTGCATTAGTGAGCTTTGAAGGCGCACAATAATGAGACTTCTTCTTTTGTAGAATCTCAGTGAGACGCCGTTCGTTCTTCTCTTGCCTTAGTAAATATCTCAACGAAACTGATTCTTGCTCAAGCTTTGACACTGTGATCTCCAGTACGGCTAAGCTGTCCAAAAGCTCTTGTGCCTGCAAATTTTAAGAGTGTTTTTTATAAGGAGATTCAAAAGCAACAAAGAAAATATAAACGTTGGAGAAAGTATATTGAGACCTTATCAGGAAGTTGACAAGGTGATTCCATAAAGGGAGAACTAGAGTGCTCAACAGCACTCGTTAGAGCTAAACGTAAGTTGATCTCTTCTTGTAACTGCTGCTGCAGCTTCTTAATCTATATCATCCCAAACACGCAATTAAGGATGAAGACAAAAAAATATCAAACTTTTTTTTTAATGTTTTTTAAAGTTCATGTAACTATGTAAATGAGAAGAGTTGTAAAAATGTGATTAACAAAAAAACAGAAGATTAGTTGATATCAAGAGGGTTAAGACCACAAGCACTAGGACAAGGACAAGTAATGGGATCTGAAAGACTTACATCTTGTTCAAGCTCACATTTGTACCAGACTCTACTTTTACCTTCAAATCTACCACTAGTTTGATCAAGAATCTTGCTTTCATTCTGCAACAGAAAAAAAACATACCCAAATTTAAAAAAAAAGATTAAATACTAAACCCTCAAAAGCCCTAGATTAACTGCATACCCATTACTTAAACAAAGAAATCAAAATGGAGAGTAAGAGAGGTACATTTACATCTAGATCAGGAAAATACAAAGAGCCATCTCCAGAGGAGTAAGATCTTCTTGAGAAAGTACCAGTCTTTTTCAAATACCTACGGATCGAGCTTCCCCTGCCACATCAGCAAAAAAACGAGAGAGAGTCAAACGAAGCACAGTGAAAGAAGAATGAAGTAGATTTAGAGAGAGTAGTACCAGTTGATGGGAATACGAAAAGTGGCATTTGCGGCGGTACGATCGATGCTGGGAGAAGAAGAAGAAGAGGAAGCTAACGTCTGATCTTCACGGAGGGCTTCGGATTTGAGACAAAGCATCTTTGGTCGGAGCGGAAGAAGAAGAAGAAAGAAAAGAACAAAGTTTCCAGCTTTGAGGGTGGTGGTTGGGCTCACACTTCACTTCACACACTACTCTCCTTGTTTTTGGCCTACCTGTCGCTTTAAATGATTTTGCGACAAAAAAAAATGAAATAAATAGGAAAAAAAAGCTGAAAAAGGAAAAAGAAGAGAATTTATTCGTGTCTGAGACAACACTTTGACTCGGTGCTCATTTTTCATTTCACACTTATGTCTCTGTCTCTCTTAAAATCACTTTCGGTTTTTATGATGATGATGATGACGAATAAACATACACACACATGAAAGCGAAAATATCTAACTTTCACTTTTTGGATCGGTATCGGATTCAAAAAAAAAACCTGACTGCAAACATGTAATGAGATGATGTAATGTAAGATTCCAATCGTACATATCAAATGAGTGAACCATCTAAAAATCAAATAAATCAATTTGACTAAACCGGCTCAGCCAATTGAACCGGACTCAAATCATTTGCTCTTTTTTTAACAACAATCACTTGTTTGACCTCTATAAATTAAATAATGTTGGCTCTTTTTTTAACAACAATCACTTGTTTGACCTCTATAAATTAAATAATGTTGGGACTATACGAAAACTATAACTTTTTAATTAATTTATAGATATATTAATTTATTGATATACTAATTGAACCAAAAACTTAATTTAATACTATAAAATTATATTATTTTATAAAAAAATTTAGTGTATATTAATTTATAAAATATTAATTTAAAGAAGTTATACTGTATATTTTTAATTAAAAAATGTCAAAATAAGTGAAAAAGAAAGATGTCAAATAAAAAAAAAAAATTAAGACATTCAAAACAAAACAAAACAGAATTCATAGGATTCAGACCGACCTATTAAGATGTGTGTCTTTTATTTCGCCGTTCAATTGGTAGAGGCCACGGCGTAATTGTAGGGGGATATAGTATATTGTGTTATTATCTTACTTTAATTTTAATTAAAAAGGCTAATTAAGTACCTCCTCCTAGCAAAGTGCTTCAATGCATGATTATTACGTTGGAGGAGCTCTTATAGATTTGCTTTTTTTCTTTTCTTTAAAAAGCTTTTATCATTTTGTTCCTCGAATTCGATTGGGGGATTGAGTATTGAAATTGGATAGTGGATGGTGTAATGTGAGAGAGAGATCTCGTTATGTTAAAGAGACACTCCATCTCCAGAAGAATCTCACGATTCGATTCACAATCCCTAATGTCTTCTGCTGCTGCTTGCACCGATCCCTTGCGATCGCTCCACACTCGATCCATCGGTGGAGGCTTCTTCGTTCACAGACTCAATCCCATTTCTAACGGCTTGTTCAAGGTTTATGAAGGCGGCGGAAAGACCAATGGGTTAACAACAACAACAACCGTAAGAAGCTGTTTTGATGCTTCTCCTCACAAGAAGGCTGATCTAAAGGCTCGAGCTTTATCTCTGCATCGGCGCCTTCTCCATGGCCCGAGGGGGGAAGAACTACGCCGCGGCGGGGGCGGAACCACTGACTTAGCGGATGGACGTGGTGCGTACACGACGAGGTTGCAAGGGAATGATAAGATTGTTGTGGCTGTTGACATTGATGAGGGTATAGTAATGTTGTTCCCTTCATTCTTTGATGATCATGTTTTACAGGGAGAGATCGTTTTAAAAATGTTATGTTAAAATGGGTTCTTGAAAAAGTTTTAGACTTTACAGTCAATGAGTGATATTCTGGATGTTGTGTAATAATGGAGATCATACATACGAGGAACTGCTTTGAACTGTGTCTTAAAACTGACATCTTTGAATCTTTTCTCATGTGATTCTGTTTCCAACTCGATATTTAAGTGTTGCCTTGGTTTGATGGGATTCTTTCGTTTGCTGATAACTCTAATCCCTTGCTTTCGTACACTAACATCATAAGTTTTTCTCTCTTTATTCAAAACCATTATACTAAAAGCTTTGCTTCATCTTATGGTCTTTTTATGTAAGCAGTTCTTGGAAACTTTGTCTCGGCACTTAACAAGTTCATTGCCGACCGCTACTTGTCTAACCATACTGTCTCTGAATACCATGTCTACGAGTTCTTCAGGGTATGAAACTAGAGAGCTTCCCCAACACAGATTTCTTGTCTGGATATGCCCCTTAAACTTGTGTCTTCTTATTTTTCTTTGTTGCAGATATGGAACTGCTCTCGGAATGAAGGTAGTTAGTCTTGGCCATCTTGTAGCTTATATGCATTAATCAAGGGGGCTAGCTGATGAGTTTCTCTAATGCTCTCAATACGTTTTTTCGTTTCAGTGCGACACCTAATCATGTTGTTATGTTTAAAATGTTTCTTGTCCTGCAGCTGACTTACGAGTTCATGAATTCTTTAAGACATCATATTTCAAGAAAGGGATCCATCCTCTTCCAGGTGCACACACGACTCTTCACAAGCTATCAAGATACTGCGAGCTCTCAGTTGTGACGTAAGTGCCATGCTCTGTGACCTCCTCCTCTCTACTAAAATCTTGACCAGTTAATTCTAAAAACCCGTGTTCTGTTTTTTTATATCACTGGATAGGTCCCGGCAGAATGCGATAAAGGATCACACACTTGAGTGGCTCGATATGCATTTCCCAGGATTGTTTAAACATATTCATTTCGGGAACCATTTTGCTCTTCATGGAGAGTCTAAACCCAAGTCTGAAATCTGCAGGTGCATACAGAGAATCATCTCATTAAAATATTTGATACAATCTTGCATGTGATTTGATGGGCTAATTAATAATCCAAGAATTGGAAATTGCAGATCATTTGGAGCAGAGATATTGATTGATGATAACCCTAGATATGCAGAGGAATGCGCTAACATTGGAATGAAGGTTCTCCTCTTTGACTATGAAAACTCATACCCTTGGTCCAAAACTGAGTCTGTGGACAGACATCCTCTGGTGACTAGAGTTCGTAATTGGGAAGAAGTGGAGCAGCAGATTCTCTCATGGGTAGTAACAAAGTGTTAAAAACATTTATACTATTGCTGTTTCAATGTTACATTGTATTGTATAAACATGAAAGAAGACAGAACAAGCCAAGAAATCTTGATGGGATGAATAAGTTAGCAACCAGAGATGAAATTAGCTAAAAACTGTCACCTTTTAGCATTAAATTACTTCTTTTTTGTTGCTAAAATTAGTTTGGTATCACTAAATTTTTTTCACTATCTGTACTGCACATATGTAAGATAATGTATAATTTAAGTGTTTACTATATCATATGAGGTTACTTTATAAATCCAAGGATAACAACATGAGCTAATGTCAATCTATAAACTTTTTTGAAGACTACTTATCAAACATAAGATGATAACGTTTAACTTTCAGCCAATATGTAAAAACTAATCTAAATTATGTTGAAGACTGATATATAAAGCCATCTCAAAACTATTGTAAAACTAATCTCAAATTTGTTGGAAGACTAATAAAATGCTTGTTAAGAGTTTTTAGTGCTAACCGACCAAGAAGGATTAATGGTAGCCTAATAAATTATAGAAGAGAGAAGAAATAGAAATATAATAACTCATTTTATTTAAAATTATGATCATAATAGGAGAGTCACATCATAAAGAAAGAAGGTGCTGGTTATTATTTTAAACCACTAAACACTTCTCACTTGGTTGCCTTGTCCTTGGCATGAAGGTCGTCAAAATAGGCCTTAGTGTTAGCTTCGAAAGCATCCCTAGGTATCTGAACTGCACCTCCAGTCCCTGGCGCCACCATATGACCCGAACCAGATCCAGCCACACCAGTTTGTGCTACGTTACCAGATTTAGCACAATCGTCTTTCTTGTCCATTTTCTTGATCTCTTAAAAATATGAGGTAAGCTTTAATTTGTGGAGAGTGATATGAGGTTTTGATTCGGAATGTGAATGAAACCGATGAAGAGGTGGGTGAATTTATAGATGGGATTTGATCAAGTTAGTCAAAATCAACATTTCCCAAGATTATATCAACAAAACCATTGGGTTTTTTTTTCAGTCAATACGAAGTGGAAGTGAATTGGTAAAGGGCAAGAGTCTGGTCTTGGAAAGCTACTTGGAGGTGTTCAATGACACTTGGAAATAACATCCATATTAGGCTTAACAATTACTTATAGTTTTGTATACACATATAATATGATCACTTATTCTACGTCCATTGAGATTTGTACACGCATTCATACACACATATATATTGCCATTGACGACAATAAGAAAACTTATCAAACACGAGATGATAACGTGAACTAGGCCTGGGATTTTCGGTTAACAGATTTTTTTTAAAAAACAATTCTAAAATTAACCGAATAACATTTTGGTTCGGTTGTCGGTTATCGGTTCATTTCGGTTTCTGTTTCAAGACCGAAATAAACCAAAAATATTTTTGTAGAAAAAATGAAAATTCGGTTAAAATCAGATATTTTCAATTGAATTCGGTTACATTTATTAAGATGGCTAACATCGGTCCAGTTTCGGTATAAACTGGTTCAGTTTTGAAATACTTTAGAAAAATTGGTTAACCGTTCAGTTCGTTAAACCAAGACGAACCTAACCAAAACCAAATTGATTTTGAAAAGCATTCTGAACCAAACCAAACTCTTAACCAAAAGTGAACCGAAACATTCGTTCGTTTCTGTCTGGTACGGTTCAATCCGCAGGGTTAACGTAAACTATCAACCAATATGTAAAAACTATTATAAATTTTGTTTAAAACTGATATAGAAAGCCACCTTTAACAAATACTATTGTAAAATTAATTAAAACTTTGTCGTAAGACTTAAAAAATGCTTGTGAAGTGACCAAAGAAAGATTAATGCAGTGTAATAGAATGCTCTAGTATTCGATAAATTACAGAACAAGGAAAGAAAAACAAGAGAAATAATAACTCATTTTATTTAATTAAATTGTGATCATAATAGGAAAATCACATCACAGGAGCATAACAACAAAGGTGCTGATTATTCTTATTTAACCACTACACACTTCTCACTTAGTAGCCTTGTCCTTGTTATGAAGGTTGTCAAAATAAGCCTTGGTGTTAGCTTCAAAAGCATCCCGAGGTGTCTGAACTGCACCTCCAGTCCCTGGCGCCACCATATTCCCCGTAACAGATCCAGTGCAACCGGATTGTGCTACATTACCAGATTTAGCACCATTATCTTTCTTGTCCATTTTCTTGAACACTTAAAGATATGAGTTAAGCTTTAGTATCTTGAGAGTGAAATGAGGTTTTGATTCGGAATGTGAAACTGATGAAGAGGTGAGTGAATTTATAGATGGGATTTGATCAAGTTAGTCAAAATCAACACTTTCCAAGATAATATCAACAAAACCCATTGTTTTTTTTTCAGTCAATACGAAGTGAAAGTGGATAGGTAAAGGGCAAGATTCTTGTCTTGGAAAGCTACTTGGGGTGTCAATGACACTTGGAAATAACTATAATATTATGCTTAATATTTACTATTTAAAATTTGTATACACATATTTATGATCACTTACTATACGTACATCTACTGAGATTGGTGGGCACAAGTTCTTTTGTACACACATATATCTACAGTCTACAAAGTTCCTCTCGCAATCCTAGGTTTTTATCTTATCTCTCCATCTTCTTCAAGTTATAGAGAAACAATATACAGAATTTTTCGACAACAGAAAACCATTCTGTCATTTATCCCGTGCAGAACTATAGTATTCATGTTTTAAAATGACATTGTATTGTATAAACATGAAAGTATAGGCGAACAAACCAATAAAGCTTCATGGGGAGGGGAATAAGTAGCAATCCGAGTTGAAATTAGCTAAACTTTAATCACCTTTTAGCATTAAATTTAGTGTTTTTTATTTTGCTTAACTTAGTATGGTATGAAATTATTCAAATGAATTTTACATTTGATGTACATATATAAAATAGTGTATACTTCAAAGTTTCCAGTTACATTTCAATAATCTAATTATATTTGTTTGGTATATCATATGAAGTTTTTTATATAAACACGGAGATGACATGAACCAAATCAACCAATCAATATTATTGTAAAATTAATCTGAATTTTGTTGAAGAGATAAAGTCATTGTTGAAAAGTTATACAATGCCATTGGCGACAGTACGTAAGATAATTTATATCAAGCTCTAGTAAACGATAAATTATAGAACAAGAAAAGAAAAGCAAGAGAAATAATAACTCATTTTATTTATTAAATTGTGATCACAATAGGAGAATCACATCATATGAGCATAACAACAAAGAAGCTGATCATCATTCTTATTTAACCACTAAACACTTCTCAGTTAGTTGCCTTGTCATTGGCATGAAGGTTGTCAAAATAAGCCTTAGTGTTAGCCTCAAAAGCATCTCGAGGTATCTGAACTGCACCTCCAGTCCCCGGCGCCACCATGTTCCCCGAACCAGATCCAGTGCCACCAGTTTGTGCTGCATTACCAGACTTTGCACTATCATTTTTCTTGTCCATTTTCTTAAAATTTTGAAGATATGAGTTTAGTTTAAATATGAGTGAAAGAAGGTTTTGTTTTGGAATGCGAATAAAAATTGCTGAAGAGGTGGGTGAATTTATAGATGGGATTTGAACAAATTAGTCAAAATCAACACTTCCCAAGATTATATCAACAAAACCATTGGGTTTTTTCAGTCAATACGAAGTGAAAGTGAATTGGTAAGAATGAAGTCTTGTCTTGGAAAGCTACTTGGAGGTGTAGTGTTCAATGACACTTGGAAATAACAACCATTTTAGGCTTAACAATTATTTTTATAATTTTGTATACAAATATAATATGATCACTTATTATACGTCCATTGAGATTTGTACACACATTCATATACACATAATACCAAAACCGAACCGAACTGAATTATTGTAAAAGTTATCTGAATTTTGTTGAACACTAATAAATTCATCGTTAAAAAGTTACATATAATGCCATTGAGGACAGTACGAAAACTTATCAAACACAAGATGAAAACGTTTTCGGTTTTCCGAAACCGAACCAATTTTTGGTTAACCGATTTTTTTTATAAAATAAGTCTAAATTAATCAAATAATATTTTGATTCGGTTCAGTTAGTTTTGGTTTTAAAATTTCAAAACCCAAAATAAACCAATTTGTTTTATATATAAAAATGAAAATTCGGTTTAAATAGGATAGTTTCATTTAAATTCGGTTCCATTGGATAAGTTTAATTAATTATTTGTTAACATCGATTGAGTTTCGGTATAAACCAATTTAGTTTTGGTATATTTCTCTGAAAACATTACTAATTCAGTTCACTGTTCAGTTCGTTAAACCGAACCGGTAACCAAATTGGTTTTGGAGAGCTTTCTGAACCAAACCAAACTCATAACCAAAAGTTGACAGAAAATCGAAAATTCGTTAGGTTCAGCCTGTTTGGTCCGGTTCAATCCGCTGGGCTAACGTGAGCTATCAACCAATATGTAAAAACTAAACTAAAAGTTGTTTAAGACTTTATATATAAAGCTATCTTTGACCAATACTATCGTAAAATTAATTTAAACTTTGCTTAAAGACTAATAAAATGCTTGTGAAGTGACCAAGAAGGATTAATGCAGTATCATAGAATGCTCTAGTACACGATAAATTGCAGAACGAGAAAAGAAGCAAGAGAAACAATAACTCATCTTTAATAGACCCGGGTTTAACCTTTTGTTTAAAAAAAAAAGAAACAATAACTCATTAACCAGTGGTGGTAGTCCAGTGGCGCTTGAGGGATTAAACCCAATACGGCGAACCCTGGTTCGAACCCCGCTGGCCACACGGATATGAGCTATTGCTTTCGGCTCATTTGAATGCCCAGGAGAGGGTCTATCCGTGGGCTGTACCTCCACCCGGGGGTTAGGTCTGTGTCTTTAATAGACCCGGGTTTAACCCTTTGTTTACAAAAAAAAGAAACAATAACTCATTTTATTTAATTAAGTTGTGATCATAATAGGAGAATCACATCATAGGAGCATAACAATAAAGGTACTGATCATTATTTTAACCACTAAACACTTCTCACTTATTAGTTGCCTTGTCCTTGGCATGAAGGCCGTCAAAATACGCCTTAGTGTTTGCTTCAAAAGCATCCCGAGGTATCTGAACTACACCTCCAGTACCAGGTGCCACCATATTCCCTGAACCAGTTCCAGCTGCACCGGTTTGTGCTACATTGCTAGATTTAGCACCATCAACTTTTTTGTCCATTTTCTTAAAATCTTGAAGAAATAAGTTTAGTTTAAGTATGAGGAGTGAAATGAAGTTTTGTTTTTGGATTGAGAGTAAAACTAACGAAGAGGTGGGTGAATTTATAGATGGGATTTGATCAAGTTAGTCAAAATCAACACTTCCCAAGATTATATCAACAGTCAATACGAAGGGAAGGTGAATTGGTAAAGGGCAAAGAGTCTTGTCTTGGAAAGCTATTTGAGGTGTTCAATGACGCACTTGGAAATAACAATCAATTTAGGCTTAACAATTATTTAAATATTTGTATGTATATACATGTAATATGATCACTTACTATACGTCCAGTGATATATGTGGACACAAGTTCTTTTGTACATACATTCATCATATACAACATAATAATACATGTATCTACAGAGTTCCTCTCCATCTTCTTCAGCTTAATCTCCAAGCTATAGAGAAACAGTATAAAGAGTTCTTCAAGAAAAAGAAAATCATTCTGTCTTCTCCATCAGTTTTATACCATAAGCTTGCAATATATCCAAAGCTGTACATACCACCACAAAATCACTAGTTCAACATCATTGTGTGTACATCTGAAAACATATCACTAGTTTTGAAGTTGAGACCCAAAGTTACCTGGCAAATAAACCTCAGGTTCGAGAGGTCTTAAGACT